>NW_026606264.1:1547500-1987500 GCF_029834395.1 Sorex fumeus
GGGCGGCGCGCTCCGCCCCGCGGCCTGGCGCTTTAAGAGCCCCCCGGGGCGCGTGTCCCCGCCCCGGCCCTGCCCAGTCCGGGACCGGCCCACGGGGTCCTTAAGGCGCCGCCTCGGGGGCGGGGCGCCCCGACACGGTCCCGCCCGGCGCCTTCCTCGGCGCGGCTGGGACCGGCGGGGCCGCGGGCAGCGGGCAGCGGGACCGGACCCCGCGCGGAGCGCCCCGACGGCGGCCGGGCCGGGCTGCGCCTCCGACTCCGGGACCCCGGGGACCGCGACGCCCCCGCGCGCCGTCCCCCGCGCGCCCCCCGCGCCGTCGCCCCGGTGCCCGCTGTCCCGCCGCGCCCCGGCGACCCCGCCGCACCCTCTGCCCCATCCCGTCCCGCAGCCCCTCCGTCCCCCCGCGCGCGGTCCCCCGCGCCCCGCTCCGCGCCCGAGCCCAGCCCTGTCCCCTGCGCTCCGTGCCCCGAGCCCCGCTCCATCCCCGTCGGGCCCCCGCGCCCGGCTCGTCCGCCCCCCGCGCCGCGTCCTCCCCGCGCCCCGTCCCCGCCCCGACCCCCGCGTCCCCCGGCCGCCCCGACCCGCGATGCGGCGCGCCGCCGCCTGGGCGCTGCTCTGCGCCGTGGCCCTGGGGCTCGGGGCGCGCGGGGCGCGCGGCGCGGTGGCCCTGGCCGACTTCTACCCGTTCGGCCTGGAGCACGGCGACTCGGTCACCCCCAAGCAGGACGACGGCGGCTCGGGGCTGCGGCCGCTCTCCGTGCGCTTCCCCTTCTTCGGCGCCGCGCACTCCGGCCTCTACGTGAGTACCGAGCCGGGCCGAGCTGGCGCCGCGGGGCTGGGCACCGGGGCGGGCGCAGTGCGGACAGCGCTTCCTCCCCGCGGCCCGCGGCCCCCGGCCCCGGCCTCCCCCGCGCCGGCCCGCGGTGACAGCGGCAGCGGCGGCACGTGCCTCCCGGGCGGGCGGGCGCGCACCAGCCTGGTCCCAGCCCCGCGCTGGCCGCTCCGTCCGGGCTGCCCCCAGCAGACACACCTGGAGGCGGAGGACCCTCGAGTGGGGTGCGGGGCCCTCGTGCAGCCCCGACGCAGACACACACACACACACACACACACACACACACACACACACACACACCCCGGGGGGCTGCCTCTTCCCCTCTGCCCAGCCCAGTCCAGCCCAGCCCTCGGGAGACCCGACGTTCGTTCGTGCCCGCGGAAGGGCGCTCCTGGTTGCGCCTGGCACTTACCGGGCGGGGTGCGTTCTGAGTCCCAACCGCACCCCTGCGAGCCCCCAGCCCCGGCCGAACCCTCGCCCACCATGGCCCTGCCACTGCGGGGCACTGCGCCTCGCGGGCACCGTGGTCACAGCGCTCTTGCCAGAAGGTCCCTTCAGCTTCTGGGGGCCGCCGCCCTGGGCGGGGCTCCAGGACAGGGTTGGGGATGGAGGTGCCAGGGTGGCCAGGGTCGGCCTCTCAGGCCTCAAGCTGAGCTGGGGCATCAGCATGGGGTCCCCCGGGCACCCCTATTTGGGGGAACGCTGGCGGCAGTCCCAGCAGTGGCTCTTGGGGGGACAGAGAGGGGCCCTGAACGGAGCCCCCAGGAGGGGGACACAGCTGCCCAGCACCACTGGCGGCTCAGCCAGCCACTCCTGCGGGAATCTCAGTGTCTGGGCACCCTCAGACCAGCCCTCGCTGGCCACCTGCCAGGTTTGCCTGGACCCCAGCACGCCCGGTGCGGGAGGTCCGCAGCACTGCCCCCAGGGGTGTCCTCCTGGCTCCGTGCTCGGGGGACTGAGCCAGACTCAGGGCGTGCAAGGCCAGCGCCTCCCCCGCCCTGGCCGCTCACTGGGCGACACCCCTAGCGATGCCCTCAGAGTAGGGAGAGCCTGGGGACGCCTCTGGCCCGAGCTCCGGGTCTCGTCACTGCGTGTCACGTCTGAGAAGGGCCTGGCTCATAGGAAACGCGAGTGTTTGGAGGAGGACTCTCCGGCCGGACTGTCCCCCCAGAGTCCCAGGACGCAGGGCCTGGCCCTGAGAGGACCAAGGGGACGCAGCAGGCGGCCCAGAGGCGGCCCAGGCGGTGCCCTCGAGGGTGAGGGAGGGAGACGGTCAGGCTGGCTGGAGCCGGTGAGGGGACCCAGGCCCCGAACCTGTGTCTGCCGAGGTGGCTCTGGTCCGTGAGGGACACTGACTGGGGTCAGCTGCTGAGAGGCAGGGGGACAACAGAGGGACAGGCCAGAGCGGTGACACTGCGGAGGCGGCAGCTGGAGGGGCCATGGCCCGAAGGGACAGCGCTGCCCACCCCAAGCACACGGGCCCTCCTGCCCTGGGCCTTTCCCCAGGTCCAAGCCCCCGGCCTGGCCTCAGCAAGAGGCCTCCAGGGTGGACAAGCAAGAACCACGCCAGGGCCAACCCTGAGCCCAGCAGAGGACTCGGGAGCACTGCATGGCGGGAGAGTGGCAGGACCTGCCCTGAGGGCGTGCGTGGGCCACAGCTCCCGCTCAGGGGGGTCAGGGAGGACAGCGCAGCAGGGAGCGGCCGCCCCTGACCCCCCAGGCCACGCCCAGAGCCCAGCCCGACACTTGCGGGGGCCCTTCAGCCCAGGGGCCGCCTCCGCCTCCACCTGCTGCCCCCAGAGCTGCCGCCACTGGTCCTGCTCCTCCTGACAGGCCTCAGGGCAAGGACAGCGCCACTGCGGTGTGGCCAGGGCCAGAACTGCCACAGCACATGCAAGGCCTCAACACACTGCGAACCCCACACTCACACCACACACGCTGACACATGATTACACACACCTCACACCACACACACCTCACATCACATACCTCACCACACACCTCACACCACACACACCTCACACCACACACACACCAACACACACATTACACACACCTCACCACACCACACACCTCACACATACATTACACACACCTCACACCACACACACCTCACATCACACACCTCACCACACACCTCACACCACACACACCTCACACCACACACACCTCACATTACACACACCTCACCACACACCCCACACCACACACCTCACACACACACCTCACACACACATTACACACACCACACACATGTCACATCACACCATCACACACCTCACACCACATGCCTCACACCACACACCTCACACCACACACATCACACACATCTCACACCTCACATCACACACAACTCACATCACACACACCTCACATCACACACACCTCACATCACACACACCAACACACATTACACACACCTCACATCACACAACTCATACCACACACCCCACATACCTCACCACACACACCTCACATCACACACCTCACCACACACCTCACACCACACACACCTCACATCACACACACCTCACCACACACCCTACACTACACACCTCACACACACACCTCACACACACATTACACACACCTCACACCACACACACGTCACATCACACCATCACACACCTCACATTACACACACCTCACACCACACACCTCACACCACACACCTCACACACATCTCACACCTCACATCACACACAACTCACATCACACACACCTCACATCACACACACCAATACACACATTACACATACCTCACACCACACACCTCACACCCCACATACCTCACCACACACACCTCACATCACAACCTCACATCACACCACACACACCTCACACCACACACCTCACACCACAGACATCTCATATCACACCACACACCTCACACCACACACCTCACTTCATACGCCTCACTCCACACATATCACACACACCTCACACCTCACATCACACACACCTCACACCTCATATATCTCATACCACACTTCACATCACACAAATCTAAGACTTCACATCACACACTGCAAAACTCACACCACACACCTACGACCATTCACCATACACCTCACATAACACACACACCTCATACCACACACCTCACATTGCATATACGTCATGTCACACAAACCTTGTACCACACATGTCACACCACACAGATCTCACACCACACACTTCTAATACCATACAACACGCACTTCACATCATATATACCTCATACCACACACACTGTAAACCCCACACCTCTTACCACACACACCTCATACTACATACTACAAACCTGACACCTCACACCACACACATCAAATACCACACAAACCACACACCTCACATTATACAATACCTCACACTGCAAGTCTCACACCATGCACCTCATACCACACATATCTTACATCACATACTTCATACCACCAATACCACACACCAGAGACCTCATATCATACATCATACCACACACACCTAGATTACATACCACACACCTCACATCACATACATCACAGACCTCATATCATACATAATGCTACACACCTCACACCATACACACCTAATATATACACCTCTCACACTTCACATCACACATACCACATACCACACCTACCTCACACCACATACACATAATACACACCACACATTTCACATCACACATACCTCATACCACACACCACAGATTTCATATCATACACATCTTACATACCACATACCTCATAACATACACATCTCATACTAAACACCTCACATCTGTCATCACACACCTCATAGCACACACACCTTACACTGCACACACTACAAACATCACCCCTTATTCCACATACATGTAATACAACACAAGCCACACATACCTCATACTATATACACCTCATACCTTACATGCCACACAAATTACACATCTCACTGCACACATATTACACACACAAAAATCATACCATATATACCTCAAACATATCACACACACCTCACTGCATATACCTTACCCACATACCTCACACATATTACACCATACTGTTCACAAACCCCACACAATTTACACACTTCGTACCATACACACCTCAACCTCAAACACCTCACACCACACACTCATACATACCACACACAACACACCTCAGATACCACATATACTTCACATACCACAAACTCCACACAGGCCTCATATCACACTTTGCACCACACAACTCACATGTATCACATCGCATGCCTCATACATCTCATACCACCTACCTCACACACTGAAGACCACACAAAACACACACCTCACGCTACACACACCTCATACCTTATATCACACACCTCACACCACATACCTCAGATCAAACCACACATACTCACATTATACACGCATTACACTAAACTCGCATCATATAACCTCACGAGCCTCAAAACACACACCTCACACAAACCTCACACACATCACAACACATACATTCCTCCCACCACACATGCCTCCCACCCCTGACGGGCCTCATGCCGCATATACCACGCCACCTCACATATTCAGTACACATTCACTGCACACCAGACACACCCCACATGTACCACATACCACACACGCTCCACACACCATATGTCTCACGTCAGACACTCTGCATTCATCTCACACACTCCACACCTTGAGACTGCACACGTCTCACTCATGCCTCAGACACCTCGTACACCTCACACGTCACACACTCCACTCAAGTTCACACGCACACACCGTGCCTCGGGGTTGGATCTGCCTCGAAGGCAGGAAGGGCAGTGGGGGGAGTGTGGGAAGGGTGGAGGGTGCGGAGACCGGGAGGCGGGGCCCGGGGCTCCCACCCGCAGCAGCCTGACCACACCCCTCCCAGAACCCTGAGCCTGGTACCGCTTGCCCTCAGAGGCGCCTCTTCTGTGGGACCCTGTGCCCAGGAATGTGCTGCAGCCGGCACCCCTCGGGGCCCCTCACCCCTGCCCTACCTGACGCCCGGGTGTGACCAGGGCAGCCTTTCGGGGTGTTCCCAGAGGACAGGCGGATCTGGTGTGGAGCGAGCAGGGCGAGGCCAACCCCCCCCCACACCCTGCAGCCGACAGCTGCTGGCATCAGCCCCCGGCAGAGACCTTCCCGCGGCCCCTCCGGGGCTCCCGGACTTGGCAGATGGCTCTGGGGTGTGGTGGCTTCTGGTGCGCTGTCGGTTGGGATTGTGCTTGAGGGGTGCACATACCCCTCCTCATCTGGCCCCTTTGGCCCCCACCCCTGCTAGCGCCCCCTTCCCCGGCCCCCTGCTGCCTCTCCTGGCTTTTCCCTCCAAGGGCGGGCAGAGGAGGAGGGTGTTGGCGTGCCTGAGCCCTGGGTGCAAGTCCCACTGCATGGCTCAGCCCAGGGCACCCCCTAGCATTCCGGTCCCTCAAGACTCTGTTGTTGGGACCACTAGGGCCCGTTTCAGGTCCTTCTCCCCAGGGTCCTGCCCCTGGCCTCGCGTGGGCCCTTGGGGGGCTCCCGGCCTCATGGACACAACTATCAAACACCTCGACACGGTGCTCCCCGGCCAGCCTGCCCTGTCGCGGGACAGTGGGACTTGCAGTGCCCCCACCTGCAGGGCGGCCTCTCCTCGGACCCCCACGGGCTCTGTGTCCCTCGGGAGTCCCCCTCCCCACTCCCTGCCTCTGAAGCCACTCTTGGCGAGCAGCAGCGTTCTCGTCGTCTTTCCATTTCTTTGCTTTCGTTGATCTGAAAATTATAAAGACGTTTGTAAGATCTTCTTGCTGACGGCCTTCTCCGGCAGCGTCGGAGTACGGGCCACGTTTGCCAGGCCTGCCTTCAGCGGCAGCAAGGGACTCTCCTCTTCCTCCAGGATTTCAGTCTGTCAACCAAGTTTCAGCTCTGTTGACTCTCTTGATTCAGTGTTTGTTTTCTCGCGTACTCACTTGCTTTGTATTTGGAAATTTTTACCCATGTTGTTCCGGTACTTGCTGTATCTGGGTTATTTACTGACTTGGAGGTTTATCTGCGAAGTGTGCGGCCTTACCCTGCCTGCCAGGCGACAGCTCTGCCCCGAGCTGGCTCATGCTCACATCTGCTCGCATGTTCCCTTTGCTCCTACCTGCTCGGAGTTATCCCAGGCATATTTCTTGATCGCCACACACGACACTTTTCAATGTTTTTTCATTCTGATCTTTGGTACAACTGATCTGTGGACAAAGAACACAGTTGATTTTTTTACAACTATTTGGAATTTGTTAATAGTTGCTTTGTGGTCCGTGTATGGTTAAAAAAAGTGTGGGACGAAGGATTCTGTTATCTACTTGGTCACCTATTTGCATCATTTAAATTTTCTATCACTTGATCACTTGACTTCCGGTTAATCATTGATTTGCTCGAGCGGGCGCCAGTAACGTCTCCATTTGTCCCTGTCGCGTGCTAGTGTAGCCCAATGGCATCTGTTTGCTCCGGGAACACGAAGAGCCTCAAACCAATCGTTCATGATCTTGACGAAGAAGTCTGACCATCTGGTAGGTGGGTGGCCACGCAGTCTTTTGACGTCCCGTGGAATCCAGTTGGTAACAGCTCTAGTCCAGCGGTCGTCTTTAAATCTCATTACGTGACCAGCCCATCTGATTTTTGACGCCTTGGCAAACGAGACAGCGTCCCTGATTCTTGATCGTCGACGGATGTCGGAACTCCGGATTCGTTCTCTCAATTGAGTGAAACGTGATATTCCAAGCATAGCTCTTTCTATTCTTCTTTGGGAGACCTGAATAGCGTTCTCATCTTGTTTGCGTAGGGCCCAGGTCTCTGAGGCATATGTTAATGCAGGAAGAACAGTGGAATCAAAGAGATGTGCCTGGAGCCGGAGGTTCTTCGTCCTCTTAGCTATTTCTTCGACGTTCTTGAAGGCGTTCCAAGCCGCTCTCTTCCTCCTGCGCAGCTCGGGTGCCAGGTCATTTGTCATGTTGACCTCTCGACCTAGGTACACATAGCTGTTGCATTCGGAGATGGTCGTTCCATTGAGAGCGAATGGGGCGTCAGGAACAAGGCTGTTTCTCATAAACATTGTCTTCGTAAGATTCAGCTGTAGTCCTACGTTTCCACATTCACAGTCAAAGTCGGCCAGCATTTGTGCCACTTGGCTGATGTTTGGTGTTATTAAAACAATGTCATCAGCAAAGCGGAGGTGGTGTAGTTGCCGACTATCTATCTTCACTCCCATTCCTTCCCATTCCAGTCGTCGCATGATGTTCTCGAGGGTGGCACTGAAGAGTTTCGGTGAAATGGCATCACCCTGCCGAACCCCTCTCTTGACATCAACGATCACTTCTTTGTAGAATGGTGAGATCCTGGTAGTGAATCCGCAATACAGCTCACGGAGGATCCTGATGTATTGGGCTTGAATGCCCTGATTGGCTAGGGCTTCAATGACCGCTTCCGTCTCAACAGAATCAAATTTTCTATATTCTGATTAATCGTGTTTTTGCCTGTCTGTATTTCAGTAGAGAGGTGTGTTGAAATATCCTCTTGTTATGAATCAACCTGTGTCTTTTTTTTTTAATTTTTGAGTCACACCCGGCGATGCACAGGGGTTGCCCTGGCTCTGTACTCAGGAATTATTCCTGGCGGCGCGCAGGGGACCATATGGGATGCTGGGATTGAACTTGGGTCAGCCGCGTGCGAGGCCAGCGCCCTCCCTGCTGTGCTGTCGCTCCAGCTGCCATTCTATGGCTTTTCAAATTTGTAAACACTAGCCTTGTTGTTAGCTAGTAAGAAGCTTCAGGGCGGAGAGACAGCAGGGACTGCCGTGCCTCTCTCTGAGCTTATTCCACTCCCGGCACCGCAGGGTTCACTTCCGAGCCTGCTGTCTCTCGAGGTCAGGCTCTGTCCAGCCCTGCACGCTGGCCCCGGCACAGCCCCGGCAGTGTAAGCACCCGGACAGTGCAGCTGCGCAGAACACGCGTGGCTCCCCGGGTGCACTGCGGGTGGCGCTGTGTGGGGCCCACTCGCCTTCGTGCCGGTTCCGCCTGCTCTCCGCTGCACGCCCCCCCAACCCCGCCACCTTTGTCTCCACGTCCCAGGCGTCCCGCACCCTTTCCCACAGACATGTGGTCATTCCTGCGTCCTGGAGTCGCAGGAGCGACTGGATGCAGGAGGTGACCCTGCCGTCAGGGGCCTGGGGGTGCCCACCCGAGCCGACACGCCCTGGCCGTGGGGGTCACCAGACTCGTCACCACAAGCCCCGACTCTGCCTCTTCCCCCCCACCTGTGCACCACATGCGGCCCCTCCCCTCTCATCCTCCGGAGGGGCCGGTGCTTCCCACAACAGGCCCAGGACCGAGATGGGGCCCAGGGCCAGGTCTGCACCCCTGACTCATTGCACCTCAGTCCCCGCTGGCCGTGCCTCGGCTGGACCCCAGAGACCCCAGGCCTGGGGGCTGCCCAGCAGAGTGGGCAGGTCCAGGAGCCCAAAGCATCCCCTCCGCCCAGGAGCTGGGGCCCTTCCTGGTGTTAGCGAAAGGACATGCCGGGGCCCCCACGCTGGCCATGGGGTGCCCTTCAGAGGCCGGGAGCTGGCGACTGTCCCGGAAGGTCTTGGCCAACAGGGCCCTCCTCGAGGCTCCGTGGGGGGACGGCCAGCCCTTGCTGCCCCCGCCCACCCCGGCTCTCTGTCTGCAGGTGAACAATAATGGGGTCATCTCCTTCCTGAAGGAGGTGTCGCAGTTCACCCCGGCCGCCTTCCCCATCGCCAAGGACCGCTGTGTGGTGGCGGCCTTCTGGGCCGACGTGGACAACCGGCGTGCCGGCGACGTGTTCTACCGCGAGGACACGGACGCCCGCACGCTGCGCAGGGCCAGCGACGACGTCCAGCGCTACTTCCCCGAGCTGCCCGGTTTCTCGGCCACCTGGGCCTTCGTGGCCACCTGGTACCGCGTGACCTTCTTTGGAGGAAGCGCCTCTTCCCCGGTGAGTCTGGAGAAGCTGGCCGGGGGGCTGCTGACCCTTCGGGAATGAGCCCACGGTCACTGGCCGCCATGCAACTCCGAGAGCAGTGACCACCACACCACAGCTGGCCAGGCCGGGACCCTGGAGGGGCTGGGAGGGTGGGCTTGGTGGGAGAGGCCGGCCTGTGGGGCTGGGGTCCTCAAGTCGCACCAACTCTGTGAGCTCGGCCTAGAGGAGCAGCGCAGGGACCCCAAGGCGCCTCCTCTCCCGGGGCACCTCCCTGGCCCTCTCACCCACAGGGGTCCTGGGGGGAGGGTGCCCGGCCTGGCCCCGAGGAGACGCCGGCATCTCCCCCGAGTCTCCCAGGCTGCGAGGTGGGGCCCCGCCGCGCCCGCCCTCCTGGTTCTGGGTCCCGTCCCAGCTGCGATGGCCCATCCCGGCCCCTCCTTCTTCCTCGCCCCCACTGCCCACCATGCAGCCCCCGGGCTGGACCATCAGAGACCCTGTGCCCCCGCGTCAGAGGTCAGAGAGGGGTCGGGGCTGCCCCTCTGCTCCAGGTCAACACGTTCCAGACGGTGCTTCTCACGGACGGCAGCGCCTCCTTCACCATCTTCAACTACGAGGCCGTCACCTGGACCACGGGCACACACGCCAGCAGCGGGGGCAACGCCACGGGCCTGGGGGGCATCGCGGCCCAGGTGAGGCCGGAGGTGCCTTCCACACCCGCGACCTCCGCCCCTCTCCCTGTGACCTCAGCCGGGCTGTCTCGCCCCCAGGCCGGCTTCAACGCGGGGGACGGACAGCGCTACTTCAGCATCCCCGGCTCCCGCACGGCCGACATGGCCGAGGTCGAGGCCACCACCAACGTGGGCATGCCCGGACGCTGGGCCTTCCGCATTGACGGCGCGCAGGTCCACGTGGGGGGCTGCGGCCATGCGGGTAAGAGGCTCGCGGGGGGCCCCTCTGAGCAGCCGCCTGCAGGCGCCGGGCGGGGGGGCTCCACAGGCCTGTCCCACCCACCTCCGCCGAGGACCCGCAGTTGCAGGGCGGGGACGGGCCCAGGCAGGCCAGCTGGAGGGGGCAGCTGCCCAGCCCTCGAGGGAGAGGGAAAAAGGACTGGGGGCACAGAGGCATGCTGAGAGTCTGGGAAGGCCTGGGTCTGGGCTTGACTGTTGGGGCATCCAGCAGGAGGCCCACACTCACACACATGGGTACACATATGCACGCTCACAGATGTACACGCTCACTTGTGTACACTGACATGTGTACACATATGCACTCGTACATATTTACACACAATGCATACACACATAGTACACTCTAACACACACAGCCAGACTCGTACACATACACACTCACATGTACTCATATACTCAAAAACGCACATCATGCACACTCACACACATACTTACACACACACACCGATATATTCACACACCTACATGCTCAGATACTCATCTCCACATGTCCACACCCTATGCAGACGTGCACATTCATGCCAACACAGTCATATCATGCATGCTCATCATAGTCACGTGCAGACACACACTTGTACACGTCAACTCATGTGCGTGCACTCTGCACTTGAATACTTGTATGCACACAAACGTGTGCATGTTCAGACACACATACATAGATACAAGTACAGCCATGCACACGTACATACGCATGCATACATGTACATACATGCTACACTTGTACACACATGCATACATGTGCATGTATAAACATGCATACTCATACTTGCACATAGGTGCATGCTTGCATACACACATGCATGTCACTCATGAATATACACTTGTAAATGCTTACACGATGCACACGTTCACACTTATGCGTACATGTGTATATGAATGCTCACATACACGTGCATTCATGCTTGTGTACATGTATGCGTGCACACACTTGTACACGCTCGGTGTACACACGCACAATTGCACATGCCTGCATGCCTATGTATGTGCACACAAGCTTCTACATAACACGTGATCACATATGAACACACTCGTACATCTATGCTCACAGCACACACTTGTACACATGCTCACACGTGTATGCACACACTCTTGCATCATACATGCTCTGACAGCAGCGTCTCCCACTCAGGCCTGGCGCTCACTGCCCAGGTGCCCTGCCCAGGCTCACTAGCCCGAGTGTTGGTGGGCCGATGGCTTCCCCGGTTCTGGGCCGTACGGGAGTGGAGGGTCCTCTGGCCTGGGGGGCTCTTCCTGCTGGCGGGGGCCCTCCGACCGGGCTTCTCCGGGCGTTGGGTTGGCAGCTGTGGGGGGGGGGGGTGCGGGTGCCGACAGCCTCTCTGCCGCAGCCTCCGTGTGCCGGACGCAGCGGCCGTGTCTCAACGGCGGGGAGTGCATCGACGACTGCGTGCCCGGCAGCCCCTCCTTCGCCTGCTCCTGCCCCTCGGGCTTCGCGGGACGGAGGTGCCACCTGGGTGCGCAGCGCCGGGGGCGGGACTGCCCGGGCGGGGCGCAGGGGTGGGGCCCCGCCCGGCTCCCCACCGAGGCCTGGGCCCGTCTGTCTTTCAGACGTGAACGAATGCGCCTCCCAGCCCTGCCGCAACGGCGGCACCTGCTCCCACGGCGTCGACAGCTTCCGCTGCCAGTGCCCAGCCGGCTTCGGGGGCCCCACCTGTGAGGCAGGTGAGAGGCCACCGGTCCCGCCCCACACAGGCCGGGCGGCGTGGGCTGCCGGGAGTCCCCCGCCCCACGCCCAGCTGCTCCCGCCCAGGTGCTCTCAGGGTGCCCCTCCCAGCTGACCCCTGGCCCCATGCGGTGTCACTGGAGCTGGGAGGTGCTGGGATGGCCCAGGACCCGGCCGGTGCACTGAGCGCCTCTGCACCCACCTCGGCCCCCAGCCAGGCCACTGACCCCCAGGCCCTGTATCTCCTGGCCTCGTTTCTCCTGGACCCCCGCCCCGTAGCCCACAGCCCATGCCCTGCCCCCCTGCCCCTGCAGCAGGGGGGGACTCAGACCTGTCCACGGCCTGTCCCAGCAGCCCCAGGGCACAGCCAGGTGCCCCCCAGTGGCTCCCTGGGGCCCCCCGTGCCCGGTGCTCCCCCTTCACTGAGGTGTGGTCTCCCTGTGACACCCACGGGTGCCAGAATGGAGGCTGGTGCCAGGCTCAGGGAGATGCCACTGTGTGTGTGCCAGGTGGGCTACTGGGGTGCGGCTTCGGGGCAGGTGAGGGGCCTCTCGGGCACGGGGCCGTGGGGCGAGGGCCGGAAGGAAGCGGTGCCCAGGGCAGCCGAGTCCAGCGGCCACCCTGTGCCCGCAGACGTGGACGAGTGCAGCTCCGCGCCCTGTCTGAACGGGGGCTCCTGTGTGGATCTGCCGGCCGGCTTCTCCTGCCTGTGCCCGCGGCCCTTCGAGGGCCCCCGCTGTGAGGCAGGTAACGCGGGCGCAGCCCACACGCCCCGCTCCGTGCCAGGGCCTGTGGAATGGGGGTGCCCTGCCCTCTGCGCCACTCCAACCCCTCCCCCCACGCCTCTTCCCACCTCTTCACTCCTCTCCCCTCCAAACCTCTCCCTTCCACTTCTCTCTCATCCCTCCCCTCCCTCATGTCAGCTCTCTCCACTGCCCTCAGCAACCCTCCCCTCCTCTGCTCCAGGCCCTGCAGGCACTTTGTGGGGCTGAGCTGGTGTAGTGCCCTCGCTGTGCCTTGGGGGCTCTGGCTACAAGACAGGGGTGCGTGGGTAGGGGTGGAGAGTGTTGCTCGGGCTGGTTCCTGGCTCCTGGGGCCCTCGCTGTCCAGTCAAGGTCTCCTGCCCAGCCCGCACCCGAAGGCCTCTGGTAGGTGCAGGGGTCTCACGGTGGCCCCTGCTCCCTGTGTCCGACAGGACAGACCAGGGCAGATAACAGACTCCGAGAGGGGAGGGGGCATCCGGCAGGGGGCAGGGGGGGTCCATGTCCCAGAGGCCTCGGCCAACACCCGTCTGTCCTGCAGGAAGCTCCCCGGGGCCCGACGCCTGCCTTGCTGCCCCGTGCCAGAACGGTGGCACGTGCGTGGACGCGGACACTGGCTACGTGTGCGAGTGTCCTGGAGGCTTCACCGGCCACAACTGCAGTGAGAGTGAGTGTGTGTGTGTGTGTGTGTGTAGACTGCAAGCCTGTGATTCTGTCTGTGCATGTGTGTGCAGGTATGCTGTGTGTGTCCACTGCATGTGTGCTGTGCTGCGTGTGGGGGGGGGCATGCAGATCAGACAGCACAAGTGTGAACGAGTGAATATATGTCAGTGGAGTGTGTGCATGAAGGGGTGAGTGGGGTTCAAGGTGGGGGTGGGTGGATGGGTGTGTCTGTGGGTGTTTGTAGGTGTCTGTGGGTATAAGTGGGTCTGTGGGTGTCTGTGGGTGTCCGTGGCTGTCTGTGGTTGTCTATAGGCGTCTGTAGGTCTGTGGGTCTGAGGGTGTCTGTCAGAGTTTGGCTGTGTATGGGTGTCTGTGGCTGTCTATAGGTCTGTGGGTGTCCGTGGGCATCTGTGGGTGTCTATAGGTGACTGTAGGTCTGTGGGTATCTGTGGGTCTGTGGGTCTTCATAGGTGTCTGTAGGCCTGTGGGCATCTATGGGCGTCTGCGAGTGTCTGTGGGTGTCCGTGGGCATCCGTGGGTGTCTGTCGAGTCTGGCTGGGTGTGGGTGTGGGAAGGTACGGGCCTGGGGGATGGGAGCACTGTGGGGGAGTGGGGCACACGCAGCACTGTGGGGAGGAGGTCTCGTGCAGGCTGGGCGCCCCTGGACTGCCCCTCTCCCTGGCGGCAGGGACTCCGGGCGCCTGTGAGTGCCGCAACGGGGGCCGGTGCCTGGGGGATGACGGCGCCCCATGCCAGTGCCCGCCCGGCTTCTTCGGGCTCCTGTGTGAGTTTGGTGAGTTGGGGGTGAGAGGGGGGCCGGGCTCCCCAGGAGCCGCCCTGGGGTTCCGGCTGACTGGCTCCCACCGTCCCCGCAGAGGTCACATCCACACCCTGTGACATGAACACACAGTGCCCGGACGGCGGCTACTGCATGGAGCACGCAGGCAGCCACCTGTGCGTGTGCCACCGCGACCAGCCCCGCGCCAGCCACCGTGAGTGCCGCCCCTAGCCCCCCGCAGCCCGGGCAGGAGGGGCGGCTGGCGGCTCCTGGGGCACGTCCAAGGGGCTGGGGCCCCGGAGGGCCCCTGGCTGGACTCTGCGTGACCCCGCGTCACCCTCCGCCCCCAGCTGTGCCTTCGCCCTGTGACTCGGACCCCTGCTTCAACGGGGGCTCATGTGACGCCCAGGACGAGGCCTACACGTGCGAGTGTCCCCGTGGCTTCCACGGGCAGCACTGCGAGAAAGGTGGGCGCTGGGCCGAGGGCGGGGGCAGCTCTCACCTGACGCCCGCGGGGCCCCAGGGCCCACTCGGCCACCACGGGGCATCTGCTTGGCCCCGAAACCCCGAGCCCAGGACACTGCTCCAGGCTTGGGGACGCGGACGGCCCTGCCCGACGGGCCCACGTGCCCCGAGAGCCGGCCGCCCCCTCAGCCCCGACCCTCCCACAGCCCGGCCTCGGCTGTGCAGCTCCGGACCGTGTCGCAACGGGGGCACCTGCAAGGAGGCAGGAGGAGACTTCCACTGCATCTGCCCCTTCCGCTTCACCGGGCGCCGCTGCGAGATCGGTGGGTGGGGCTGGGGGGCAGGCAGGGTGGGTCCTTGGGGCAGCAGGGGAGTATCTCGGTGTTGGGGGCTCCCAGGAAGGGGTCACTGACCTACACCCCTGCGCCGGCTCCCGGACCCCCGTGGGCCCAGCCCTGCACATCCGTCCCTGCCCTGTGCCCCCAGGGAAGCCGGACCCCTGCGCCTCGGGCCCCTGCCACAACGGCGGGACCTGCTTCCACTACATCGGCAAATACAAGTGCGACTGTGCGCCAGGCTTCTCGGGACCACACTGCGAGCACGGTGAGGGGCAGCCGGCAGGATGGGGGGGGCGGGAAGTCGGGGCAGCGGGCCACGGATGCCGGTGGGTGGGAGGGCACCAGGTGGGGCTCCCCATGGTCAGATGAGGGGGGATCGGGGTGGCTCCCCACAGACACGCTGCCCTGACCCCGCCCCCCACAGTCCCCTCGCCCTGCTTCTGGGACCCGTGTGTGAACGGTGCTACCTGTGAGGACCTGGGCTCAGACTTCACCTGCCACTGCCCGGCAGGGTTTACTGGCCGCAGGTGCCAGGCAGGTGCGTCTGGAGAGGGGCGGGGGGGAGGGGAGGCGCGCAGGCACGTCCCTGACCAAGGTGCCTTCATCAGGTGGTGCTCAGCTGGGCTTGGGGCTTTGCAGGGCCCAGCCAGGCTCCCACAGAGCCCCCAACCAAGGTTGTGGGTGGGGGTCATTCTGTACTGGCCACAGCCTGGACACTCGACCCCCGGTACCCCACGGTGCCTCCCGCATCACCTGGAGCTGCGGCAGAGAGAGCCCAGAGCAGCACCCCCGGAGCCGATCTCCCCCGAGAAGGAAGCTCCACACTCCCCCTGGGGACCGCATGGCCTTCCCATGAAACTAGGACTTCAGTCCGGCAGGGTGCAGGCCTGGAGCGCAGCCGACCCAGGCTCCATCCCCGGCGTTCCCATCCCCATATGGCTCCCCTGGGCCCCGCCAGGTGTGGCCTCCAGGCCAACAAAACCTGAAGAAATGAGGACTTTTCTCCCATGAGCACCGGGCTGGCAGAGTTCGGCGTCTCGCCCACCTGCGGGGCTATTCCTGCAGTGGCAATCCCTCTTCCTGCCCCAGCACCAAAATTCATGAAAATACGTTCGGGGGCTGGAGCAACAGCACAGCGGGTAGGGTGTTTGCCTTGCACACGGCCAACCCGGGTTCGATTCCCAGCATCCCATATGGTCCCCCAAGCACCGCCAGGAGTGATTCCTGAGTGCAGAGCCAGGAGTAACCCCTGAGCATTGCATCGCAGGGTGTGACCCAAAAAGAAAAAAAAAAAAACGGCAAACGGAGAGTGTCTGTCTGTGGCGCTGAGGTCACCGTCCACAGCCAGCCACTGAAAACTGCCAGAACAGAAGTACTGTAACAAGAATCGTTGGTTTCTCACCATCAGCAACAAGTTTTTGAAATGGGACATATAAAATCAATGAGACCAAGAACAGGTTCCTTTGAAAGTCGGTAAAACTTGACTCCCCCAAGTCGAATCATCAGGAGAAAGAATGGGCTGTGCCAGGAGGAATCACAGGCAGTAGAGATGCAGAGGGCTGGGTGGCTGCTGGCCAGCACATGGGCAGTGCAGGGGCACGGGCACCGGGAAGCCCCAGGCCCGGAATCAGAGCAGGACGAACGTGGCTTTGTTCTTGGTCCTGCAGAGGTAAGCGAATGCCGATCCCAGCCCTGCCTGCACGGCGGCACCTGCCAGGACCGGGCCGCAGGGTTCCTGTGTGCCTGCCGCCCTGGGCGCGAGGGGCGCCGCTGTGAGAGGGGTGAGTCCTGCCCGCAGCGCCTCAGGACACGACCCCCCTCCCCAACCTGAGCCCTCAGCAGCTCAGGCCGCAGTCAAGAAAGGGGTGCGGGGGCACCCCAGAGTTGGCCTCGTGCTCTGGCTGGAGGGAGGGCCTGAGCTTACACCCTCAGTGGACCCAGCAGGCACCAGCTGGGGCTCTGGGTGAGGGGCAGAGATGGGCAGGAGGGTCTGGGTGGGCGCTGCAGAGCCCACATGCCTGTGAAGATCTGTGTAGACCCCTGTACCGGCCCCCTGTGGACCCCGTGTTCTGTAAGCCCCCTGCAGACCCCATGTAGACCCGTCTCCTCTGCAGAGGCCCGAGCCTGCCGGGCGCAGCCGTGCAGAAACGGAGGCTCCTGCAGGGATGTCCTGGGCACCTTCGTCTGCGAGTGTCCTGCCGGCTTCTCTGGAGCCCGCTGCGACATTGGTAGGGCCAACGGTCAACCCCAGGAGCATGGGGAGGAAGCCCCAGGGGGCAGGAGAGGCGTAGGGAAGAGGGAGGGTCCCTCAGCCCCTGCCTGCCCCGCCCAGAGGCGACGGCCTGCGCCTGCAGCCCCTGCCAGCACGGAGGCCGCTGTGAGGACGGTGGAGCCGGGGCCTACCTGTGCGTGTGCCCGGAAGGCTTCTTCGGGTACCACTGCGAGACAGGTGGGTGTCTGCTCCTCCTGACCTCCCCCATCTCGGGAAAGGGGGTGCTGGCTGGGCCTGCACAGGCGGTGATCACTGCCTCCACCGGCCCCTCCTGGCAGTGGGTGACCCCTGCTTCTCCAGCCCCTGTGGGGACCGCGGTTACTGCCTGGCCAGCAACGGCTCGCACAGCTGTGCCTGCAGGGCGGGCTACACTGGTGAGGGCTGCGGACAAGGTGAGTGGCATCTTGGCTAATCCTGCAGAGATGTGGTGAGGGGAGGGGCTGGTCTATGCTGCAGGGGTGTGGTGAGGGGAAGGGCTGGGCCATACTGCAGGGGTGTGGGGAAGGGAGGGGTTGGGCCATGCTGCAGGGGTGTGGTGAGGGGAGGGGCTGGGCCATGCTGCAGGGGTGTGGCGAGGGGAGGGGCTGGGCCATGCTGCAGGGGTGTGGCGAGGGGAGGGGCTGGGCCATGCTGCAGGGGTGTGGTGAGGGGAGGGGCTGGGCCATGCTGCGGGGGGTGGGCGAGGGGAGGGGCTGGGCCATGCTGCAGGGGTGTGGCAAGGGGAGGGGCTGGACCATGCTGCAGGGGTTGGTGAAGGGAGGGGTTGGGCCATGCTGCAGGGGTGAGGTGAGGGGTTGGGCCATGTTGCAGGGGTGTGGGGAGGGGAGGGGCTGGGCCATGCTGCAGGGGTGGCGTGGAGTGAGGGGCTGGGCCATGCTGCAGGGGTGGGGTGAGGGGAGGGGCTGGGCCACGCTGCAGGGGTGTGGTAGGGTGAGGGCCTGGGCCATGCTGCAGGGGTGAGGTGAGGGGTTGGGCCATGTTGCAGGGATGTGGGGAGAGGAGGGGCTGGGCCATGCTGCAGGGGTGGCGTGGGGTGAGGGGCTGGGCCATGCTGCAGGGGTGAGGTGAGGGCCTGGGCCATGCTGCAGGGGTGAGGTGAGGGGTTGGGCCATGCTGCAGGGGTGGCGTGGGGTGAGGGGCTGGGCCATGCTGCAGGGGCGTGGCGAGGAGAGAGGCCGGGCTCAGAGCTCAGTGTCCCTGATGTTCAGAGCTGCCGCCGCCCACGGGCCTGGAGCTGGAGCGGGCAGAGGAGAGTGGCCTGTCGGTCTCCTGGCGCCCGCCCGCTGGCCAGGCTGCCCGGCAGCTGCTGGACGGCTACGCAGTCTCCTACGCCTCCTCCGACGGCGCCCCCCGCCGCACCGACTTCGTGGAGCGCGGCCGCTCGTCGCACCAGCTCCGGGCGCTGGCAGCCGGCAGGGCCTACAACATCTCCGTCTTCTCCGTCAAGCGCAACGCCAACAGGAACGACATCAGCCGGCCCGTGGTGCTGCTGGCCCGCACACGTGAGTGTCCCTGGCCCTGACCCCTGACCCCGACCTCCCAGGGTGAAGCTGGGGCTGGGGAGGGCACTGGGGGGCCCTGGGCTCGGGGGCTTCGCCGGCTGATCTGCTCCCAGGATGCGGCCAACCAGGGGCTGAGGGGAGGAGGCCGTGGGGACAGCGGGTCCACCTGGGGGCAGGACCAGGAGCTCAGGACAGGTCTGTGGTGGACAGTGGGGATGAGGGACACAGCAGGACGCAGTGGCAGATCCCCTGATCCCAACGGGCCTGTCCTCCCCCACAGTGGGGGAGGGGAGGGGGGGTGCTGGCACCTCCTGGGAGCCTCTGTGATGGCCCCAGCCACCCCCCAGACTCGGCCCGGCTCGTGCCCATGGCACCCAGGTCCCAGCGGGTCTGGGACGTGTCACCGGTCACCCCAAGTCCTCACTGGCACTGAGGAACACAGGCCACCAGCCCTGGACCCCACCTCCAGTCTCAGCATCGACCCATTGCCCCCAGGACCCCGCCCCGTCGAAGGCCTCGAGGTCATCAACGTGACGGCCGACGCCATCTCGGTGCGGTGGGCCCTGCACCGGATCCGACACGCCACGGTCAGCGGCGTCCGCCTGACTCTGCGCCACCCTGAGGCCCAGGAGGTCCAGACAGCCGATGTGGACCAGCGTGTGGACAAGTTCACATTTGGGTGAGGCAGGTGTCCCCCTCTGCCCTGCCTCACCCCTGCCCGGCCCCAGCCCTCCCCGGTGCCTGGCCCAGGGCACAGCCACACCACGGCTGCAGAGGTGCGGGGTGCTGGGGAGACGCCGGCAGGCCTGTCCCTGTCCTGCGTCAGGCTGTCTCAGCCCTGTGACCAGTCCCGTCCGCCCGGCACAGCCTTGGGGACACGGTGGCTTCTCGCCGTCCCCGCAGCCGGGCGCTGGGGTGTGGGTTGCGGCCTGGTGCCATCACTGCCCCCACAGGGCCCTGCTGCCAGGAAGGAGGTACACCATCTACGTGGCGGCCCTCAGCGGGCAGGGGGGACAGGAGCCCCCCACCGAGAGCCTGGCCTCGGCCCCGCTGCACGTCTGGACCCGTGAGTGGGGTCCCTTTCTCAGCTCTCCGCGAGAGCCCGGGGCCAGAGACCCCGGCGGGCTGCCCCACCCCCCCATGGTCACGGCACCCAGCCGCAGGTGGCAGCATGCCACCCCCCTCCCCCCGCTGTGGGCTGAGGGACCTTGGCCCCCCGGGGCTGCTGTCCAGGGCTGCCTGGTTCCAAGACCGGGGGCATCAGCCAAGTGCTCCCTGGGCTGCAGCCCGGCCCGGCCCGGCCCGCTCCTGGGGGCGGGGACTGGCTGGGGGCAGTGACTGCCGGGCGCCCGCCCTCACTGTCTCTTCGCCTCTGCTCAGGGCCTCTGCCGCCAGCCAGCCTGAGTGCTGCCCGGGTCACGGCCACGTCTGCCCACGTGGTCTGGGACGCCCCCGTGCCGGGCACCCCGCTGGAGGCCTATGTCATCAACGTCAGCACCAGCCAGAGCACCAAGAGCCGCTACGTGCCCAACGGGAGGCTGCTGTCCTACACCGTGCGCGACCTGGCCCCCGGGCGCCACTACCAGCTCTCGGTGACGGCCGTGCAGGGCGCGGAGGGCCAGCAGCTGCACAGCGAGCCCGCGTTCCTGTACATCATCACCTGTGAGCGCGCCGGGGCGGGGGCGGGGCGGGCACTGGATGGCGGGGGGAGGGCGGGGGAGCCGGACCAGCCCCGCTGCCCCTGCCCTGCCCCGCACAGCCCCCAGGGACGGAGCGGACAGACGCTGGCACCGGGAGGGCCCGCACGCCTGGGGGCTCCGGAACCGAGCGCCGCCCGCCCGCCCGCTGGAGCTGCGCCTGCTCCACGACGGCGGCCCCCAGACGCCCTCCCCGGCCCCCAGGTAGCACTTCGGCCCGAGCCCCCCACTGGAGCCGGCAGCCGCCGCCCCCTGACCCGGTGGCTCTCGCAGGTTCTCGGAGCCGGTGGGCAGCAGAGGGCGTGAGAGCACCAAGGTGGGCAGCTCAGCCGGCCAGTCAGACCCCCCAAGGTCAGGTACGTGCCAGGCCTTCCCCGCGGCCCAGACAGGGGCTGTCCCCACCAAAGGCCTGCGTAGCTCCAGGTGTGGACAGCAGGGGGCGCCCCGAGCGGGGCAGACCTGGGGCAGGGGCCTGCTCTGCCCCAGCCCTGGGCCAGACGCTTCCCCCCAGTGCCAGCGTGCCCAGGAGGGGGCGTCCTGCCCAGGGCCCTGGCCTGCCTCTCTCCTAGAGCCCCCAGCCCGCACACAGCCCAGGAACCCAGACGAGATTCCCAAACGCGACGCCGGGGATAAGGGCGTGGAGAGTAAGTTGGCAGGGGAACATCTGGGTTGGCGGCCCTGGGGAACAAGGATCACGGTGAGGAAGGGAGACCTACCCCACGAGGGAAGCACCTCCCTTCCGGCCAGGGACACCGCAGGCGGCCACAGCGGCCTCCCGCCCTTCCAGGGGGCGTGTGGCAGGGCTGCTCTGGCCTGGTGCCCTGCTGTGGGCTGTAGCCCAGCTCTCAGCTGGTGCCCTGGGCAGTGCCACATGCCTGGGTGCAGCTCTGCCAGGACCCAGAGCTCCTTTCTCTGCGTCACACTGCAGGCTCCGCCAGGGATCACCCACCAGGCCCCAAGGAAGGCAGAGGACGTGGGAAAGGGGGTCCCTGAGCCCTAGAAGCCGCCTGTGGGTGCAGCCCCCTGCAGGCACTCCCACACACCAGGGGAGGCTTGAAACAAAGTCCCACCTTGCCCCTTGTTGGGTAGCATTGGGTTGTTATCCAGCAGGGAGCGTAGTTTATTGAGTTACTCCCACAACAGTGCCCCCGAGGCACACCCAATTCCGTCAGGCACTAACAATCCTATGTTGCTTTTCTCTTATGTCCTTTGTATAGTTTAATTAGCAATGTCCTTTTTGTATAGACACAGGAAGACAGTTATGCTATGCTATGTAACACAGGAATTACTTGATTCCAAAATAATGTTTACTCCTGGGCATCCATATTGATTTAACTTAAGCCTCAGTTGCCCTTAAATTGACCTTAGTTCCTAGCACCCCAAAAGCAGGGTTCCAACGAGGGACTGGATGGACCCAGGGAAAGCCGTAAGCTACCCAGGCATCGAAATGGGCCAGGCCAAGCGCCATAATATTTAACTAATAAGGTATGGTCCTGGACAAACTCTGCCATGTCCGAAAAAGAGGTAACTGAATAAGGACCCTGCTGAGGTCAGGAAAGACTAACCTGGCCTGAGACTGTGGTCTGGAATATATAGCGAGATGTGCCCAGGAAGAGCCAACCTTTAAGCTTAATATAGCACAGCGGGTAGGGCGTCTGCCTTGCACGCAGCCAACATGGCCGACCCGAGTTCGATTCCTCCGCCCCTCTCGGAGAGCCCGGCAAGCTAGTGAGAGTATCTCGCCAGCACGGCAGAGCCTGGCAAGCTCCCTGTGACGTATTCGAGATGCCAGACACAGTAACAACAAAGTCTCCAATGGAGACGTTACTGGGCCCGCTCGAGCAAATCGATGATCAACGGGAGGGCCTTTACTTTACTTTATATCTCTTACTGTGTTCATACAAAATGACTAGAAATATTATAAGTAAATTTACTACATTGGTCAAATGGATTACTAGCTGAAGAAAGGAGAAAGCAACACACCCTGGCTGGAATCCCGCCCTTGAGCGGATCTCCTAGTAATCCAGAGTGCTGAACCCTCAGGTGAGATTCTGTCCTTGAGTTAACTTACCTCTGTTTGCTAATGTTCAACCCCACCTGTGTGTACCCCACCCTTCATGATTTCTATAGAACTGTGCAGTAAGGGGCAGCAGGGGACTAGAAAGTCGGGACTAGACGTTGAAGACTAGAGGAGGAGAACGGGGATTTTGGGACTTTGAGGACTAGAAAGTCAAAGACTAGAAAGTCGATGACTGGAACTAGAAAGAGGACGCGAAGACGACGATGACTGGGAGTAGAGTCATTGTCGAGGTCTACGAGGAGACTAGGATGATGGAACTCTGACGACTGAGACCACAACCAAATTGATGACTATGACTGCGCCATAAGGGGAGAGGTTGGACTCCGCTGGGGAGGAGAGAGAAATAAACTCACTACCGGCCAGCCTGGGGCCGGGCCCTGTTTCTCCGTTCCCCTGATCCTTCGTCTGTTCGTCGCCATCACCCGGCCAGGGGAACGGCTCTCGGCCACCGGACGCTCACGTCCCACGCAGGCCCATTGCACTCTTTCTCGTGGAAACTCACTGGCCCTTAGTCGTAGCACAAAGGGGTGAGGCCGGGTGGCCCAGGGGCCGGCAGTGCCAGCTGAGGGGCCATGAGGGAAGACACCTGCATTGCTATTAATTTCTAAGTGCAATGAGCCTGTCAGCCCTTTAAATATTAAACCTGTCACTTCACGAAACCCAGGCACGAATGGCGAGAATGACTTCTCCAGGTCCCCAGAAGAGGACTTGACCAAGGCCCGAGTGGCCCTGCAACCTGCAGTTTTGTCAGCTGGGGCTGACTTGAGGTGACAGCAGGAAGAAAGTACAGCTTGGCCTCAGGAGCCCGGTTGGTCATACCAGTCCTGTCCTTGGACCCTGCCACCCTCCTCACAAGCTCAGGCCGGTCCCTCATCCTTGGTTACTTTACCTGGCATTTGATAAGTGCCTCACAAACAGCCAACAGCGCGAGACATTTTTGTGGTCTTGTGTCAGGATTCGTGAACCCAAGTAATAGACTTAGGGCTGAACAGTGGGGATGGTGGTTCACTGTGTGCATGAGCACGCCTCAGCAACTGGGGGGCATTCATGCCAACTGGCATGCTGTGCACATGCCACAGTCTGGTTTTACCCAGAACTGCCAGGTGCAGGCTCACAGGGCATAGGCTACACGTGGCAAATCAGCAGTTCTCATCCACAGAGAGTAGAAATGCTAGATTCATATGGGAATACCAAGTCCCCAGGCAAGGCACAGGAGATAAGTCCCAACATGAGGAGATGCAGTTCCTGTCACTCACACCCTCACGGTGAGGAGGTGCAGTTCCTTGTCACACCCTCATGAGGAGGAGATGCAGTTCCTGTCACTCATATTCTCACGGTGAGGAGATATGGTTCTCATCACACACCCACATGGTGAGGAGATGCAGTTCCTGTCACTCATACCTATCACCTACAAACCCTCACGGTGAGGAGAGACAGTTCTCATCACCTATATGCCCTGATGACGAGATGTTCTGTCATTCATACCATCACTGTGAGATGTGGTTTCCCTCACCCACTTCCCAATGGTACGGAGTCTCCAGTACCCTGGTCCCAATTCTAGGAGGGTGCATGTGCCTTTTGGGGTTTGGGTTCTTGTGCACTTCTCCCCTGATGTCAGAAATCTGAAATGCCCCAGGTCCTCAGTGAGTCTCTAACCAGGCCCAGACTCTCACTTGACACTCAGAGGCTGGTCTTGGCCCTGCATGTTCCATGAAAGTGACCAGTCAGCTTGTCCGGTTATGAAAGTGTCCAGATGTCCAGGGACCAATCCCAGAGCATGGGCCTGAGAGGCCGCACTCCCCATTCTCGCATCTGATGGGCAGTTCTGAGGCCCACACAGCCCTGGCAACAGTGTGCACTCGAGCCGCTGGGCCCTTTCCCACGGGGGTGCTGCACCTTTTGTTGTTGGAGGCTTTAGACTCTTTCTCAAGGAGAGGAGTGAGGTCCCTGAGGACTAGACACCCCCATGCCCACCACATTTTGTACTGGGCTTCCTTGCCAAGTACAGTGCAGGTCAGACTCAGGGGTGGCCCTTCAGGCTCCTGGCGAGAAGGGGGTTGCAAGATGGAGATCACCATCCTGGGTTTGAGGGTGGATACAGAGGCTTCTTTCTGCTTCCACCCACTGCTCATCCCATCAGGGACCCTGGGCATCTGCGGTGGCCTGGGATGCTGCTTGCCAGCAGGAAGCAGGGACCTCCACCCACAGGCCAGGGCAGACTGGGGCAGGATTCAAAGCTCTCTGATGCCTCCCAACCCCACCCCATTCAGTCACACCTTGTCCGCCAGTTTCCTCTGTTCATGTTAATGTGTGTACAAGTGCCCCAAACCTGAGGTTTGCTGGAAACCAATTTGTAAGATGAGGCTACGGTGGGTGCCCCACTGTGGCTGCATGAACTGCAGGCTTGCGGTCCCCACGTGGGCTCAGGGACATCTCTGAGCTGCGGCTGTGCCACGTGTGTAGTCACAGACCAGTGGTACCTGCCCCCGCCGAGTTCTTTAAGCGTCTGGGCAAGTATGAGCAGGATCTAAGATGCACACAGAACCGGGAGGAATCTAGCAGAGCAAACAGCCCTACAAGGGCAGAGGAGCAGGGGCCGAGAGAGCGCAGGGGGAGGCACTTACCCGCCTTGCATATCGCCGACCTGGGTCCGGTATCTCCAGGACTAAGTATCTCCTGCACACTGTGGGTATGGCCCAAAACAACAAAAAAGACTGGGACGTAAACATTCACCTCAGTGTGATAAGGTATGAGGAGAGACTTGCAGGCTGAAGGTTCTGGAACAAGAATAAAGCCATTATCTGCTATCAGCCCTGCTGAATGTGTCACTAGAATGGGGCTCGGCCTTCATGCGTTACCCTGCACGGGAGGAGACAACATGAGACCCAAGCCATAAAGTTCTTAAAAGAAAAATTCTTCAGGACTGTGGATCTGTCTGAAGATCTTTAGCACTGATACTTAAAGCCGAAGCCACAACAGAACAAGATAAACTGGATTTTGCCTACATTGAAAACTGTTCGTGCTTCAAGGACCCTATCCAGGAACTGAAGACAGTGCAGAGCCCAGGGGAAAATACCAGCCCATCACGACATTAACGAGGGGCTTGTGTGTACCACGAGGAAAGGACTTTTAGAGCGAGTCGATCAGGAAGTGGGCAAGGGACCACCCATCGTCAGCCCAAGAAGATGCGCTGATCTGTCACCACAGAGCAGCCATGACATGCCACCAGGCACCCTCCAGGCTGACTGGATGGACACCGAAGCAAGCATCAAGCAGCATGGAGGGTGCAGGGGTGGAGAAGGCAGTCGGCCCTTCCTCCAAGCAGGGCAGCCGCCACACGTCCACCCCATCCCCCAACAGCAGTAACGCTCCTGGCAAGGGGGCTGGACACAGCTCCAGGGGCTCCGCCACCCATGCAGACCAAAGCCACGGAACGAGGGGCATGACTACCACTGGGTCTGTTCAGGGCGAGGGCAGGGCCCTGGGAGTGCTCTGGATGCTTGGGGCGGACTCCTGGCTCTGCCTCTGGGACCACTTCTGGCGGGCTCGGAGCCTTTCCTGCTCTACCGTCTCTCCCACCCAAAAGGCTAAGAACATTCTGAGCCAACTGGTGAGGATGAACAGAGCTTGGGATGTACTGACAAGCCAGTGAGTCACAAGCTTCACGCAAGTGGACTTCCGTCTGTAAATGACAACTCAGTAAAGCTGCTGTGAACCGTGTGGTACACGGCGTTTCCAGTACTGTCAGGCGGCAGAGACACATGGAAACATGAAGTGTTTCCTCATGTTTAGATGCAAGCAAGCGCCTCGGTGCTGAGGGAGACGGGGGGTGGTGGGCGGGGGGCGCGGGGAGCCGGGACAGGAGCAAGGACCTGGGCCAGAGTCGAGCCTGGGCGAGACCCTGGCACAGACACACTCACTCTCAGGCCATGCCATGGAGCTGGCAGGTTCTAGAGGCCTTGAAAGTGGACGGGGGAGCATTCGTAGTGTTTTCTGGGTCCCGAATGTCTTGACTGTTTCGGGCAGTTAGAGACTAAGCCACACCAGTGGGGGCTGGCCCCTGTGAACTCCAGAGCTGCCGGCTTTCCGTTTGCTCTGTGGGTCCTGGAAAGCGACTGCGCAGAGGTTTCCGTGTGACACGGCTGTGTCCCCGGCCGTCCTCTGCAGTCTGCTGCCCCCATCCTGGAGCTGTTCTCCCCGTCCCCAGCTCACCCTGAGCCTCGCCTGGCCACGGTGGCCAGCCTCACCCTGTGCAGCCCCAAAAGGTGCCTCTGGCTGAAGCCTGGCACCTCTCGTCGCCTCACCTGTCCCCCTTCTCTTGGATCAATCTCCTGGTGGGCTCTCTAGCATCCTGGGAGGAGTCCCTTCCTCATGCGTGTTCACACGGGGAGGCCAGTCCCGGATGGCGCTCGCTGCTCCCTGCCCCCCAAGTGGACCCTGTCCCAGCTCTGCAGCTGGCAGGGCAGGTGGGCTCTGTCCTTCCCTCCGGCCTCTTCCCTCAGCACCACAGGGCAGGACTGCTTCACGGGTCTCTCTTGCCACACAGGTACGAGGACGGCCACAGAGTGCACCGAGACGTCCGCGTCAAAGAGCTGTGAGGGCACCAGCACCGGGATGACCGCCAACAGGTGCCAGGGCAGGGGGGGGACCTGTGCCTCTCGGACAGGGTGAGGCCACGGGTCTGAGCATGGAAGGGGACAGGAGATGGAGGTCGGGGTGAGGCTGGGGGACTAAGCACGGAGGTGCTGGGCCAGCAGGCTGAGCCGGGTACCAGCTGCCTGGGGTGCCAGCCAGCAAGGAACACAGAGTCCATGCAATGTTAGGGGCCACCAGGTGGGCAGTGCAAGGTCACACAGTGGGCCTCACGGGTGTGGGCGTCACTCTGCTCTGCCTCTCAGGGAAGAGGGAGACCCAGTGACAGAGGCCGCTGCACTCCTGCATGTCCAGCCTGGCCCAGAGCTGGCCTCACAGGGGGCCTGAGCGCATCACAGCGTCCCAGCGTGTGGCAGCTCACCCTCTGCCCTGGGGTGCAGGGAGCGTGGCTGGGGGCACAGAATGATGCCAGCACTGTGGGGGCAGCCGTGGGGGGAAGGGGGTGCACAGGGGCTTCTGCTCCACCAACTGTCGAATCAGTTTCTCGATTACTCTAGGAGACAGTAATCTGCAGCCCCTGAGAAGACCACCAGGTACTGCCCCCCCAGCCCGCCTTTTCACTGCCACATACCTCACGCCCCCACCCCCACGTCCAGGGGGAGAGGAAGCTCTGGGGTGGGCATGGGTCCCACTCTCAGGGGAGCATGGGACCCCTCGCCCAGTCAGCAGCCAGGAGGGGGGTACCTGGAGGGCGCGGGGCTGGGGCCAGGACCCCCTCGGGACTAAGAAACGCCCAGGTCCTGTGAAGCACCAGCAATGAAGATGAGAAACAGATGGGGAGCCAGAGCCCACAAAGACCCACCAGGAGAGTCCCGTGGCGACACACAACGCTGAAATGCAGGAAGCTCTCTTAACTGCCCACGTCCAACCCCAGCACCCCAAGACTGGAGGCTGTCCTCATGGACGCATGGGGCTAACCCAGGGCCCGTCCACAGCCCCTTTCACTCCACGCTGAGGGCAGCTCTCCTCTCCAGAACAGCCAGACCACATGTGCGGTCACTCTGAGCTGCACCCCCAACCTGCCTGGCTCAGGGGCTCAGGCACTCCAAGCTGGGCGCCTCATCACATGCCCTCTCAGTGCCCAGCTCACAGGCACTTCCCACCTTACACGCCAAAGCCTGCAAGAGCTTCACTGCCAGCTAAGAGTCCACAAGGACAACCTGACCTGGAAATATTGGTGTTGGAATGTCACCAGAAAGAGAATCTACCTTTTAGGAACCCACTTGGAAAATACAGTTCTGAGAGACCTGGCACTCCGAGGAAGAAGCTTCCTACGGTGACCAAGCACACCCAAGAACACAAGGCCAGCTCTGGTGGCAGCCCTGGCGCCACCACTGCACAGATGAGGGAACTGTGTGTGCAGGCCCCTGAGGGGCACCGCTCCTCCTGGCCCCATCTCCTGTTTTCTTCAAAGGAACTGGAAGGTTCTCCCTATACCCAGACCCTCACGATGAGGTCTGACACTGGACTGAAAATGGACCAAGGCCAAGTCCTCAAGGACGACCCCCAGTCAGGCCCTCCAGCTCGAGAGCAGTCTACCAGGCCGGCATGCCGGCTCTGTCCCTGCTGGCCTTTCCATGGGGCCGCTGTGGTCAGGGGTTGGGGGGGTGGGGCTGGCCAGAGTGAGCAGAGCAGTAGCTCACTAGCCAGCTTCCAGGCTGCAGAGCCAGAGGGACAGTCCACAGGGCAGAGAAGGTGCTGGGGAGAAAGGCCACCACCAGGGAGGCCACACTCAACAGGCTGGAGACCGAGGACTGCGGAGAGCTCACAGACTCAGAACTCAGGCTTTCGTGGAGAAAGCCACTCACCCTCTAGACCACAAGTAACACCTCCCAGCGAACAACAGGAGCCTATCTTCCCGAATGCCAGTGCTACGGAGAGAGGGCTGTGTGGCCTGGCCACAGCATGTGTGGCTCCGGAAGCCCCCCGAGGAATGTGCAGTGTCCCCCACAGCTCCGGAGGAACGTGCAGTGTCTCCCGCAGTTGTTGGGTTACATGCCCCAGCCTCCTCATGGCCTCTTCCCAGCAGACTTCTCTGGAGAGGACGAAGCCAGTCCGCGTCAAGCTGCGGATCTGAACCCAGACAGGAACGCAAGCTGCTACCACCCAAGCCAGCAGGGCTCCTGCCTTCCCTCTCACAAGACCGTTTGGGGAAGACTTAAAATAGCTTCTAGGTTTCTATTTTTATGAGGCTTTTCTGTGCATACATCTGTGTATTATGCAAGCTGTTACTTCAGAGACTATCCTATCACTTCGAGAAGTTTCCACGGGCTCCATTTCCCAGGCCGAGACCCCCAGCAGGGGCTCTGAGTGGACAGACAGACACAGGGACGAGCAGGCTCTGCAGCGCAGGCCTCCCTGTGCGAAGGGGTGAGCTACAGCAGCACCAGCAGTGGTACTGCGGAAGCAGCTGACGCGTCTACAGTATCTCAGTGACCTCCAACCCCGTAGCCTCCGAGCAGAGGCTCACGTTCAGGGTTCACCTTACGTCTCTATTGCTCTAAGACAGTCTTCTGACTCTTAGAACTCGTGCTACTGTCTTCCCAGCAACGCTCCCCATCCAGTTAGAAGACTCCTGTCCCGCGGATGACAACCCTCGGTTTCCAAATGGGCCACTTTCCACATAGGTGCTTCTGAAATCTCCAGTGTCTCCCTGAGAATATTCAAAAACTTAGCGACAATGAAAGCAAAACAAAAGATGCGGTCAGGGGCACAAAAGCCACTTCCTACGTCAAAATGAACAGAGTAATCATGAGTCGTGATTAGCTGCTTCCCAATCACGACTTGAACTACCAGCCGTCAAGCCAAACCATGAGTCTCAGTCCCTTGACTAGGCACAAGAACATCACTGGCTCCAGGGAAAGCACCAGGTGACACAACGACACTAACAGCAAGCGACAATATGAATGACGGCCCTTGCCTAGAGGAACTCTGTTTTCCAAGACTTCTGCCCAGGCCCACAGGAGAGAGTGGAGGAAACAGGTCTTCTCCCGACTCAAGAGGGTTGTTATGGACACAAATGAGGGCCCCACACCACACAGCCTCGGCCCTCAACCGTGACCAGCAAACTTCTGCCTTGACGGACAGCCGAGGGATGCACGGAGCCACTGTACGCCCTTCACATCGTACCTGCCATGAGCAGGGCAAGGAAGAAGCACGTGCCCACACAGGCCCAGATCTGCCCTGCCCTCCCCGCAGCCCACAGCAGGCAGGATAGGGGCGAAGTCAGCCACTCACACCCGCTTGGAAGACATGTCCAAACATAGCCTCCTGCTGCCTGTCAGGCAACCTGTGCAGACACTGCTGACCTCTGGTGTCTGACTGCCCTGTGCACACTAGGGTCACAACGCCTTGAGCCTCATCCCTGAGGCGCTACTGGCACTTTCCTTGTCCTGGCAATCCAAACCCAGTAAGCAGCACCCCAAGGGGGGCCCAGGGGACAAGAGACCTCCTGACTGCTGCTGGGAACACGACAAAGCTCAGCTCGAATCTCAGTCCCATCTGTGGCTCCTGCGACGGCCCAGAGGTGGGTTCCAAGCTGGAGCGATAGTACAGCAGGTAGGGCGTTTGCCTTGCATGCAGCCAACCCGGGTTCGATACCCAGCATCCCATATGGTCCCCCAAGCACCACCAGGAATAATTCCTGAGTGCAGAGCCAGGAAGAACCCCTGTGCATTGCCGGGTGTGACCCAAAAAGCAAAAACAAAACAAAACAAAACAGAGGTGGGTTATACAGAATGCTGCAGGGCACCGCCTGGCATGAGGTAGCCTGGCTCCCCTCACACTCCACTCCCAGACTCCATACCTCAACAGAGCTCCCCAAGAGACGTCCCACCTGGCCCATGCTCCCTGCAATACACCAGGACTGACCTGTGGCCAGGCGCTAGGCTGCCCCACCACCCACACCTGTGTCCCTCCTCTGGGAGGCCTGGCTTGACACGCACAGCGGGCAGACTGCCCGTGCCATGCTCTGAACTCAGTTCTACCGGGCATCAGGCTTGCATGTCAGTGGAACCTGGAAGGCAGAGCTCATTCTTCACAGGGATACGGTACTTCCCGACATAACAGCACACCCTGCTCTGGCAGGGATACCGCGCACCCTTTCAAAAGCCTTCTGGGAACAGCTCAGCAGGCGAGGGCACATGCGAAGTGTATGGTGGTGCAGGGGGTGGGGTTGGAGCTCTGGCACCCTCTGGGCAACCCCTAAGCACCAAGCCAGGAGGAGCAGGTGTGGCCCAAAAACAGAACCAAAATTCAAAAACTTCACATAATGGCTAAATCCCACTTTTTTTGCAAAAAATAATTTGGCATAAGATCTGCAAGAACCATGCAGCGAAATTCAGTACAAAAACCTGCCTGACGCTTGCTGTGGCCGTGCACCGACTACTCCTTCAACTCTGCTGTACACTGACTCAATTAGGAAGAGTTATAATTGAGTTGAAAACAACTATTTTTGTGGAGAATCTCGTTACTTGCTTCCATAAAATAAAGATCTCTGTTGTTAAGTCCTCACTGCCTTTTGATTTGATCTTCATCACAAGAAGGAAATGGTGCTGAAACACCACACGGTCATGGGGTTTTAACTGGAAGGTCAGAGAAAAAGCAAAACTCAACTGTCCTAGGTTGAGTCCTCCGATTGTAACAGCTCTAAATCAGTCTTTTATTGAATGGAACAAGCCACACAGACCTGACAACTCAACAGACTAAAGCGTCTCTGACTTCAGTTCACCCAACCACTTCTGACATCTGTAATCATCTGTTGATGAAAACGCCTGTTCAGAATGAAAAATAACCTGAGGCGATCCAAAAGTTCCCCCAAACTGAGAGAAAATTAAAATATTCTTTGACAGCTCCAGGCTCTCTTTATTCCAGGCCTTCCATCACTGTCCCTCCTCCATTTCCTCCTCATCCTCATCCAAACTGTCACTTCTGTCCTTGGGCATCCGGCCCTCAGGCTCCTCCTCTTCCCGAGCCAAGAGCTTCTTAAAAACATCAAACTCCTCAGCTGAAGAACAGGCTGTCCTGGCGAGAAATTCTTCTTCTGAAACTCTGAGAATGTTCTTTATTAAAGGGTTGGGGATCTGTGTCTGCCCCTTCTTGTCGGGGGTTTGGTACCGTCCCAGGCGTTCAAGGAACGTGTGTCTCTGCTTAATCTTGGTTATGGAGTACTGCAGGAAGCCAGATGTCACGATGTCCGCGTGAGCCACCCCCATCCTAAAATAGGCATACTGGAGACATGGACAGGGTTAGAGACCACAAGCGCACTCCTTGGCTGTCCCGTTCCCCGAGTCCATGCTCAACTCTAACTGTCCCAGCCTTCAGGACACACCCTGGCATCCAACATCTGTGTGGTGGGTGGTTCACAGCTGTCAAAGCTTTCCCTTTCCATTTTTTTAGCTTGGTTTTGGGGTCACTCTGCGTGGGGATCATATGTGGTGCCAAGGGGCTAAACCCATTTTGGCTTGCGCAAACCCCTGTACTATCCCTCCAGCCCTATCAAAGCATTTTAAACATCACGTTGAGAAAAATGCAACAGAAAATAAAAGAACAGAAGAGGGAAATGAACTGCTTTTCTTCAGACCAGGAAAAGACAAGTATGGAAAGAATAAGTAAAAATTTCAGAAAACAACTAGAGATTTGATATGTCATCATATTTTACCCAAAATGAAAACTTTAACCCAAAATGAAAACTGTCACAATTACATTCCTAAAATCAATATGCAACATGTTGTGAAAATAGGAAGGTTCTAGTTCTTCCTAAATCAATTATTCCAAAGGGGCCCCATCCCATGTAAGAAAGGAACTGGCTCATTCCTTTTTTTCTGTACCAGAGCTCAAACCCAGGGTCTTGTACATGTAAGGTGCGTGCTCTACCACGGAGCTACTTTCCTGGCACAGGCTCAGTCTTATCAATGCTAGAAAACTTGCAGAATACTTTATCTGCCATAAAGTAGTGAAAGAAACCAAACCTCTTTAGCTGCAATGAGCAGAGGAATTCAGATATTGGCTCTGTACAACTGGCCCATGCGCTGGTGCTCATCTACGGGTGTAAGGTCGAAAAATCACTGATATAAACTACTTCAGGCTTCCACCTAACCTCAGGAACCCCAGGCTTTCTCATCCACATAGCTGACTCTCATTTTTTTTGTTCATTTCCTTATTTATCTGGGGTCTCTCGAGCAATGCTCAGGGGTGTGGGGACCACTCCTAGTGATACCAAGTCTAGCTTGAGGGCCTGATCAGTGCTTGGTCCAGCAATAAGCGGCGACTCAGGCCCAGCGGTGCTGGAGAGGCCACTATGGTCAAAACAGTGATGCTGCAGACCACCTAGGCAGGGCTCGGGGGCATGCAGTGTCAGGGATCACCCACTAGCAAAGCATAAGCTCCAACTAACTCCCGAACCCGGACCCTCCCATCTCACCTGGAACTTGTACTCCAGCTCGTCAGGATCCATCCGAAGCACGTAGGGGCACCTGTACAAGATCTCTGTCACTTGCTGTACAGTGAAAAGACACTTATCCCTGAGAACCTCAAGGATAGCCTCAAGGTCGCGCTGATGCATGGTGAGAATGTCGGGGCAGCAGAGAAGCACCCTCTTCATTTTCCCTGCAGAACATTGAGAAAAGGACTTGGATAATTTCAGGCTGGTGCAGAGACCCCAGAGACTATCTGCAGCCAGACCCTGTCAGCATTTGAAAAGTGGACAAGGACCTGTCTTCCCCAGAACAAGTGTGAACAAATGTGTCTCTCAAATCCAACCACCGCACACGCACACCCAAGCAACACGGAAACGAATGACAGCTCCTCACAGAATCCCCCAAAGCCCCCTCAGACCCACCCAGCCCACCCTCCTGGGTATTTCTATCTTTCTGCCCTCCCAGCTGAAAGGCTCCAACTCTGCATCCTACATCTCCCCCGACCTTCTCACCTAGAAGAGTCTCAGCAGAGCCACCTGGAAAGGTGAGACAGTAAGATGGGAGAACTACTTCCCCCATGCTGGGGCTTGGCTAGACAGTTTCTTGACAAGCAACCATCCCAGGACCCGGGTGCATGAACTCAATGTGCACGGGTGCCCCATGATTAATGCAGCAGCAACTACAAGAACCATGACACACAGCAGTAATGCTAGTTATGTGTTAGTTTTGTTACTGAAGTGATGATATACTTATCCAAACAAGGGCATTTTCTAGTCTGTTTGGGACACAAGGATCACTCCCTGAGGCACCGGGCCAAGCAGCCTGGCCAGACCATGCTAGGCCTAATAGTATTGGGCTATGAGAGCCCTGCAGTGCCAGCGACTTCCAGGGCCACTCTGGTGAGGCTCAGAACATCATGTGGTGCCAGAAAGGAAACCCAGGTTAGGCACAGGCAAAGCATGCACCCTAACCTCTAGGATTCCCCCAGCCTCTGCACCAAGGTGCTCGTGGGAAAAGAGGCACTGGGATAGGCAAGCAGAGAGCAAGCAGAAACAGAACCACCCCACACGAACCGGGGCCGGTCCTCTTCCTACAGCTAGTTGGACAGAGTTTGCTAAGAGGAAACAAAATCACTTCAACTTTAAAAATCTTCCTAATACGCAGATAGAGAAGGGAGCACCAAATAAAGGGTGTTGGGAGGGTCCTCCCAGGATGGGAGACGCATGCTGAACGTAGACTATAGACCGAACATGACTGCCACTCGATGCCTCTTTTGCGAACCGCAGCACCCAAAAGGAGAGAGAGAACAAAAGGGAATGCCTGCCACAGAGGCAGGGTGGGAGGGATACTGGGATCACTGGTGATGGAGAATGGGCACTGGTGGAGGGATGGGCACCCGATCATTGTATAACTGAGACCCAAGCACAAAAATCTGTAAGTCTACAACTGTCCCTCTACTGGTGTTTCACTAATAAAAATAAATAAAAATCTTCCTAATAGCTTAGTCAGGAACTTGATTAAAATGTCAAGAATGAATTCTTTCTCTTGAGCAATGCTGGGGATTTAGCCCACGTATGCAAGGCACCAATTTAACCACTGAGTCCCCGACCCCTAGTGAATCCTCCCGAGGCCCTCATGGGCCCAGTGTTTTATAGCCACAGCCCAGAACGCATTAAGCCCAGCCTTTTGGATCACACAGCAACAGGTCATATTATGAAAAACTTACGACTGTTTTTGTACCTTCAGGCCCCTGGAGTTCATTTAAAGTAGCTGACCCCAAACCCTTTCCCGCCCAGTATCATGCCAGTAAGAGCCAAGAACAAAGGGTGGGACCCCTCTGGGCCTAGTGGGAAAGGGGCTGTGGAGACTGTCGGGGGCCCCACTCCCAATCCAGGAGGCCCCCGAAGAGTCCGTGAATATTCGAACCCTGGGGTATGAATCCTGGATCCCGGAATCTGGGCAGATGCTGGTGTTCCACAGTTCAATGGAAACACGGGGCTGGAGTTCAGATCCTTACAAGGGAATGCGAGGTTCCAGCTACGAGTCACACAACGCACTCAAGAAAATCTCGAGCGACGAAAATCGCAGAGCATCACTCAGGCCGGCCTCACAGGTCGGCCTCTACGGGCTGAGCCGCACCCGCGCCCACCGTCAGTCGGGGGGCCTCCAAGGCTTGCTTCCCCCCAGAAGCCTCCCCGCCCCTCCCGAGGCCCCCTTCCCCGCGCCTTCTGGTACCTTCTCCGAGCCCCAGCTTGCGCAGCTGAGCGCAGCGCTTCCTCATCCGCGCCGCGGGCAGCCTCAGGAGCGGGGGATGCGCCGTCAGGGCCGCGCGCACGGGCTCGGGGTTCACGCCCAGGAGCGCCAGCTCGGAAACGACGTCCAGCAGCGGCTGGGGGTGGCCGCCCGGCCGGAGGAGGCCCAGCAGCTCCGCGGCCTGGTCCCCACGGAAGCCCATGTCCAGCAGGGCCCGCGTGGCCCTTTCCAGCTCCGGGGCCCCGGGAGCCCCCCGCTTCTCGAGGCGCGGCGGGCTGGAGCGCGTGGCGCCCTGGGGCTCGACGCGCGGAGACGCCGGGCTGGCTCCGGCTCCGGCGGGGGCCGAGGCGAGCGCGCGAGGGGACGCGGCGGGGGTCCTGCTCCGGGCCCCCAGAGCGCAGGCCCGGGGCAGCGCGACCAGGCGGGGCCAGCGGGACACCTGCGAGACGCGAGGCAGAAGGAACCGAGTCTCAGGACCCGCGCGACGGACACCGACCCAGCACGCACGCCGGGCCCTGGCCGCTCGTGCGACGGTGCTCACGGCTGGCTGGCCCAGAGCCTGTCAGGGTTCGCAGCCCGGGCCTGGGGGGGGCGGGGAGGGTCACACTGCAGCGCCGCGGGCGGGGCGAGCGCTCCGGCCTCGGGCCGCGGCAGCCCCGTCGCCGTCGCCGTCAGCGGCCCACGGGGCCCGGGCAAGGCGGCGCGCCCGGGCGGCGAGGGGGTCCGCGGCCTCCCCGGGACACGCGGCCCGCCGCGCCCTGACGCCCTGGGCCGGCCGGGCCGCGCCGAGCAGCCGCGAGAGGCGGCGCGCCTCACCTGCCGCGCCAGCGCCGCCATCGCGCCGGAAGCCGGCCCGCCACTTCCGCCGCCGCCACTTCCGCCGCCGGCGCGTTCCGCGGGCCCCAGCTCGCTCTCGGCGTCTCGCTCGGTCTGCGGGTCTCTCCGTCGGCGCCGGCGCCTCGGCTGCGGTCGGCCGGCCTCTCTCCCGGCGCCTCAGGTCCCGTCGGCCGGCCTCTCCCCCGGCGCCTCAGGTCCCCGTCGGCCGGCCTCTCCCCCGGCGCCTCAGGTCCCCGTCGGCCGGCCTCTCCCCCGGCGCCTCAGGTCCCGTCGGCCGGCCTCTCCCCCGGCGCCTCAGGTCCCCGTCGGCCGGCCTCTCCCTCGGCGCCTCAGGTCCCGTCGGCCGGCCTCTCCCGGGGGGCCGGGCGCGCCGGGAGCGGCCCAGCTGAGGGACACCCGCCCCCTCAACCCCCGCCCTTCAGGGACACCCGAGTGCGACTGGCCATCGCCTGGGCGGGCCGGGAGCGCGGTCAGATGGGCCCGCGTGCAGGTTTCCGGACCCGCAGTCGGGGACGGGGATGCCCGGCGTCTCCGGCCCCTCAGACGGAGCAGCGCGGCCGGGGGTGACCTGCCAGCCCTCCAACGCCCAGCCCCTTCGGGTTGGATGCGGTGTCACATGCTGGGAGGCGACAGTGGAGCGAGGACTTACCGTCGCACGCACCCGGAACGCAGTGCGACCGGTGTGCTAGGGACGTGCGGAAAGATGTTTGGGACTTTACCTGTTGTGGAGGGCACACCCCGCAGTGCTCGGGGATCACTCAAGTCCGAGAGACGATATGCATGTTGCGGGTGGAACCTGGGTCTGCCTCCTGCCAGGCGAGCGCCCGTCCCCCTCGCTCTGGCCTTGGGATATTTTCCTTCATGTTTAAAACTTGAGGGTTTCTTGTCTGGGGAATTCTGTGCGGGGTTTGTCTTGTGGGCCATACCTGTGCTCCAGTCCACCGAGGCAAACCTTTTTTTTTTTGTTGTACAGATTTTTTTTTTAATTTGGAGTGAAAGCATAGTAGGTAGGACATTTGCCTTGTAGGCGTCCAACCCGGCGACCTGAGTTCGACTCCTCTGCCCCTCTTGGAGAGCCCGAGAGTTATCTCACCTGCATGGCAAAAGCCGTATTCAATATGCCACAGTAACAAGTCACACAATGTTACTGGGCCTGTGGGAGGACAGTGCTAGTGCTTGGTTTGGGCCACACCTGACAACCAGGGGTTACTCCTGGCTCTGCACTCAGGAATTCTTTCCAAGCTGGGAATCAAAGCCTGGTCGGCCCCATGCCAGACAAGCACCCTACCCACTTCCAACCCCTCACTGGATAGATTTCTTAAAACATCAGGAAACTCATTTGGTTTGTGAAGTCAAGCTCACTTCTCAGCTCACACCTTTGAAAACATCGTCCTCAGACCCACCTTACGCTCTCCGATGGAGGAGACACCCCTCATATGATCTCTTGCAATCGGCGGAAGATGGGGCAGATTTCCTAATGGATGGGAACACTTTATTTTTATGTCCTAATGGTCAAGCACAAGTTCTGACCTCGCACACCCAGACCAGGTGGACTGAGCCAAAGGCCAGGCCAGGGGCAGGAGCAAAAGCCTGGGCCGGCAGAGAGAGGGCCAGGAGAAGGGCGGGGAGGTCCTGGCTTTGTGGTTTCTTCCTGTTCCCTGGCAGGGGAAAAGGGCACTTCTCACCCCTCATACTCCGCCAGCTCACCCGCAGACAGGTTAGTTCTGATCTGAACTAATTGGCCTCCTGGGGGGAACCAGACCCAGCAGTGTGAACACCTGGGACCTGAGCCTGACAGAAAAAACCTCAGTAAGTCGCCACTTCTGATTCCCCTCCAAGTAGGGGGTCTGTAGTAATGGAGAGGAACCCCTGTCCCTACCAAATTCTTCTTGGCTGGTCCAGCAATTAAATTCACATCCAATTGCTGAGAGGGGAATGAATCCAATGCCATCTATGGAGGGGCTCCATGGACATGGGCTCTAACTCCGGCGGGTGAGGTGAGGGTCACTGACTGGCCTGAGCTGCACCTGAGGAGGAGAGGGGAACCTGCAGCACCCACGGCATGTCCCTGACGAGAGAGGCTTTCCCTGGGAATGATATGTCTGTGAATTGCTAAGTAACGACGCCAGGCAGTGCACAAGAGCATCATGTCCAGTCCTGGACTGTGTGGCTTCAGAGTTCTGAGTGCTGTCCACAGGACCCCTGGTCTGACCAGCGGAACCCCTCTCCAGATGGGGCAAAGGACGCAGCCCCAAGAAAAATACCAAGAAGCCATAGGGAAGAGCTGGCTGAAAAGTCCTTTAATCTGAGATGACTGAGGAAACCTGCCATGGGGTACATGGGGCACCAGCTCGGCCCACCACAGCGCTAAAGTACTGGCACCTGTCTGTGTACAGTCCTGCCACTGCGAGATCATAGGACACCAGACACTTCCAGGAGTCACGACGGTCGGCCCGATGCCGCCAGGTGAGGCACTGGCCTCTGTGTGCCAGGCACCGAGGGCCCATGAGCACCCCATGTCCAGAAGTGGGAGTTTCCAAGGATCAAGAAGAGCAGCAGTGGTAGGGTCAGTGGGGGTTGGGGGCTGCGCGCAGCTCCGGAGTCCGAGCCGCCTGACTGGGGCTCCTGCTCTTGGTGTCCAGGACAGCTGGGGAAAGCACGCCGCTTCCTGGGGGGCAGAGCTGCGTCAGGCCACCGGGGGCACACACCCTCCAAAGAAAGGGGATATTCTCCACCAGCCGTCCGCGCTACCCTGTGCCCTACTGGGGGTGCCTCCCACCTCCTCACAAGCGTGAACCTCAGAGGTACAGAAGTGGCCCTGTTCATGGGGAACAAGTGGGCACGAGGCCCTCCTGTGCCTCGGACCCAGGAACAGGCACGGGTGGGGCTCCCTTCCACCCCCCACACTCCTCACCCCCACACACAAGGTGCCCGCACCTGGCTTGCGGTGACAACACACCTCGTCCCAGGTGTAGTCAGCAGGATTCACGGGCTGCATGACCCACGGGTCATCCTGCAGCTTCTCCAGGGTGGTGCGCTGCTCGGGCTGTGGCTGCAGCAGGCCTGACACCACGTTCATGAGCTCTGGGGACAGACACACGTGGACCCGATGTGGGAAAGCTGTGCCCCGCCATGGTGACTCTCTGGGGCTCAGGCAGGTCCCCCAGGAGGGAGCCCAAACCAAGAAGCACGTCAGGCTTCTGAGGAGCCTGGACGCCAGCCCTGTGCCCCGAATCCTTTTGGGGCAACCCTGATGCTGAAAGGCGATCAGGACTAGATGTGACACTGGGCTCCCAGTCTGGACCTTGTGAGAAAGCCGAGAGCACCCCACCCTCCCTGCTGACACACACCTCTGGGGCAGAGAAGCATCTCGTTCATCCCCAGTTGCAGGCTTTGGGGACAGCTCCAAGCCAGACTTGCCCCCTCACAGCCCTACCCACTGTGTCACCCAGCAGGCCTGCACCAGGTCCCTGGGGTCCCCAAACTAAGCCAAGCCTTTCCCACCCTACCAGGCCAGCTCTTGGAGACAAGGGGACAGAGTTGCTGTCAGAGAATGACAGAAACCCTAGACTTCCTAGTGAGCCCCTGGAGGATGACTGGAGCCAGACTCGGGGAGCTTGTGGGCCAAAGGAACACCCAGAAAACTAGGGCCCCCAAAGCACTCACCTTCCCAACACTCTTAACGTTCATGCCACAGTGCAGACGGAGAAAGAAAATGGGGGCACTGAGGGGCTCACCTACTGACACAACATATGGAGGGTTCAGCACCGCTTCCACAGTCTCCTCCAGCTCACAGAAAGGGTTCTCCTCAAAGATCAGCGTGTACAGTGTGACGCCCAGTGTCCACATCTCCAGCTCGGGTCCCCTGTAACTGCCGGGAGGTGGGGACTGTCACCGAGCAAGCCAGTGAGACTCCCCATAACTGTCCAGACATCCCACGAGGTCTGGTCACACTGGGGTGCCAGAAGAAGAGGAAAGCCTGGCACCCAGGCAGCCAGAGACACAGGCAGCTCAGGGCCATAGCAGTGATGGGGGTGCAGCCAGCTCAAGAGGGTAGAGCAGAGGCTTGGAAGGGGTGTCTGAGGAGGGGGAGGCAGAGAACAGAGCAGGGCTTGAGGGGCTGGAGCCTTGGGCAATTCAGAGCTTTGAGGGTGAGGGAGAGTGAAGCTACGCCAGTCAGCACTGGAAGAGGCAAGGGTGGGGAGAGCACCTGCAAAGGGGGAGCAGGCCACGTGTAGAGATGCGGGAGCAGATCACGCGCGGGGGGCGGGAGTAGGGAACAGGCCAGATGCAGGGGGAGATGCAGAGGGAGCAGGTAAGTGCAGGGGGAGATGCAGGGGGAAGCCAGTAGGCCACCACCAGGCCCACTGGCCAGGTACCGCCCTCACAGCAGATGGGAGCAGCATGTTAGCTAGTGGGGCAGCCCAGTGTGAGAGACCCATAGTCATGCATCCAGGTTGCAGGGGCTGGGGACAACCACGACAGAAAACAGCCCAGGTGGGTGGGACTGCGCTAGAGGAGCAGATGCCATGGCCCTCCTGGGAACTCGTGGCAGCCCCACTCCTGGCAGCCAAGCTCTGGGCGAGCAAGAAGGGAGCAGAGGCTCCCCTGAGCCATCTGGAAGCCCCTGCACATGGGGGCAGCAGAGCCACTGCAACCCCTGGGGGGCCCCCAGCCAGGTCCAAGTGCCCTTCGAAGGCACACAGAGCAGGCAGGGGTCACAGGACAGAGCTCGCCACCGCCCTCTGCCTGCTTTCCCCCAGAGGTCAACTCTGACAGAGGAACCCGCGTGATCTGGACCTGGACATCCTGGCCGCAGGCATGGAAGGCACAGCAGCTGGGCCAAGAGTGGTCCCACACAGCCCCCACAGCTGGCAGCCCCTGGCACCTGGGCCTGGAAGTGGGCAGAGGGCCCTGTGCAGCAGCGTCCCTCCAGAGAGGGACACACTGGGACCCCAGATGGAAGCGCCGGCACGCTCCATCCCCAGTGGCGGCTCCGCAGCAGCAGGATTGTCTCAGCCGGAGTTAGCAATGGCCAGTGCCAACGGACGGCTCCTTGCCACCCACCTCGGCTTCACTGCCTCGTCTCTCAGCCTCTCCTTAACTTTGTGCTAGGTCTACTGGGGGTCTACTCCCACCTTGGAGGCCACTCCCAGCAGTGCCCAGGGACTCCCTCGGACCAAAGCTACTTCCCCAGCCCATGGTCTTTCCCTTCACTACTGTGGGGGCCACGCCTGGGGAACCAGCGATCAGACCTGGAGGCTTGCACTTGCCAGGCTGACTGCCACGTGAACCCCCTGGGATGGCAAAGGTGGGTACACACATCTGTGCCCAGGCCCACCCCTCACCCAATTTCACTTGCAGGCCGGCCACTGCTTCCTCTCCAGACCCTGTCCTTCCCCTGGACCTGGTGACCAAGGCCCTGAGTGACCCGCCCTGCCCACCGAGCCAAGTGAGAGGCCGCATGCGCACTACATACGGGTTTCCCATGAGCACCTCGGGGGCGCAGTACTCGATGGTCCCACAGAAGGTATAGAAGAGCTTGTCCTTTTCCAAATAGGCGGCAGAGCCGAAGTCGATGAGCTTGATGGTGAAGTCCTCTGCGATGACGATGTTCTCGTCCTTGATGTCACGGTGAAGGATGTTCTGAGAGCGCAGGTAGGACACGGCCGCCACCAGCTAAAGGCCACCAAGAGTAGCCGCCCGATCAGGGCACAGAGAAGCACAAAGCCCCGCGCTGTTCAGCTCAGGACACGGTGGTACCGGGCTGTGCCGCTGCCGTGCAGACAGATGCCGGGGCCTGCTGGAGGCACCAGCAAGACCCAGCACAGCCCCAGGCACCTGGTTTGCACCCCCTCACAGCCCCACTCAACCCCAGGACCGTTTCCCGAAACAGGGCTCAGGCTCCAGACCCGCCAGCCTGCGCTCAGCTGGCCATTCTCACCTGTCGGAAGATGTAACTTGCCAGAGGCTCATCCAGGTTGGGGTGCTGATCGATGAAGGCAAACAGGTCGAGGCCAGAGCCGTGCTTCTCCATGACCAGCTGGAAGAAGCCCTGGTTCTCGAAGACATCCAGCACCTGGAAGAGGGAGCCAGGGTCGCTCTGCTGCACCTGCTGATGCCACACACCTGGGAGCAGTGCGGGTGACAAGCACGCGGTCTCCCACCTGGATGATGTTGGGGTGCTGCACCCTGGACAGAATCGCAATCTCCAAGGTGACTCTCCCGAGCATGGGGTCCTCCACCCAGCAGTCCTCCAGCACCTTCTCCTTCTTGATGAACTTCACCACCACCTGCAAAGATGGCAGAGCTGCCGTACCCAGCCTGCACTACACAGCTAGGGGCCTAGCCTCACAGCCATGGCACAAAGACCTTCCTGTTCACCTGCCCCAACCAGGGGTGCAAAACCTTTAACCCAGGTATGCACACACAGACCCAGGAGACGGGAGCACGTGTACAGGTACACAGAACCATGAGACGGGAGCATGAGCACACACAGACCCAGGAGATAAGAACACGTGTACACGGAACCAGGAGATGGGAACACTTACACACAGAGACCCAGGAGACGAGAGCACGTGCACACACGGACCCAGGAGACGGGAGCACGTGCACACACGGACCCAGGAGACGGGAGCACGTGCACACACGGACCCAGGAGATGGGAGCAAGTGCACACATGGACCCAGGAGACGGGAGCACGTGCACACATGGACCCAGGAGACGAGACCACGTGCACACACGGACCCAGGAGACGGGAGCACATACACACACAGACCCAGGAGACAGGAGTACGTGCAAACACAGACCTAGGAGACGTGAGCATGTGCACACACAGACCCAAGAGACGGGAGCTATCAGATGCAGGAAACTGGAACATGCTCCAGTGTTTTAACCTGTCTGAGAGTATGGGCTACAGACCTCCAATTTCAGAACTTACTGCAAAGCCACAGCACCAGACGGTGTGGGCCTTAGAGGGACAAACGGATCCATGAGACAGACCTAAAGTGCAGGAACAAACCGTTCTTCAATAATCAATTGTTTTTCTCCTACAGTGCCAGGAATTGAACCCAGAATCGTATGGGTACAAAGCACATCAAAGCACCCGGTGGCCCTTCCCTCTGGTGCAGGCCCTCCCAAGCAATGTTCAGGGCTCTAGAATCATTTCTGGCTGTGCGGCCTGACAACTTAGCGCTCAGGCCCATTGATGTTCGGTCCATGAGGTCAGACCAGGATGCTCAGGCTCAGGCTCCATTGCCTGCAAGGCGCACTTTGCGCTGTCACCCCACGAACCCCACCATACCCCCAGTATTATCTGTGGTGCCGGGAACTGAAGCAAAGTACTCACACAATAAAGGCGTACACGGCCACTGAGCCCACATCAACTGATTATCGATCCCTTATCACTTAACCTAACACCATCATTGGATAAAAAAAACAATAGCTGGGGCCACTGGCCACCCACTCGCAGAAGAAGGAAGCAAGCAAGGAAGTAACTCTCCACCAAGACTGGGAATGCAGCTCCCTGTCAACATCTACCTTAGCTGCGATTGGTTTCTTAGAAAGAATGAAGCCAGAGCCCTGCCTCACACCACACACAAGCAAACCTAAACAAGGGGCTCTGAGTCACTGAAAGAAAAAACAAAACTTAAATAATTGGAACAAAACTCTTGAAGCCCTGCAGCCACATAGAGAAAACACCAAAACACAAATGACTAAAGAATAGGTAAACTGGAATCCCTCAAAATTATAAATTTCGAAGAACTGGTGTTTTGCATGTAGCCTCAGAGTGGAAAATAATAATGTGACAATAAAAAAAATTCATTAATTATCTATCTGATCAAGAACCTCAAAAACTAAAAAGACAATCCAATTTTTTAACTGGGCAAAGATCCTGAATAGATTTTTGTCCAAAGAAGATACGGAGGGCTGGGGGGATAGCATGGTGGGGAGGGTGCTTGCCTTGCAAGCAGCCAACCCAGGATCAATTCCCGGCACCCCAGCTGGTCTCCCAAACACCTCCAGAAGGGATCCCTGAACACACAGCTAGAGCCAGGAGTAAGCCCTGAGCACTGCTAGGTCTGATCCAAAAATAAAAAATTAAAAAATTTTTAAAAAAGATAAAGAAATGACCAAGAAGCCCAGGAAAAGGGGACAGACACCAGGAGTCATCAGGAATGCAATTGGGGTGATGACATGTTTTTGGAAGAGCCCAGGCAAGGCTGTGTGACCGGGAGAATGGTGGAACCACTACATAGCCAGTTCCCAGCAGTGGAATGAGCAGAAAGTGAAGAGGGCTCAACAAAGTGCTAGAAGTCATAAAGCCATAAAAACACAGAGGACACCAAAACCAAACAGCAGCGTCAAATTCTGAAGAAAAAGGAAGTAGAAAATTAGCAGTGGGGAACAAAGGACAGAAAAACGAAAACATCTGGCCAAACAGAAGATAAAAACCCAACACTAGCAGTCATTTCATGGAACGTAAGTAATCTGAAAATCCACTCAGGACAAAAATCCCGAGTCTGCTAAGGCAGCCCCATGTCCAGGTGCTGCATGGGTCATGCAAGCAGGCCCACATTTCTGGGTACACGGGGCCACGTTGGCAGTGCATTGTGGGACAAGCCAGAACAGTGCTTGATTTCCACGTGTGAGATCCTAGGTTCCACCCCCAGCACCACCAAAAATACACATTAAAGACTCTTCGCTCTAACTAGGACAGAAAAATCAGTAATTAAACAAAAGATCTTTGAACATTCCCAACTTAATTGACTAACATTTCTTAAAACTCCACCTAAGGGACTGGAGAGATAGCACAGCAGGTAGGGTGTTTGCCTTGCACACGGCCGACCCAGATTCGATTCCCAGCATCCCATATGGTCCCCTGAGCACCGCCAGGGTAATTCCTGAGTACAGAGCCAGGAGTAACCCCTGTGCATTGCCAGGTGTGACCCAAAAAACAAAAACAAACAAACAAAAAAACTCCACCTAAAAAACTTACAATCTACTACTTTTTTTGGAGGGGTATGGGGCATGGGGCCACACCCTGTACTGTGCAGGGGCGATCCTGGCTTTGTGTTCAGGAGTGGCCCCTGGTAGTACTCAGGGACCATATGTACATACTTGGAAATGAAATGCCATACTTCTCAGTAACACAGAGGGACAGTGAAACAAGGAGGGGCCGAGTGACAGTACAGTAGGTAGGACACATGCCTTGCACACGACCAACAAGCAATCGATGCTTGACATCCCATATGGTACCCTGAGCATAGAGCCAACCCCCAGCACTGCCAGGTATGATCCAAAAACCAAAAAAATATATATATATATAAAGAGAAACCTATTTTGTGGCAATCGGGGAATATCAAGGGAGGAGAGACATTTAGAACATCAAATACATGTCAGAAAAGAAAAAAAGATTTTTTTAAATGTGTTTATCTTAGGAAAAAGCAAAGGGTCAGAGATGTGACTCGGTGGCAGAGCAGTTGCTTGTAGGTAGGTAGGCAGGCAGGCAGGCAGGCAGGAAGGAAGGAAGGAAGGAAGGCCATTCTGTCTAAAGTTTGTGTCGGTAAAAGAATGCAGTAACTATAAGGACAGAACTGTAACATCAAAGCAGATCACCACTGTGGAGAATTGAGGAAACCAAAGTCTGACTCTTGGGAAAGATCAACACTAGGCTCCAGCTGAGAGACGAAGGGGAGGGAAAAGACACCGACCACTGGGCGAGGACACAGGGGACCCTACAGGCTGATCCACACAGTGTCCTGTGAGGACTGAGCAGCTCAGATGAGACTAAGAGACACCTGAAGCCCAGCAAGGGAGCAAATGCCTTAGCAGCACCCGCAGGTGTACCGCAAGCTAGACGCTCCCCAGATTCACTCAGAACAGATGAGAGAAGAAGGTAGATAGCTGATGAGTGATTCCTGTTGGCTCTGGCTAGGGAAAGAGAGGGACCCCCGGGTCAGCTGGGGAGCTCGGTGGGCAGCACCCTGGGCCCACGCTCTGGCTCCACAGCCCAGTCACTCCTACGTCAAGCAAACAGAGAGCACAGAAATCCCCGTAAGAACACCAGCAAAGGGAGGCCAGCGGCACACTCAAGGAGCAGCCTCGACAGAGCTCACAGATGGGGCTCAAACACTCGCACCCGCCAAGGAAACACTGCAGGGAAGTGCTGGTGTGGCACTTCAGCCCAGGACTTTACAGCCATGATACATAAAGCACTGGGAGAACTGCAGAAGGAGAAAACATCCAACCCCAACAAAAATTGGGGAGAGGAGATGGGCAGAGACTTTCCCCAAAGAAACACAAAAGGCCGGGAATATGGTGCCGCCAGCAGCTCAACCTGTGCCCGCGGGGAGAGCACATCAGCAGCCTCTCAGGCTTCCTGATACCCCAACATTGCCGCTGTGCCTTCTGCCGGACCCCAACAACTTGGGACCAAGTTTCCCAAGAAATTAAACCGTCGAAAGTTAGGTATGTGGGAGCCACGCCCACAAACCACCTCCAGCTCAACTACACAAGCTCATTCACTGGCCTTATTTCAGAGACCCATAGATAAATCTCAAAAGAGATCAAAAGCCGCAGTTAATCTCTGATCCGCACATGGCCGAACAGACCGGGGTAAATCAGAGGAGGGCAGGTCAGCCTGGTACCCGCCCAAGCAGAGGCCCTGGCAGCCACTTGCTTCCACAATCCAAAATCACTGCCTTACCCCAAGCCTAACTCCACCATCTCAGGACGGACGTCACCAAAATATAATCTTTTGTGACTGAAATCTCCAGGCTTTCTCAGGGTCAGGATGGGCTACCTCCCCGCACCTTCCTGTACTTCCAGAAGCCTTGGCAGTTACATCCAAACCCCAGAGCTGCCACACCATTAAAAAACTACTCCATGGGGGTATGGTGCTGCCAGCAGGTCAATCTGTATCCGTGAGGCGAGTGCATCAGCAGCCTGATGGCGCCTTCAGACTTCCAGATACCCCAAAATTGCTGCTGTGCCTTTGCCCAGACCCCCAAAATTTGGGGCAAAGTTTACCAAGAAAGTAAACGGTCAAAAGTTAGGTATGTGGGAGACACACCCACAAACCACCTCTGGCTCAGCTATATAATTGGAGGCATGGCCTCTCTGGTTCCTGATCAGACTGCCTAATGGCCATGATCCCAGAGACTCAGAAACAAATCTCGAAACCCAATGGCTTTTGGCAGAAATGCGTATGGTCCCTGCAGTAGGTTACCAGCACTGGGCCACCCCAGGTGGGAATAGGTTTCGTGCCTTGGCCTGTTCCCCCTGGCGGCCCAGTGGCCGCCATCCTCCAGAGGCCTCTGGACAGTCGGGTTTGGGCGGGCCCACAGTGATGAGACACTTGGGGCCTCATGGGATGGGGGTGGAGCCGGCCCTTTCCTCCCCGTCCCAAAGAGACTCCAAGTTGCCGCCCATGAATGGTCTCTCTGGCTCTTGATCAAGCTGCTTAACGTCCATGATCCCAGAGACTCAGAAATAAATCTCAGAACCCAGTGGCATTTGGAAGAAATGCCTCCAGTCCCTGCAGTAGGTTACTTGTGCTGGGCTACCCCTGGTGGGAATAGGTTTCGTGCCTTGGCCTGTTCCCCCTGGCGGTGCAGTGGCCACCATCCTCCAGAGGCCACTGGACAATCAGGTTTGGGCCCTCAGTGATGAGACACACGAGGCCTCACGGGATGGGGGTGGAGCTGGCCCTTTCCTCCCCATCCCAATGAGACCCCGAGTCGCTGCCCATAAACGGTCTTTTTGGCTCCTCATCAAGCTGCTTAATGGCCATGATCCAAGAGACTCAGGAACAAATCTCAGAACCCAGCAGGTTTTGGCAGAAATCCCTCCAGATTTAAATGTTAAAATTTCGGAATTTCAAAATTCAAAATTTCAGCCACTGCTGCAGCCACGCGACATCATATGTCATGCATAACCAGCAACAGAAAACAAATTGTCTACTATTGCCTTTTCAGCAGATCTGAGTGTTGGGGTAAAATCCCAAATAATAATGGTGGTTCTGGTGTCAAAATATTGACTGTAATCAAAGTAGAGAGAGAATAATGTGGAAATTATATGCCCCACAGGTAGGGGGAGGGTGTGGGATAGGGATATACTGGGGTTTTGGGGGGTGGAGAATGGGCACTGGTGAAGGTACGGGTGTTTCATTGTATGACCGAGACAAACGCGAAAGCTTTGTAACTGCTCTCATGGTGATTCAATAAATAAAATTATAAAAAATGGGGAAAAAAGCTACTCCCGCCTTATTGTCTCAATAAAAATACTGAATGCCCTGAACAAACACGATGACCTCTTAATACCTGTATTGCAAACCATAATAAACAAAAGGAAAAGGGAAGAGAGAATAAGAAGGAAAGTTCTTAACACGGAGGTAGGGAGGTAGGTTGGGGGATGGTGGAGGGGAAACAGGGGACATTGGTGGTAGGAAATGTACACTGGTGGGGGGTGCTGGATCACTGCATGATTGAAACCCAATTATGAAGAGCTTTGTAATAGTCAAAGTCACAAATACTCAACTAAAAAATTTAAAAAAAAAATGTAATGTGGAGTTCATGCCCGCTTCAGTCCGCTTAATCAGTGGCTAAGTAAAGAGCAGTACTCCTACATTAAAAAATTTTAATTTTTTTAAATTAAAAAAAAAAGAAAAGAAACACAAACGGCCATCAGGGATATAAAGAAGTGCTCTGCATCACTCATCACCAGGGTGATGCAAACCAAAACAACGAGGTGCTGGAGCGGTAACTTCACACGGGAAGGGCACTCAACTTGCACACGGCTGACCCGAGTTTAATCCCCAGTATCCCATATGATCCACTGAGTCCCACAGGAGTGATTTCTGCAGAGCCAGGAATAACCCCTAAGCATTGCCAAGTGTAGACACCCGCCCCTTCAAAAAAGATACTACCTCACACCAGAGACTGGCACTCACCAGAAAGAACAACAACCAGAGCTAGCAAGGATATGAGGGAAAGATCATTCAAGCTGGTCTAGTCTTTATGGAAAAAATATGGACAGTCCTTAAAAAACTAGGAATTGAACTTTCATGTGACCCAGCAATTCCGCTCCTGGGAGTAAACCTCAAGGGTCCACAGCGCAAAGAAGAAAAGACACCGACATGTCCACATTCACTGCAGCACTATTCACAGTAGCCCAAATCTGGAACAACCCAAGTGCCCAAGAACAGAGGACTGGATAAAGAATCCACAGTACGTCAACACACTGTAATAATCACTCATCTGTAAAACAAGATGGAGACCGGAGAGCGTCACGTTTAGAGAAGTTAGTCTGAGGGAGAGGGCACACTAATGATCTCTCATGTGCGGGATATGAAGAAACTCCAGACTCACAAGTAAATCTCCAAGAGAGCCAGAAGCTGCAGAGATGTCTCCAGACACCACGCCAAGCTGAGTCTCACCCAAGGCACTGGAGGGGGGCGGGAGAGCCCAGAACCACCCCAGAGAGCCCCGGCAGCCAAAACCCGACTGCTGCCATGCTCATGGCCGATCTCCACAGGCTCAGGACGAGTCCCTCACACGTGACAGTGAATCTGCTGAAACTCAGGTATGTGGCTTTGGTGACCAAGATCTCCAGGCTCTTGTGGAGTCGGGAATGAGTGACCTCCCCCCATTTCCCTGTAGTCCCCAGGGTCTGGCGGCCATGCCCACAAGCCACCTCCAGCACCATATAAACTCATTAACGGCCATAATCCAGAGACTCACAAATGAATCTTGCAAGAGAGCCACAAGCTGCAGAGATGCTTCCGGATCCCAGCTGTATCACCCTATTTAAAATTTTAGAGTCCCTGAAGCACGCAGCCACTTTTGCAGCTGCGTGAGAGTTCATACTCTACTCCACAGATGCACCAAGAGTAGCACACCACATCTGATGGGGTTAAGGTAGAAGCAACGATCTTGATCCAAAATTAAATAAATAAATATTAGCATACATGGCTCAACATGGAACACATGTTAGCAATCTCTTAGACAAGGGCCAATGGCTCTTGGGAGCAATCAATCTTCACATGTTTTCCTTTAAAAAACTTTTTGGGATCATTTTTAGCACAGTATCCATAATAAGCCATGCATTATAAGTCATTTAGGACCTGCTTTTGAGACAGGCCTGGGTGGTGGTGGGGAAATTCCAAATAATGGTGATGGGATGGTGTTACGGTGGTGGGATGGATGTTGGGACATTGAATGTAATAAACTATTGTGAACTACTTTATAAAAATATAATAAAATGGGGGGGAGAAACCCCACAGGGAACACAAGCGCGCAATGGCAATATAAAGAAAGAGCAGGAGAACTGGGCTTCATAGGAAGCTTGGCACTGGGGCGGGGGTCAGCAGAGGGAACACAAGGGAAACCGGGATATCAGCGGAGGAAAGTCAACGTGAGTGAAGGGACCACTGCTGAAACATTGTATGCCTAAAGCTTAATACTGAACAACTCTGTAATTTGCAGTGACTTGATTAAGTCAAAAAAAGAAGATAGGTGGGGCTGGAGCAATAGCACAGCGGGTAGAGCGTCTGCCTTGCACGCGGTCAACCCAGGTTTGATTCCCATCATCCCATATGGTCCCCTGAGCACTGCCAGGGGTAATTCCTGAGTGCAGAGTCAGGAGTAACTCCTGAGCATTGCCGGGTGTGACCCACAAAGCAAAAAAAAGAAAAAAGAAGACAGGCTACGTGTAGTCCACTTGATCACAGGCTTCAGGGCCTCGTGGGCACAGAGCAGTGCTAGCAAGGGCCATGGACACCCAGGCCGCCTGCTCCTGCCAGCGCCCACTGCACATGGACACAGCACAGGGCAGCAAGAAGCAAGAGAAAGGGACCGGAGAGGGCAGAGCAGGGGCGACGGGAAGAAGCCGATGTAGGTCAGAAAGCCTGTCCCGTGCAAGGTCAGAGCCGGGAGACCAGCGGCCAGCAGCCAGATCCTTAAAACACCCAGTGAGTGCTGGGCACTGGACATCACAACACGAGCGAAGAGCACCTCTGGGGAAGGAGCAGGTGCAGACGGCCATCCTAGGGCCTCAGAGCGACACATGCCACGCTGAGCACGCACCTCCCTGTTCTCTGTCCTGTCCATCGCCGTCCACACGAAGCCGAAAGCACCGCTGCCCAGGGGACTCAGGGTGCTGTACTTGAGGGCATAAGGCCCCTCACAGGCCGCCAGGCACTCCAGCTCCGCAGTCCTGGGGGGCTCCTCAAACCACGGTGTGGTCTTCAACACCTGTGAGGGCAAGGGAGGCCCAGGGGCCAGCAAGAAAGGCCATGAGCTCCTGCCAGCCCGGGCCCTGTCTGCGAGCACCTCCTCGGCAGGGCTCGGCCCGCAGGCTTGCCCGCCCCCCAGCACAGGAACCCCTCCACCACTCCCACACGCACGGCGGGACCCACCTCGCCCAGGCCGGCCCCGGGCAGCTCGTCCTCATGGGAGGAGCTGGGCAGGTTGGCCAGCAGCAGGCGGGTGTGGGTGGCCGAGTCGAGGCGCCCCTGCAGCAGACCCTTCACCAGCCAGCAGCAGAAGAGGGTGGCAGCGCCGCGAAGCTCCACCCGCCGCACTTCAATCTGCACACCTGGGGGGCAGGCGGTCCTGAGGGCTGCACACCCTCCAGCACACCCAGCCGCAGGGGGACACAGGGACCAGCTGGGCGGGGGACGCCAGGGACCAACTGGACAGGGGGACGCCAGGGACCAGCTGGAGGGCTGTGTGGCACCATTGGCCAGGCAGCAGCAGGAGCAAGGGACACCACGGTGGCCCGCGTCTCCTGGCAGGAGGGGAAGGAGTCCCGGGCATGAGCAGCAACGCCCTCTGCACACACGTGCAGGCGCCCCCACGGCCCCTGGCCTGGCTGGGAGCCGGAAGCTCTCCTTGCCCGCGGGCTGCGCCAGCCAGGGGCTCCCGCCCCTCCTGCAGAGCTGAGCAGACTGAGGAGCAGAGCAGACGCGGCAAGCCCCGAGCACCCTCGAGCCAGCCCCTCCCGGCCTCGCTCGCACCAGGCCCCTGCGCCGCCACACCAGGGCCTACGCACTCAGCTGAGAGCCGTCGCGGTGGTAGCAGCTCCCCGAGAAGGTGCCCTCCAGGATCTCGGGCAGAGGGGTGGTCATCGGCGCGCTGGCCCTCCTCACGGGCGTGGAGGTGACCTGGATACTCAGGCGGGGCTGCTCGCAGGGGCCCTCTGCGCCGCCCTCATCCCTGGCAGCGGCCTCCTGGCCAAGCGCCAGGCAGCTCTCGCCGAAGCGCCGGCCCTCCCGCAGGTGCACGCAGGTGCCGGTCAGCAGCAGGTCGTGGCCACTGGGGGCCGAGGGGGTCCCCGCAGGGCCGGGCACCGCACAGCAGCCGGAGGCGCCTGTCGTCCAGCCGTCCCAGACCACGTCCCGGAGGCTCCAGGGGCCGGGGCTGGCGGGCGCCCCGGGCAGGTCAGTGGCCAGTGCGTAGCAGGCCGAGGAGCTGCCCGCCCGCCGGCATGGCTGCTCTGGGCTTCCCGGGGTCCACGACGCCTGTCCCCCGGGGGCCAGCGCCAGGCACGACAGCCGCTCCCGAATGAGGCAGGTCTGCAGCTCCTCCCGCACGGCCCTCCTCTCCGTCCACTGCTCCCGGGTGCCGGGTGTGGGGACCACGAGCCTCGCCGTCTCCTGGGCACTGTGGCCAGGACCGCCGTCCAGGGCTCCCTCGTCATCAGGGGGTTCTGTGCCAGACTCATCACAGGAAGCAAGCCACCCCGTGTCCACGGCATCGGACCTGCAGCCCCCCGGGAGGCCCTGGCCGAGATGCTCTCCCGTCGCACATCCGTCTGTCCCCAAGACACCGTCCTGCTGCTTCTCAGGCAACGACGGGGCTGCCGGACTCCCTTCTGGAAGGCCCTGTGGGTCCTGGGACTCGTCACTCTGGGCTGCCAAGCTCCCTTCTGGAGAGCTCTGCTGTTTTTCAGGCAGGGAGGGTGCCCCTTGCATGGCTGGGCTCCCTTCTGGAATGTTCCTCTGGTCCTCAGGCGACAGTGGATCCCCCTCCTGGGCTGAGAGGCTCCCTTCTGGGGCATTGTCTATCCTGGGGGTGTGATATGGACAACACATTACGGAAGAGCCACCGTGTCCAAGGCAGAGATCAGGCGGCCCCTCTGCAGAGATGGTGGCAGGGCACAACCCCACGCGCCTGACAGGAGGCTCAGGCCCGAGACCAAGCGAGAAGTCAAGCGACAACTCTCAGGCACCCTGCGGGGAGACCCAGCCAGCATGCACCCGGGGAGGGGGGGGAGGCAGGTTATCGGGAACGTTTGGAGAAAGCCACGTGGGCAACTGGGGAGAGAAACCACTGACACCCGAGAGCAGCTCCAGGCCTCGGAGCAGAGCGGTGGCTCAGACTGGAGAAGGCACACAGGACCGGCCCCTCCGGGACGGGCTCGTCGATGCAACTTTCCGGACTCCCAGATGATGCCCACAGGGACAGTCTCAGGGGACAGCTGGATGGGGACAGCGCTCTACGGGACAGAGCTCCACGGGGACAGGCTCCTGGGATAGACCACTACTTGACCACTGCTGAACACCAACAGAGACCTGCCATCACCCTCCTCAAGCCACCAGTGCCAGAGGGTAAGACGGTCTAGGGAAGCTGGTGGCGAGAGGCGTGGGGCTGCGCAGGACGCTCTGCATCTGAAGCCACGGCACCAAAGTGTTCCGGTCGCTGTCCCTGGTCTGCACAGGTGCCACGAGCACGACACACTCAGTCACAAGCAGCGTAAGCCACTGGTCAGGACCGGAAGCACACGCGGCTGGAGGCCTCTGTGCCCAGAGGACATTCTCGGAAAAGCCGGTGCTGCTGGCGGTGCGTGGGCCGGGAGTCGGAGATGGGAACTCAGGCCCGTGACCATGAAGGTCCTGCACCGAGACTGGGCTTGGCCAGCAGCCTGGTCTCCTGAGCACTTGCAGGAACAAGCCCTGGGCACAGAGCCTCACGCTCCCCAGGTGGCCGCTGACCAGTGGCGTACGGCAAGGACAGTTCAGAGCAGCGGGTGGAAATAGTGCCCCGAGGGCCGGGAAGTGCTCAGAATACAGGAGGAAGTTTCCAGAGGCATGAGCCCTGGCGCTGAACAGAGGACGGCGTCGATGCTCTCAGACCGAAGCCCAGACTGACCCACCTGGGAGCAAGCAGAGGCGAGCTGGGCACAGGGAGGCAGCCCCCAGGGTCCATGTGGGTGCGAGAGCCTGTCCGGGCTTCCTGGCCACTCCGCAGCCAAGCTGCATCTGCCGGCAGCGTGTGCTCACTGGCAGGCTGGGTCCCGTCTCTCGGACCTAGCAACAGAACAACAAAATCCCCCTTGCAGCACGGAGGGCGGCGGGCCAGGACCTGCGGGCTCCCCCTTCCAGCCACTCCCGCCTCCCGGCTGGCCTGCCCGCCTGCCCCTGCGCTCACAGCCCCAGGGGCCCCCCAGGGGCCACCCCACCCAGCCACAGAGCACTGGGCACAGAGCACAAGGGAGTCTGGGTACAGTGGACTGGATGCAAGTTCTGGCTTCAGAACGCTGAAGCACTCCTCAGCTCCGTGGCAGCTGCAGCCTGTGCAGGGACTGACGAGACCAGCACGGACCCCGGGGAGACTCCACCCTCCCCCGCACCCCCAGAAAATGGAGGCGCAGACCCACAAGGGGCAGTGAGCCTGCATGGGCGGCACTGCCACCGCCCGTCATGCAGAGTCTGCCTGCCCTGCCCTTCTGAGAGCACAGCTGTAGGCAACCTGTGGGCATGTGGGGATACGGGGGGGGGGGGATGGGAGCGGCAAGAGCCACGCGTGGGGGCATGTGGGGTACAGGAGTGAGACTCACAGAGGTGAAGAACCAGGTGTTGGCGTGGGGGGACCAGAGGCGCCCTGGGGGCGTGGGGGGACCTGAGGAGCCCTGAGGGCGTGTGGTCTGAGAAGACCCGTGGAACGTGTGGGGGACGGGTGGGCCGGGTGGCCTCAAGGAGCTGCTCTCACCCCGAGCCTTGTCCTCCAGGTCCCAGGCCTGCTGTGGCTCCACTCCCAGCCCGGGCCCATTCTGGCTGCCAGGCTGCACGGTGCTGGTCAGGTCCAGCGGGGGCCAGGAGCGGTCACACGGGAAGTCCATATAGCGGTAGAAATCCGGAATCAGGAAAGTAATGTGCTGGAAGACACATCCGCGTCTCAGAGCCCCGGGGCCCGCCCGCCCCGCCCCCTGGCACAGGCTGGCCGTTTCCCCTCAGGAAGGCAAGGGGGCACGGGGCGGTCGGACAGCAGGCAGGGGCTGGCCTGCACACACCCACCCGCTCCACCCCCCGGCACCCCAGGCGGTCCCAAGCCCCGCCAGGAAGGGTTCCTGAGCAGAGAGCCAGGGTCAGCCCCGCGCACAGACACACAGGCCACAGCGCCCCAGGCGTCTGGGCGACAGGCACCCTGCCAGGGCTGTGCCACGCTGGGCGGCAGGTGCCACTGCCCTGTGCTCGGCCTTTCCACTGGTGACCGAGCCCTGTGTCCAGGCCTGGGGGTCCAGCAGGTGAGAGGACGGGGTCACTCAGAGGCTGCAGCTGGCCTGGACCCCTGCCCCATCTGGCTGAGTGTTGCCTGCAGGGGCCCTGGGCGCCCACCACTCCCCGAGGCTACCTGGGTCCTCATTAGGAAACGGCCACCCAGCACCATGCGGGCTCTGTGCGGGGCCCACGGGCTGGACGCGGTGTGGGGGCCGCGAAGGCCGGTGCCAGACGGGCGCCTCCCGGGTGGGCTGAGTCCGGAAAGGCTCCCCGCGCCAGGCCCACCTTGCCCAGGAGGTCACTCTTCCCGTAGCCGAAGAGCATCAGCGCGAAGTTGTGGTTGATGCCGTAGATGGTCCCGTCGGGCAGGAGGGTGACGAGGCCGCTGATGGTGGAGAACACCCAGACGGACGCCGAGTAGCCGCCCTCGGGGTCCGGCTTCAGCTTCAGGCTCACAGGGAAGGTGCTGCCGTCCCTGGCCCTCCCGACAGACCTCTGGATCCTGAGGCTCTGAGAGACAGACAAGGGGGCTTGGGGGCTGAGACACTGTATGGGGTCAGGCCGGCCTGTCCTCCGGAGCACGTGGCACCGAGGGTCCCCGGGCCCCGCCCCCACCCACCCCTCATTCCGTCTTGTTCTCCGTGGCCCCAAACAAAACCCGAGAAACACGCTGCTGCAGGCACAGGCCGCCTCGGGAACCTCACGTGCCCCGGGCTGCACCTTCCTCTGGGGTGCAGGGAAACCGGCCCGGGACTCCCCCACCCACACCCGGCTCGCCGCCGCCAGATGGCCTGACCACTGCACTGCCCCACACAGGAGCAGGCCTGGGTGGGCCGGGGGCTCCTGGCGTGGCTCAAGACGCCCAGGCACGGCCCAGAGCAGTGAGGGGTCCGGCTGCCGCGCCCACCACCCCTGCCAGCCGGCACAGGGCTCCTACCTGCGGGATGGGAGCACCCGGGGGCGGGAGCTGTGCGGAGGGAATGAGGTCGCCAAGGGGCCGCCCGGCCAGCTCCTCCCCACTGGCGTAGCCGTGCAGCGCGGCAAAGACGCTGTCGCACTCCGTGATGGTGCCCTGTGGGGAGGCGGGGTCGGGGCTCAGCTCCGGGGAGCGGGCACACGCCCAGGCTAGCCATAGCCGGTCAGCGGTCAGCCGGTCAGCAGCAGGCCCAGCAGGAGGCCGGCCGCAGAGGGCTCGCTCTGCACAGGGGTAAGGTGGGAAGAAGGGGAGACGGCCGGGCAGGAGGGGAGCACAGTCAGGAAGGATGGGAGCACAGTTGGGAAGGAGGGGAGAACAGAGGGGGAGGGAAGCACAGCAGGGTGGTGGGGAGCACAGTGGGGAGGATGGGGAGCACAGGGCGGAGGGGAGCACAGCGGGGAGGGTGGGGAGCACAGTCAGGAAGGAGGGGAGCACAGTCGGGAAGGAGGGGAGCACAGCAGGGACGATGGGGAGCACAGAAGGGGAGCACTGCAGGGAGAATGGAGAATACAGCAGGGAGGATGGGGAGCACCGCGGGACCGTGGGGAGCACGGTGGGCAGGAGCCTCTTGTACTCACGTCGCTCTGGAAGGTGACCCAGGCTGAGAGGCGCTCCACAGGCTCCAGCACGACGACACAGCGCAGCCTCCGGGCCTCCTGCCTCAGTCGCTCCATCCACACCGACACGGGCACCTTCTCCCCTCCACGGCTCACCACATCCACCTGTGGGCACAGCAGCTGACCCACCGCCTGCAGCCCCGCCTGACCTCCGAGGGCCGGCGCGCGGCGCTCCCTGGGGCGGAGGCGGCAGGGCACGGGGCTCGGCGGAGGGGGCCGGCGCCCCGGACGCCCTCGCTCCCAGCCGCCGGCTCGGGGACTGCCCGTCGCCGGCCCGACTGCTTCCCCAGGCCCCCTCCCCGGCCTGCGCGCTCACCACGGTGCCGAACGCCACGGCGGCCTGGCCGTCGGCCTCCATGTGCTCCTCGCTGAGGGCCCGCACCACCTCGCAGTCGGGCTTCACGAAGAAGTGCGTGAGGCTCTGGCCGATGAGCCCGCGGCTGCTGTGCCCCAGGAGCCGGCAGGCCCTGTCGTTGGCCACCAGGATCTGTGGGCAGGGGCTCGTCACCGGCCGGCCGGCGGTGGGCGCGGGCCCCGGGGCGCGGGCGGGGCCTACCTCTGTGGTCTTGGCGTCCACGATGAAGATGGCCTTGTTGGGGTTGCACACGGGCGCCGGGAGCAGGGGCACAGGCCTGCCCAGAGACAGGCCCCGCAGCAGGGAGCAGCAGGACGTGCTGACGAAGGAGCCCGCCGAGTCCTCCTGCTCGGCCGTGGGCGCTGAAGGGCAGAGCGGGCGGGAGCCCAGGATGCCCTGGGCGGCCGCGGACGACAGGCAGTAGGAGTTCCACCGGTCTCCTGCGGCGAGGGCGGCGGTCAGGCGGCTCCCAGAGAGCGCCCGCAGGTGGGGGTCAGCTCTGCCCACCGCCCCGTGCCTGTCCAGACAGGCCCCACCGAGGTGCCACCTTCCTCGCTCCTGCCCCGGGAACTCAGCCTGGCACGGAGGGAGACGGGCACCGGCCACAGCCCCGCCCTCACATCTGCCCGCTGACCGGCCCCTCACTGCAGCTGGACACTGCCAGCCAGCCCCCCACTAGCTTGCACAAGGGCTGCAGCCTGCAGGACCCCCTCGCTGCAAGGCCCCCCAGGTGCCCACCCCCTGCTGCCCCGAGGATCCCCGCCTCCCAGCACACACCCACAGACGCCCCTAAGGGGGCATGCAGCCCTGAGCGGGCCCAGGAGTAGCCTGGGCTCCCCGCAAGACGTCCAGCCCGGCCTGACACTAAGCCTTGGGTGCCGGCCAGCAGGGGGGCGGGGACCGGGCACCCACCGGAGAGCGTCATCCTGCTCCGGCACAGCCTGGACAGCCCATTCCTCCGGCTTGGGTGCCTGTGCGCCACCAGGAACTTGCTGTGCTCGGGCCCTGGGGTGGCCGCCAAGCTGAGGCTGTTCAGGGCCTCACCCAGGGCCGGCAGAGGGGGCCCTCCGTCCTCCATGGTGCAGAGCAGAGCGTGGACACCTGCAGAACAGCAGAGCCAAGGGCGGCTAGGCACCGGGCAGCTGGGCCTGAGAGTGCCAGGGAGTCTGCCCAGGGCCAGCAGTCCCACAGCCACAGCCCGGGGAGAGCAGAGGTGCCTGGCCAGGGCCACACCACCCCCACGCCGGCCTGCTACAGCTGGGGGACACCCTCACCCTTGCAATGAGCAGGGAACACCCTCAACCCCTCCCCCCTGCAATGAGCTGGGGACACTCTCAAGCCTGCAATGAGAGGGGGACACCAGAACACCCTCACCCCTGCAATGAGCATGGGACACGGGGACACCCTTACACCAGCCTACAACAGGGCAGGGATCAACACACCCTCACACCCCATTACTTGCAATGAGCAGGGCACACAGGGACGCCCTCACGCCGGCCTGCTACAGGCAGGGGGAGGCTGTGAGCAGCTTTTGCCAGGCATGAGCAGACTCACGTACTCACACTCACACGCAGGCAGACTCACACTGTGCACTCACGCAGACTGAAGACACATGTAGGCTCCCACACGTAGACTTGAGCACGTACGTGTAGACTTGTTTGTAGACTCACATGCATGTAAACTCACAAGTGTGCGGACACACAATGTAGACTCACAGGGAGACCTGCACATGTGTAGACACATGTGGACGCATGTGTAGGCTCACACATGTAAGTTTACAAGCACGTAGACGCGTGTAGAATCACATCATGCACTCACAGGGAGACTCGCACACATACACACATGCTCACACGTGTAGACTCAGTGTGCACTCACAGGGAGACTCTCGTGTGTATACACATGTACTCACACGTGTAGGCTCACATGTGGACCTAAACATGTAAATGCAGTGTGTATGTGTGGGTAGGCCCACACATGTGGATCTGAGCATGTAGGTGCAGTGTGTGTGTAGTGTAGGTCATACATGTGGACCTGCACAAGTGCACACTTGTGTGCTGACTTGCATACATGTAGCTCAATTACTGTAGATTTGTGTGTGCAGACTCCGTATAGGCTCACGTATATACACACATACTCATGTGTGTATTCAAAGATTCCCGTGTGTGTAGACGCACCTATGTACTTGCACACATGTGGACATCACATGTGGGCTCACATGCAGGCTCGCACATAGGCTTGCATGCGTGTGGACTGAGTCATACACTGGGTTCACACACTTTTAGGGTCATGTGCATAGTACTCACACACGTGTGGACACAGAGCTGTACGCCCGTCATCCCACCTGCTGTCCACCTCCAGCAGGGGCCCGCGTGACAGGGCACTGCACCCGCCTGCAGCCCAGAGCCCGCAGGACCCCACGCACGCACGACTGCGGGTCTCTGGCCAGCCCAGAGCCCAGTTCTGCAGACACTTCCCGCCTGGCCGCATTCCGGCCAGCACAGGGGGGGTGCCTGAGGGGTGTGCCAACACTAGCCGGACGGACGGAGGCAGAGGGCAGGCGCCCGCCCTTCTTGCCTCGTCCCTCCAGCAGGGCATGGCCAAAGCCGCCACCTCAACTTCCACGGCGTCTGAGTGCAGAGCGTGCCCCGACTCAGCAGAGTCCCCAGTGCTGCACGGACACGAGCAGCTCAGAAGTGACACCCCCAAGACAAGGCAAGGGAGGCTGGGGAGGGGCTGTCTGGGCCGGCTGGGGACTCGCACCGCAGAATCAGGGTCCTGCGGACAGCTGGGGGGAGGAGGCACAGAGGCCAAGGGGCGCCCACGGGAAGAAAGGCGGCGCCTAGGGTGGGCCACGCGGGACAAGCACGTGGACAGGGCAGAGAGGGCCCTGGCTCCGGCAAGCTGCGGGGGCACAGCCCACCAGCCCAGCCGCGCCAGCCGGGCAGCACCACCTCTGCAGACCCCCTCCGGGCCCACACCCTCGAGTACCCCCGCCCACCAGACCCCTTGGCACGGGGCGGGTGCGCAGAGCTCAGGCCCGCCCGCCCCGCACCGCCTGCACTCACGCTGCCCGCCGCGGGGTGGGGGTGGGCTCGGGGTCCCGCCTGCAGCTCGGGAAGGAGCCCCCAGCCCCCCTCGGGATCACGGGGCGGCGAGGCCGGTGCGGGGAGGCCCCCGGCCTTGCCCCGGGCGTGAGCGAGCGGGGCGGCGCGCCGGGCGGGGGCGGGGGGAGGGGGGGCGCCCGCACTCGGCCCCGGGCCAGGGACCCTCGCTCGGGGCCGGCTCGGGGCCGCGGGCGAGCGGCCACCCGCCCCCGGTGGGCCGCGGAGCCCCGCAGCGCCGGCCCGGGCCGCCCCGAACCCGGAGCCTCACCTGGGTCCGAGCGGGCCGCCGGCCGAGCTTTCCCGCCGCCGCCGAGGGCCCGCCCGGCCGCCCGCGCCGGCCAATGGCGGGGCGGCGCGCGCTGACGGACGGGCGCGGCGGCCAACCGCTGCGCGGGGGCGGGGCGGCGCCGACGGTTGCCAGGGACGCACGGGCCGCGGCGAACGGCTCCGGGCGCGCGCGGGGCCGCCGTTTCCCGGGCCCGCGGCCCTCGGAACCGGGCCCGGAGCGTTACCGGCGCGCTCGCCGGGGCCGCCCCCGCCCGCGGCCTCCGCGCCCGCCCCCGCCCCCGGCCGCGCCCCGAGCGCCCGCCGAGCCGGGCCGGGGCGGGGCGGGGCGGGGCGGCGCGGCGCGGGCGGCGCCTACAACTCCCAGGAGGCGCCGCGGCGCGCGGGGGCGGGCCCGGGCGCGGCGCGGCCTGCCATTGGCCGGGCCCGCGGGCGGCGGCGCGCCGCGATTGGCCGCGCGGCCTGAGGCCACCGGCGCCGGAAGGGGGAAGCGCGTCCAACATGGCGGCGGAGCAGGGCCCGGGCCCGCAACAGTCGCAGGAGATGATGGAGGGTGAGTGGCCGCCGCGCCCCGACCCGCCGCCCCCGCCGGCCGCGCGACCCCCGGCGCCCACCGCGGCGCCGCGAGCCCCCCCCGGACGGACGGACGGACGGACAGCCGGCCGGCCTGCCTGCGCGCCGGGGAGACTGAGGCACGGCCCGGGCCCGCCGGGCGCTCGACCCGCGCGTGCGCGTGCGCGTGTGAGTGTGTCCGTGTGGGAGAGTGCTGCGTGTGTGTGTCCGTCAGAGTGTGTATAAGTGTGTGTGACTGTGTCTGTCTGTCCGTGTGTGAGTGGGCATGTATGTCTGTGAGCGCGTGCATCTGCGCGTGTGGGTGTTCGTGCGTGTGTGCACGTGTGACTGCGTGTCTGTGTGTGTCCGTGTGTGTATGTGTCCATGAGTGCACATGTGCACGTCTTGTGCATGAATGTGTGCACATGTGTGTGCCTGAGTGTGTGCATGTGTGTCTGAGTGTGTGTGTGCGCATTGCGTGCCCATGTGTGTGTCATGTGTGTTTGAGTGTGTGTGCATGTGTGGGTATGTGGGTGGGTGTGCCTGTGTCTTTGTGTGCGTGTGCGCGCATGAGCGTGTGTCATGTGTGCTTGTGCATGTGTGGGTATGTGTGTCTGTGTGTGTGCCTGAGTGCGTGTGTGTGCATGTGGGCATGAGAGTGTGTGAGTGTGAGCATGTGCGTAAGTCTGTGTGTCTGAAGGTAAGTGTGTGCGTCTAGGAGACGTCTGAGTGTGTGTGAGTGTGTCGGAAGATGGGTGTGTGTCCGTGTCTGACTGTCCACTGGAGGGGTGTCTTTTCGGTGCTGGCGTGTGACTACGTGGGGGGCGGGGTGTCTTACGTGTATGTGTGTGAGTGCGTGGGGGGTGTGGCTGTCTGGGGGAGGGGTGTCTTCTGGGTGCCTGGGAGGCTCGCAGCTCAGCCGCACCCCACACCCGCCGGGAGGGTCACAGGACAAGGGGGTGACCGCAGCCCCTGGGGGTGGGCGGGAGAAGAGCTGAGGTGTTTCAGGAGCCGAGGGTGAGGGCAGAGTCGGGGGGTGGCGCCTGTGAGGTGACTGGAGCTCCCGCGGGGGCCGGCTCGCCCCCGACCACCGTGACTCTGCTGCCCTCCCTGATGGGCCCTGCCTGGTCCCTGGGGGAGAGGTCGAGGCCCAGGTTCCCCCATGGCCGTCCCTTGGTGCTGAGCTCTCGGCCCTGATCTGAGTGCCCGTTAGTGCTCCCTGCCGGGATGGAGTGGACTGCAGGACGCCCCCGGGGAGCTTCCTCCCCCTCGCACCCTCGCAGGCCAGTGAGCAGGAAGAGGGTCAGTGGCGACGGGTGTGCCAGGTGGCCCTGGTGGCTCCCGGTGTTGGGCAAGTGTCGGGAGAGCGAGGAGGCCCCGAACTGTTTCCCGTGGGGGAAGCACGGGCTGTTCTTGGGAGCACCGTCCCCGCAGCACCCCGCCTGCCGTCTGATGAGAGTCAGTCTCGATTTCTTTCAGAGCGTGGGCCTGTGAACTGGGCCGGTTTTCTTGGCCACGTGGAATAGTGGAGCATGGACGAAGGTATGTGGCAGAGTCAGTGGCCAGGGGGACCCGGGCCCAAAGCTCCTGTGACCAGAGTCCCAGGGCTCCCGGCAGCCCTGCGATTCCCGAGGCAGGAACCGCTTCTGCCCGCGGCTGGAGGTGCTCTGAGCCGAGTCCCCGCAGCCTGGCGGCTGACTCACTGCGCTGTGTTCAGTCGACAGGCGGATGGAGTCTGAGGAGTCCGGCGACGAGGAAGGGAAGAAGCAGAGCGGCCTTCTCGTGGCGGAGCTCAGCGAGCACAGCCTGAAGGATGGAGCGGGGCCCGGGGAGGAGGACCCGGAAGGTACCGCCACACGCACACCCCACTCAGGCGCAGACACGCACACACACACGCGCGCACACTCACACCCACACTCAGACTCAGACACATGCACACTCACGCCCACACTCAGACACACTCTCAGACTCATACCCACACTCAACTCACACACTCAGACACGTGCACACGCCCACACGCGCACAGTCACACTCAGCTCACACACACTCAGACTCACACCCACACTCAGCTCACACACACTCAGACTCACGCTTAGACTCACGCCCACACTCAAACGCACACCCACGCTCAGACTCAGACACGCGCACACACTACCACACTCACACCTACACTCAGACACACATGTGTATGCTCACACCCACACTTAGACTCAGACACACACACGTACACTCACATCTACACTCAGACACACATGCACACTCATGCACGCACACACACCAACACTCAACCTCACGCGCACACTCTCACCCACACTCAGACTCACGCTCAGACTCACACCCACACTCAACTCAAACACACACCCACACTCAGACTCACACATGCAGAGTCACACTCAGACTCACACCCACACTCACACCCACACTCAGACTCACCCACACTCACATTCATACACATTCAGATACACACATTAGACACACACACTCAAATTTATATACACGCGACCACTCACGCACTCAGACTCACACACATTCATACTCACACACTCAGATACACACACCCATATATACACACTCGAACTCATACATACACTCAGATTTATGCACACACTCAAACTCATACACACACTCAGACTCAGACTCACAACTACCCTCAGACTCACACTCACAGCCGCACTCAGTCACGCCGACTCCCGCTACACTTGGGTGGATGTGGCTCACTCAGCTGCCCTCCCCCTCACCCCCGCCCACTTCCTGAGGTGCCTGCAGGTGGCCCAGGCGGTAACCTGCTGCCCACGTGCAGAGTGAGGCTGGGGACGCGGGGCCTGACCACTGTGCTTCCTTCCCTTGGCCTCGAAGCCCCCGCCTCGCCCCGCCGGCCCGCTCCCCTCCCGATCTCCAGTGTCAGGACAGGCTTCCTGGGGGAGGCCCAGGGCCACCTGCCGTGGTGCCACCCAGACCCGCTTCGAAGAGGAGGGCTGGCCGTGCCCCGCCCTGCACCCACCAGCCGCCCAGCTGAGGTGGTTTTGGGCTTAGAAAATCAACTGGTGCTGAAACGAAATGAGAGAAAGGAGATGAGTGGACAGAAAAGTGTTCAAGATGTGCTATTAAGTGAAAAAAATTTTTTTCCAGGCATCATATATGTTAAAATCTTACTTTTTTTTTAATGTGGGGGCCACACCTAGCAATGCTCAGGGGTTACTCCTCCCTCTGCGCCCAGGAATCACCCCTGCAATCCTCGGGGGACCATAAGGGGCCAGAACCTGGGTCAGCTGCATGCAAGACAAACACCCCACCTGCTCTAGCACTCCGGCCCCTTTCGATTTTAAGTCACGTCGTTTTACTTGAGAGAGAAAATATGTCAAACTCCTAGAAGATCTCTCCTTTTTTTAAAATTTTTTTTTGTCAGACCCGGCGATGCTCAGGGGTTGCTCCTGGCTCTGCACTCAGGAATTTCTCCTGACAGTGCTTGGGGAACCCTGTGGGAGGCCGGGGATCGAACCCGGGTCGGCCACGTGCCAGGCAAACGCCCTCCCCGCCGTGCTATCGCTCCAGCCCCAGCAGAGGATCTCGTGGAACAATTTTCTAGAGTTCTAGCACGTGGCTTAGGCATTAGTAAACATGCCTGTTGGGCGAGAGTGAGGGCACAGTGGGGAGGGCATCTGCCCTGCCCCCAGCGGCCTGACTAGGGCTCTTTCCTAGTGCCTCACACGGTCTCGAGCCCACCCGAGTCACCCTGGAACTCAGAACCGGGAGTCAGCCCCCGAGCACCGCCGGGCGTGGCCTAAAAGACATCAGAAAAAGAAAATTATATATTATCCTAATAATAAGAACAAGTTAAAGTGATTTCTGAAGTCATAGCTCACTCCCCGCTCTGACAACGAGGAAGATTAGTAGCTATAGCAACAGCCTATTCTAAGGCAGAGGGGGCAGCGCCATCAGAGCCTGGAGTGGGCGGGCAGGTTGTGGGTGGCATGGGCCTGGCCCGGTGTCGGGCCGCCCCGCCCAGTGAGACTCACCTCAGACTCACCGAGGCCTCCCCAGATCCACCTCTGGCGGGATTCTAGCTCCTGGCAGGTGCCTGGGGGCAGCCGTGCTTCCTTCTGCCCCGTCCCCTTCTGCTCCTCCCCCGCTGCAGCCTGGGCACTGCCGGGCACCTTGTGTGGGCCCTGTGCACCAGCTAACTGAGGCCTGTGCCAGGTGGATCACAGACAGACCTCCAGGCCCGAGCTCAGGTCCGAGGGGCTCAGGGACCCGGGGCTGGAGGGAGGGTCTCGGGTTTGTCCGTTGGCTTTGCCCCGGCTGCTCCCTCGCCCCTTGGGGAGACCCTGCGTCTTTCTTGCTGCCCCTGTTGGAGCCTTGGCGAGGCCCAGTGGGCCCCCGCCCCACGCTGCTGACGCTCCCCGAGGCCCCCGGTGTCTGGGTCAGGCCACAGTGCAGGCTGGAGCCTGCTCTCCCCTGGCAGCAGCCCAGAGCGGGGGCTCCTCCGTGAGCAGGCCCTGAGAGAGCGAGGGTGGTGCCTCCCCCCAGCCCCCACGCCAGGCCCAGCTGTGGAGCAGGGCAGTCGGACACAGGGGCTCTGGGTGGGCCCCGCCTTCCCCTGAGGCAGCGGGCGGGCGGCCCCTCCTGCCCTTTGCACGGTGTTGGCTACTCAGGTTCCTCAGGAGAAGACCTGTCCCCATGCCCCCATGCCCCCGCCAGACCTGCCTGGACTCACAGGGTTGGCCGGTGGACAGCGTCGGGCGTGGACGCTCCGGGTGAGCGCAGCGTGAGTCCACTAAGTCCTCTGCCGGCCACCCCTCACACACCAGCTGGGGCGGGCTAAGCCCCCGCCCTGCCCCCTGCGGGGACTGGCCGCCCAGAACCGGGCTTTGAGTTGGCTTTTCTGGTCCTCCTTTTCCAGGACAGGAACTGCCAGTGGACATGGAGACCATTAACCTGGACAAAGATGCCGAGGTGAGGGCTCCCCCACCCCCACCCCGCGGCCATGAGCGCCTCCCCCACTGGGTCTGCACGCCAGGCTGGGCCCGTGGGGGGGACCGCCTGCCACACCCAGAGTGCAGCCCGCTCTGCAGAGGCCGCACCCATGCCCAGCCTCAGCTGCAGTCTCTCCCTTGGGCCCAACCCACACTGTGCAGGCTACAGAGATCTGGACCTCTTGGGCCCTAAGGGCGTCTCACAGCCCTGCACCTGGGCGGGGACGAGGACTCTGCCCCGGCCTCCAATGCACCTCAGCAGCCTGCCCGGGCCAGGAGGAGTGCTAGGCCAGGGCTCCGTCTGGGCTGGGCTGGGCTGGGCCGAGGGCTGGGCCCGGGCTCCGTGCGGCTCGGCAACCCTCTCCCTCTTCCAGGACGTGGACCTGAATCACTACCGCATTGGCAGGATCGAAGGGTTTGAGGTGCTGAAGAAGGTCAAGGTGAGCAGCTTGTGCCCTCCCTGGGCGTGTCCACCCCAGCCCCCGCCAGCAGGAACGTCCCCCCAGCAGCCCGGCAGAGTGGCGCAGTCTCTCGGGCAGTGCCGAGCAACGTGGACCCACTGCTGTCCCGGGGCCCCGCTGTCCACCCTCCAAGCCACCGGGGGTCAGGAAGCAGCCACGGGCAGGGCCACCCGCAGACCCCTCCTTGGCCCGCCCCACCCAACCCTGCTGCTGATGGCGCCCTGTCCCGCAGACGCTCTGCCTCCGTCAGAATCTCATCAAATGCATCGAGAACCTGGAGGAGCTGCAGAGTCTGCGAGAGCTGGACCTTTACGACAACCAGATCCGGAAGATGGAGAACCTGGAGGCGCTGACGGAGCTGGAGTGAGTCCGCCGGGGACCCATCCCCGCCCAGGGCCCGCGCCAGGGCTCACCCCCACTCCGGGTCCGCCGCCCAGCCCAGCTGCCTGCCCTGGCGAGTCAGCTTCTGGGTCTCGGGGGCTTAAGCGTGTCAGGAAGCAAATTTTTCCGTGTTCCTAGGATTCTAGATATTTCTTTTAACCTGCTAAGAAGTATCGAGGGGCTTGACAAGTTGACGAGGCTGAAGAAGCTCTTCCTGGTCAACAACAAAATCACCAAGATCGAGAACATCAGCAACCTGCAGCAGCTGCAGATGCTGGAGCTGGGCTCCAACCGCATCCGGGTAGGCGCCGCCCGCCCTGCCCAGTCCCCCGCCGACCCTGCGCTTGCCTGCTGACCCCGCGGGGCACCCCGACCTGCACCGCCCTCCACTTGCTGACCCCACGTCACCCCAGGTGACCCGTGCTGGCCCTTTCTGGCACTGACCCCGTAGTGTTCCCATGCTGACCCCACAGTCCCCCACGCTGACCCCACACTGTCCCCGTGCTGACCCCGCACTGACCCCATGCGGTCCCCTCTGCTGACCCCACACAGTTCCTACGCTGACCCTGCTGACCCCACTGATCTGCACTGACCCTGCCCCGTCCCCGCACTGACCCCACTGACCGGTGCGGACCCACACTGTCCCCACACTGACTGCGCTGACCCTGGCCTGTCCCCACGCTGACCCTGGCCCCTCCCTCGGCACCAAGGCTGAGGGCAGCCTCCTCGGACTGTCCTGCTCAGCACAGCCACCTGCGCTGCCAAACTGGTACAGGCGGCCCGGGGCTCGCCTCAGCCCGCGGGCAGAAGCCATCGGCCAGCTGCCCCTCGCAGCTCCCGACTGCACCTTCCCCAGGGTGTGTGCCCCACTTGGTGCTGTGCAGACACACATGCACACAGCACACGCATGCATGTGCACACGCGCGCATACAAGCACATACACAAGCACGCACACACACAGCACCGCCGCCTCCCCCCCACCACACTCTCCAACGCGCCATTCTTCCACAGGCCATTGAAAACATTGATGCACTGACCAACCTGGAGAGCTTGTTTTTGGGGAAAAACAAGATCACGAAACTCCAAAATCTCGATGCACTCACCAACCTGACCGTCCTCAGCATGCAGGTAGAGGCGCGCCGGCCCGACCCCTGGCCCCTGGCCCCTGGCCCAGCCCCCGCCGGACCCCGGCCTCGCTGTTCTCTCAGCTGCCCACATCCACGTTGCCGGTGTGCTGTCCTGGCACGTGTCCCACAGAGTCTCTTTTCTCGTCTTTGCCCCTGACCTGTGTTATCGGGGCTCTCTGGCACGTTGCTCGGGGGGACACGTGGTGTTGGGAGCTGCCCTGTGAGCCCCTCCCAGCCGCCTGAGCCCACCCTTCAGAGACCCTTCCCATCCTCCGGGGGACATCCAGGTGCCGGGTCTTTGCCGAGGCTCCTCCCGCAGACGCGTTGCTCCGGCCCGGTGCCGTCCTACACAGCCCAGCTCTGGGGGGCGTCCTCCCCTGTGCCCAGAGGGGCGCCCGCATCGCCAGGAGCAGGGCCGGGCGCAAGCTGTGGCCAGCGTCCCTCCCACGGTTGCGGAAGCCGTGACCCGGGACACCTGGCAGCTCCGGGAGGGACTGGCACCCCCGGACCCACGGGGGTCTGAGGGCCAGGGCCTTGCCTCCGCGCCCCTCACCCGCCCCGTGACTCTCTGCGCAGAGCAACCGGCTGACCAAGATCGAGGGCCTCCAGAGCCTGGTGAACCTGCGGGAGCTCTACCTCAGCCACAACGGCATCGAGGTCATCGAGGGCCTGGAGAGCAACGTGAGCCCGGGAGGGAGGGCAGCGGGGGCGGGCCCCTCCGCCAGGCCGGCAGGCGTGAACAGGAGCGGAGCCGGCCTTCGCCGAGCACGCGCGGGGTGGGGAGTGTCTCCCCGGCCCTGCTCCGACCCCCTCGCCACAGTGAGGCACGTGCACTCCCCCACGCCCACACACGCTGTACACACATGCACACACCTCACACACCCACACACATGCCCATGCAAACCCACGCACGCGTCCTCACACGCCCACACATAGTGCCTGTACACACACACGCACTCCGCACACACCCACCCACACACAAGCCTGTGCATACACACGCACACACCCACACATACGAACACACGTGGCACATACCCTCACCCACACAGATGTGCTCTTGCACACGCATACGCACCCACACACGTGCCCATACACACACACACCCTCAAATGTCCCCACTCGCATGCCCACACAAGCATGCCCAGACACACACACACACACACTCACATGCCAGCGTACTCCCGTACACATGTACTCACACACAGGCAAGCACACACGCATCCACACACTCCTGTGCCGACACACGAGTCACGCTCCGTGCGCGTATGGACACACGCTCCCCTACACTTACGGACCCCCCAGGGCTGCGGTGTTGCTTGGGGCACGCGTGGTCTTCCCGTCCTGTCCCCCCACATCCCTGTGGCTGAGGGACCAGCGTGCGAGCCCCCTCCCGGGAAACCGGAGGTGAGCTTGAGCGACTTCTGGACCGTGCTGGGCCTTTGTGCAGGGCTGGCTGGGGCTGGGGGCTGTTCCCGCACACCCCTGGCCGTGCCCCCGACTCCCGCGGCTTCTGCGGCTCTCTGGGGTGTGGTTGGCCGTTGGTGCTCGGACACGGGAGCAGCAGTTTGCAGTTTGCACTGTGTCTTCCTGAGATGCCTCCATTTTCCCTAGACCCTGGGGGCCGGGGTCGGAGCCCAGGTGCCTGCAGATGGGCCTGGGGGCCTCGTCAGAGGAGGGAGAGATGGAGCTGTGATGGAGTTTTGCGGAGGGGACTGACTCCTGGCTCTGTGCTCAGGGATCCCTCCTGGCTCTGTGCTCAGGGGCCGCGTGGGGTGCGGAGGTCGAGCCCAGCACCCTCCCCTGTACTCTTGCTCTGGTTCCTTGTTTCAGAACAAGCTCACGATGCTGGACATCGCGGCAAACAGAATCAAGAAGATCGAGAATATTGGCCACCTGACGGAGCTGCAGGAGTTCTGGGTGAGTGGTGCCAGGCCGGGCCAGGGGGCTGGAGTGGGCGCTTGGGGCCTGCCACGCCCCGTCTGTACCTGTGCCCCCCTTAGTGTGCGGGGCGGCCCGTCCCTGGCCTGCCTCTTGGTCTCCGTCGTGTGCCTGGTTTGGTGGGCAGCGTCGCGTCCTCTGGGCGGTGGGGCGGACCCTCGCCGGGCGCACACGTCTGACCCAGGAGTCGGCTCAGCATGGATGGCCGCACCCAGGAAGGGGTCCTGGTGGGGGCCGGGGGCACACGGGCCTCCGAGGGACGTGGCTGTGCAGGTCCAGGAGGCTCCGGTTCCTCCTGAAGTCCTGCAGGGCAGTGCCATGGACACGGGCTGCTGAAGCTCAGGGGCGGGATCGGCCTGCAGAGGTTCCCGCCCGGACTGGGCAGGTCCGGCCATTGCCCTGGGAAGCAGCAGGGCTACGAGGGACGGGCATCTTCCTGCTGCGTCCACACGGGACAGAGCCCAGCACCTCAGACGAGAACCAGAGACCCCCGTCTAGGGAGGCGGCTTGGTGGGAAGCCCAGGGGGACAGGGCAGCACCGCGGGCCTGACAGCCACTGCCTGCCCACCCAAAGGGCACCTGTGCCAACGCCCTCCCGGGACCCTGCCCACTGCTCTCCCTGCCCCTCCGCAGGCTCTCTGGGAAGGTCCCCGACCTCTTCCAGCCACAGCCGGGGGTTCATTCCTGGGTTTGATTTTTCCGTTTGGGGGCCGCGCTCGGTGGTGCTCCAGGACCACTCACGGTGGGGCTTGGGGACCACGTGAGGTGCCAGGTTGCACCTGGGCCAGCCACGCGCAAGGCGAGAGGCAGCAAGGCGCAGGCGTGGTGGCACGGGGCCCCGGAATGTTCCCCGAGAACCCCGTGCCTGCTCCCTACAGCGGGTGACCGCGTGGCGGGCAGGGTGTGGGCCCGCTGGGACCCCCCAGCACCACCCAGAGTGAGCCCGCAGCATTCGCTGGCCAGCGGGCGAGATGGACACCCTAAGAGGGGGGCCTCTGAGCTCACACTGGACGTCCTCCTCCTGCCATGGTGCCAGCAGTCACCGGCCAGGCCCTGAGCAGTGGAGCCCTCTGGGGCTCCCACTGTCCACTGCACAGTCTCAAGGACTGGTCAGTTGGGCACAAAGTCCACCCCAACCACATGGCCACAGGCTCGGAAGTCAGAGACCCGTCAGGATGGGCCTGAGCCTGCCTGTGCCGCTGCCCGTGGTGACCACCCACGAGACCCCTGCCCCCGAGCTCCTGGCCCTGCTCCCTGGCCCCGGGGTGGCCGCAGAGCCCAGCACAGGCAGGGTGCACCCTCAGCCGTCAGGACGCACTGTCCGGCTCTGCAACTCGCCTCTTCTCCTGCAGACAGCCGGCCTCGTGGGCGGCAGAGACCACCCTGTGTGCTGCTTGTGGCCCAGCCATCGGGGGCTTCGTGGGAAGGCGGATGCAGACGGCCAGGCGGGGGCGGGCGCGGGGCACCGACACGGGGTCTGGTGCCTGCTCACGCGACTCTCTTCTCAGATGAACGACAACCTCCTGGAGAGCTGGAGCGACCTGGACGAGCTGAAGGGGGCGCGCGGCCTGGAGACCGTGTACCTGGAGCGCAACCCCCTGCAGAAGGACCCCCAGTACCGCCGCAAGGTCATGCTGGCGCTGCCCACCGTGCGGCAGATCGACGCCACCTTTGTCAGGTTCTAAGTGCGCCCTTGCCCGCTCCCTCTCCAGAGAACTTCCCGGCCGCGGGCCCCGCCCGCCCGTGCTCCTGGCTGGCCAGCCGCTCTCAGCCGTCACAAATCCACTGCAATAAAGGCGCCGAGTGACCCTGCGTGTGTGGGCCCCTCAGCGCCCTGGCCTCTGGCAGCCGGCCGGCCTGCCACACACTGCCCTGTGTCCGCTGCCGTGAGCCCTTGGGGACGGGCGGGGGGCTCCTGGGGGCACCGGCCAAGACTCCGACTCGGCACATCCTGCTCCTTGGTAGAACCGAGACGAGGAGAAAGTAAAAACTGCGGGAAGGGCGATCGATGGCCGCCAGCCCACCCCCCTCGGGAACAGCCGCCCCAGGGCCATGGGGCTCGGACTGACAGCACCTCTGGCAGTGGGGCCCGCGCTGGTGCCCCTGCAGGACACCACGGACACTGGCCCGGTGCGGGTGCGCGCCACCTTGGCCTCTCCGGCCGTGGGGATCTGCACTGAGGTGAGGCGGAGTGCCCCTCGCGGCCCCCAGAGTCGGGGCAGCCGTGAGCCGGGCAGGATCCCCCGCCTCGCCGGGAGCCTCTGGGGCGGGCACGAGTCTACAGGAGGGAGTCGGGCCGGGGCACACAGCCGACACCTCCTCCTTGCACTGGGTTCCCCACTTCTGCCCCGTCTCCAGGGCCCTCTCCTCTGTGAACCCTGGCTTTGTGTCCCACACCTGTGTGTGTGCACTTGGGCGCACACACACGGCCCAGTCCTTACCCTGCAGTGCACGTACACACACACACACGCCCCAGTCCTTACCCTGCAGTCTGCGTGCACACACACGTCTGCTCCCCAGCTCTCTCCCTGCAGTGCTCTCCTCGCCTGGGCTGTTGGGAGGGGACGGTGGCCGCCAAGGCTCTGGCCGCTGGTGCAGGCCCTGCGCCTGGGGAGGGCCTGGCTGTAGCAGGCAGCGAGGGCTCCGCAGCACCCCCCGGGGCCCCCAGAGCTGGGGTGCCCTGCTTCCCGCTGCCGTCCCTCCCCAGGCACAAGGCACGCTGTTCTAGAACAGTCTGAGCGAGCCCAGCGGCAGCCCGCCCCTCTCTGGGCGCAAGTGGGCAGTTCTGTGCTTGTGCAGCTGCAGTTGGGAGGAACCTTTCTGGTTTTGTTTTCTGCTTGGTTGGATGTTTCTGACCTTTCCTGTCACCCTGAGGGCAGCCGCGGTGGAGCACAGGCCTGAGAGCAAACAGAAAAGTGGCAGTGCCAAGGAGGCTGTCAGGCCCACCCCCAGCGTGGAGGGCACTGCATGTCCCCCTGGGCGTCAATACCCGGGTGCCTCTCTCGGTCCCTGCTCCGGCTGCTGGGCCAGGGCTGGAGCGTGAGGGAGGCCGCGTCCCCTTAGCACCAGGCGTCTCCTGGCCTGTTGGTGGTAGCCCCAGGGCAGCCTGAGAATCGAGAGTGATCGTCAAATAAAGCTGGGGCGGCTCAAGTCGTTTCCGCCCCTCATTTGAGCAGTTTGGACATTTCCTGGGAGTGGGCCTGGGGGGCACCTGGGCACTGGCCCTCCCCTCCGGCTGTGGGAGATGGGTGCAGCACAGGAGCCTGCCCAGGCAGGAAGGGGGTCGGACTCAATGCAGGGCAGTGAGGGTGCACAGGGTGCTGGCAGGGCCGGGGACAGCCCCTCCCAAATCTTCCCATCCAGGAGGGCGTCGTCAGCAGCAGCTGTGCCCATGACACTCCCAGTGGCGGCCCGAGGTCTGGGGCTCAGCCTGGCTGGCACTGCCCAGAGCTGGTCTCTGCAAGGGCCCCTGTGGTTGGGAGTCTCCCGTCCAACACCCTATGGGGCTGGCAGAAAGGGGGTCACCACGCCCCCTCCTAGTCCCTCCAGCTGTCCTCTCACAGAGGGACTCGGGCTGGAGTGGGCACGGTCAGGCCAGGAGGCCCAAGAGGAATCGTAAGTGCAGAGTCAGCTGTACGGGGGCTGATCTGGAAGAGGAGCCTCAGGGTCGCAGGGGACAGACGGGTAGACCCCGCTGGACAGATGGCAGCTCAGCTGGGTCTCCCAGGAGCAGGATGCACGGGCAGCCCGGGAGGACTGCAGTGGACGTGGACATGGAGCAGGGGGACTCGTACGGGAGGTAAGGGCCCTTCTGAGCGGGCACCTGAGCAGCACGGGTGGGGGCGGGAGGGCAGCAGCCACCGAGTCCCCCGGTGTGCCTGGTCCTGGGAGGCTGCTGGCCTCGTCCACCAGCACTCAGTGCCATCTCGAGGGCTGGACACAGGGTGGGCCCACCTGCATGCTGCAGGTGCCTCCCGGAAGGGACAGGTCAGGATGGGTCAGGGTCAGACCCGGGGCTGGGCAGGGTCAGGGGTGTGCCAGGAAAGGGTCCGGAACACTGCGGAGGGGCTGGGGCAGGTCCCAGGGCCGCCTCGTGGGGCCACAGACGCCCACCCATCTAGGCATCTAGGAACTCAGGGGTTCTGTCCCCTGACCAGCGCCTCTTCAGAGCCCCGTGGGCTGGTGATGTTGACCCTGCAGATCACAGAGCCGCCCCACCCCACGCCTGTCCCAGAGCTGGCCCTCACCCACCCACGGCCCCCTCAGCCACCCCACGGGCCCCAGTGCCTGAAGCCTCAGGTGGGGCGGGGTGAGGGGGCACACCGTGGCTGACACTGTCTCTCTCTGTACCCCACAGGGGTGGGGGCGGGCCACGGTGGCCAGTGCCGTCTGTCCATGCCTCCCCCAAACAGGCGGACAGCCCGGCCGTCTGCTAGCTATGCTCTGGGGAGCACGGGGACCCCTGGGGCTGGACAGCGCGCCAGGCCTGCTGTGCCCCCGGCCCACGCAGTCTCCCGTGCGTGTGTGCGTGTGTCCTTTCCTTCGTGTGTGCCACACCCGGAGCCACACCTGGCGGGCCTCGGGAACACGAGGTGGGGCCCGGGTTCCAGCCTGGGTCCGCCCTGTGCAAGGCAAGCGCCCTGCCCACGGTGCTCTCTGGCCCTTTCTTCTCTCTGGCCTCTTCCCTCTGCCGCCGTCACTGCCTGTGGCCGCCGGCGGCCCTCGGGCTCGCCCACGCGGTCACTGATCCGGGTCACACCTAAGGGCTGGGACCGGGGAGGACCCTGAGGCCTCAGCGTCCCGCGCCGTCCGCGGAGAGGGGAGTCCCGGGAGTGGGCGGGGCTTACAGACGGCCTCCCGGTGGGCGTGGCTTCAGGACACCGCTGGGAGGGCGTGGTTCCCAGCTCTTCCGGGGTGGGCGTGGCTCCTGGACTTTCGGGTGAGCGGGGCTTCCAGCGCATCCGGGGCGGGGCTTCCGGGTGGTCCCGAGTGGGCGTGGCTTGCTGATCTTTTTTAGGTGGGTGGGGCTTCCGTTGCATCGGGGCGGGCCTCCAGTATGCTGGGGGCGTGGCTTCCGGGTGGCCTCTGAGTGGGCGTGGCTTCCGGGCCTTCTGGGTGGGCGGGGCTTCCAGTGCGTTGGGGCGTGGCTTCCGGGCGGCCTCCGAGTGGGCGTGGCTTCCGGGCATCCTTGCACGGGGCCTGGGCGGATAGAGGCTTTGCTGGACTGTTTGCTGATGCTGTTCCTTGACCGGCCTCCGGGTGGACCTCACCTTCTGCAGCGGGAGTCCGGCAGGGCACCGGTTCCTGCTTGCCCAGTGCTGCCCCTTTGTGGAAAGCCGGCAGATGACGTGGGCCTGTGCTCAGGACCCCTGGGCCTCGGTGTCCGTCTCACCCACTGCAGCGGCTCCTGACTTCGTGACTCGCGTTGGCCGCACCGCGGGAGACGGGCGTGCACGTGTGGCCAGTGCGGTGCGAGGGCAGCAGCCCTGATGGCCTTTTTTTGTTTGGTGGGTTTGTGGCCACCCCCTGGCTCAGGATTACTCCTGGTGGGCTCTGGGGACCCTCTGTGGTGCGGGGGGCGGGGGCAGGGGTGGGCCTCGTGCAAGCCCAGCACTGTCCCTCTGTCCTGTCTCTCCTGCCAGCCCTGATTCTTTTCGGTCCTTCGCACACCCGGGTCACTTTCTGCTCGACTGCTTCCTCCCTCTGGAGCTCTGGGCGCCTCGTTTTTGGCCCGTTGACTCCTGCTTTGGGATGTGGCCGTTGACCCGGCCCGCAGCCAGCTCCCCTGCCTGTGCGGGTCCCTGCCTAGGAGCCTCGGCCATCCTCCCAGGCCCTCTCGGGCACCCGCCAGCCGCTGGCTGTGGGCAGGCACCTTCCCCATGGCAACACCCCAGTGGCCAAGAGGTAGCAGCTTCTGCCGCTTTGTCTTTGCCTTCGTGGGCTGCAGAGTTGCATGTGGGGATCCTTCAGCCTCCACCAAGCTCCTGCCCTCTGCTCCCCAGCCATCGGGCTTCCCCTGGCGCCTCTTCTGTCCCCTGTGCTCCCCGAGAATGTCCTCTGATGCTCTGGTCTCAGCCACTCCTGACTCTCCCCTCAGTGCTCACCACTCACCGCCACCCTTCACTGGGGACCCCTGACCTTGCTCTGAGGGCCATGCCTGGGAGCCGAACCCCCAGCTGGGACCCCCCGGCTGGGTTTTGATGCTGGGATGAACCTGCCCGGCGCTGAGCTGGTTCCGAAGGTGCTGGTGTCGTTCAGCGGGGTCCCCTCACTCCTCGGAGCCCCCGGAGGTGCCCTGCCCCCTTCCCCACAGCTGTCTGTGTGAGTGGACAGGAGCCACAGGCCGGCCCGGCTTCCAACCCACAAGGCCCCTGCTTCTGGCAGGAGGTGGAGCAGCGACCTGCGACCTGCCCTGCGGGCAGTGTGCGGGGAGGTGAGTCTGCGGGGGCTTGCAGGCACGGGTGGGAGGCCTCATTTCCTCACGAGGCGTCATGGGACGGGGGTGAGAGGGGACGGACGCAAAGGCTTGGCCAGGCCTGGCCCAGGTCCTCCACCCTCTGTGTCCCCGTGGCCAACAGACTTTGTGCTCGTCTGGGAGGACTCTGGCCAGCAGGACGGCCTGGCCAGGACCCAGGCCAGCACCCATGGGGCCTGGCGGGAGACTTTTCTAGCAAACCTGTGCACAGCGGGGCTGTGTGTGCCAGAGGCCAGGACCGCCTGTCTGGCCCCAGGCTGGAGCAAGCCCAGCTCAGCTGGACGAGAAGCACACAGGGGTCCCCGTCCCCCACTGGGTGGCCGTGTGTCCCTGTGCCCGCCTCAGGCTATGTGCAGACACACCTTTGTGGGCTGGAGGGCCCTGAGCCACGTGGACTCTCCTCGCCCTCTTCTCCCTTGACTCCTGCCCACCCATTTGGCCATGGGCGCCTGCCCTGGACAGGTACTGGGCTCAGGCCAGTGTCCCTCCCTCATGTGGAGTTTGGGGCACTCTGCAGTGGGGTGCACGGACACGTGCGTGACACAGGCCCACGTGGCCAGAGCAGAATGGGGAGCCGATCCTTGACACGGGCGTACTCTGAGGGTACCCGGGACTGAAGGGCACCGCCACACCTTCTGCCCCTGTCCCGGGGCCCCCTTATACCCCCCGGGGGCAAAGGACCATGGGGCCGGAGGGGCAGAAGCACAGGCATCCCTGTGTGGGTGCAGAAGGCTCAGGGATGAGCTGGCTGCTGCCCACAGCTAATGCTCGTGACCACACGAGCAGGGCACAGCCACGCCTCCTCACGTGCCTGGTCAGCAGCACGCTGTGGACCGGAGCCGGCGTCATCACGCACGGGGCTGAGGCCAGCACGTGATGTCAGGCAGGCAGCAACAGCCGACCAGCCAGACCCCCTGTACCTGCACAGGCAAATGCACACGTGTGTGTGCAGACGTGCCCTCACACGCCTGTGCACGCTCAGGCTCATCACAGACCCACACACACACGGACGCGACCACCCAGTACAGACACACCACACAGGCCACCAGACCCATGCGGACACAGACGTGTGTGCACACACCCACGGCCACACTTCAAGCATGTGCATGTACGCACCCCAGGCAGACAGGCACGGGCAGGGCCAGGAACGGAGGGTGTGGGGCAGCACGGCGCACTCCGTGCTCTGCAGCGCCCCCTGGTCGTGCTCTGCTACCGCGCTCAAGACCTGCAGGAGCATCAGCTCAGACACACAGCCCGGGGATCCGTGTGCGCTCCCCCCCACCAGACCCACTGCAAAGGGCTACCTCGAAGGGGGGGGGTCTGTGGGGGAGGGGGCAGTGCACTCCAGAGAGGATCAGCAGAGTCAGAGTTCCCCCAGGTGAGGCCCTGTGGGTGGGGACAGACAGATGCTGCCTGAGGCCTCGCCCTCCTGACCCGCACTGGGCTGCTGCTTGGACCTGTCCCCAGGAGCTGCCTGACCAGGCCTCCAGCTGGCGTGCTGGGGTCCCCAACATCCTGCTGCATGAGGTTCCCAACGTGCCCCCATTATTGCTCCTGCCAGTTCCGGGCGTCCAAGCTGTCCAGGTGGGCGCCACGATGCTGGCTGGCTGGCTGAGGGACACTGAGGGGCTCCGCGAGCGCTTCCCACCCCTCCCCCGACTCCATCACCTGACGGGAGCCCTAGTGCAGAGGTCATGGGAGGTGTGGCACACACCCCCACAGGTTCCTAGGAACAGCCACAGGAGCCACAGGACAGCTTCTGCAGCAGCCACAACCCCGGGGTGGTGAGTGGGCGGGGCCGCGGAGCCCTGGGCGGGGCTATGAGGATGGGGCGGGGCTATGAGGGACGGGGTGGTGCCGCGGAGCCCTGGGCGGGGCTATGAGGGATGGGGCGGGGCTGTGAGCCCTAGGCGGGGCTGTGAGGGATAGGGCGGGGCTGTGGAGCCCTGGGCGGGGCTATGAGGGATGGGGCGGGGCTGTGAGCCCTGGGCGGGGCTATAAGGGATAGGGCGGGGCTATGGAGCCCTGGGCGGGGCTATGAGGATGGGGCGGGGCTGTGGAGCCCTGGGCGGGGCTATGACGATGGGACGGGCTGTGGAGCCCTGGGCGGGGCTATGAGAATGGGGCGGGGCTGTGGGGCCCTGGGCGGGGCTATGAGGGATGGGGTGGGGCTTTGGAGCCCTGGGCGGGGCTCTAAGGGATGGGGCGGGGCTGTGGAGTCCTGGGCGGGGCTCTGGAGCCCTGGGCGGGGCTATGAGGATGGGACGGGGCTGTGGAGCCCTGGGCGGGGCTGAGTATGGGGCGGGGCCGTGGAGCCTTGGGCGGGGCTATGAGGATGGGACGGGCTGTGGAGCCCTGGGCGGTGCTATGAGAATGGGGCGGGGCTGTGGGGCCCTGGGCGGGGCTATGAGGGATGGGGTGGGGCTGTGGAGCCCTGGGCGGGGCTATAAGAGATTGGGCGGGGCTATGAGGATGGGGCGGGGCTGTGGAGCCCTGGGCGGGGCTATAAGAGATTGGGCGGGGCTACGAGAATGGGGCGGGGCTGTGGGACCCTGGGCGGGGCTATGAGGATGGGGCGGGGCTATGAGGGATGGGGTGGGGCTTTGGAGCCCTGGGCGGGGCTATGAGAATGGGGCGGGGCTATGAGGGATGGGGTGGGACTGTGGAGTCCTGGGCGGGGCTACGAGAATGGGGCGGGGCTGTGGGACCCTGGGCGGGGCTATGAGGATGGGGCGGGGCTATGAGGGATGGGGTGGGGCCGCGGAGCCCTGGGCGGGGCTATGAGCGATGGGGCGGGGCTGTGGGGCCCTGGGCGGGGCTATGAGGATGGGGCGGGGCTATGAGGGATGGGGTGGGGCTTTGGAGCCCTGGGCGGGGCTCTAAGGAATGGGGCGGGGCTGTGGAGTCCTGGGCGGGGCTATGAGGGATAGGGCGGGGCTCTGGAGCCCTGGGCGGGGCTATGAGGATGGGGCGGGGCTTTGGAGCCCTGGGCGGGGCTATAAGTATGGGGCGGGGCTATGAGAATGGGGCGGGGCTGTGGGGCCCTGGGCGCGGCTATGAGGATGGGGCGGGGCTATGAGGGATGGGGTGGGGCTTTGGAGCCCTGGGCGGGGCTCTAAGGAATGGGGCGGGGCTGTGGAGTCCTGGGCGGGGCTATGAGGGATAGGGCGGGGCTCTGGAGCCCTGGGCGGGGCTATGAGGATGGGACGGGGCTGTGGAGCCTGGGCGGGGCTATGAGGGGTGGGCGGGGACATGGGGCTATTAATGATGGGGCGGGGCTGTGAAGGGCGAAGCTGTGAGTGGACTGAGCAGGGCTGTGGGGTGGGCCTTTGGAGGCTGAGCCGTCCTTGGGCACTGCAGGGGTTGGGGATGGGGTGGGGAGTGGGCAGGAATGTGGTCGGGTTGGGAAGGGTCTTGGGGGGCCACCGGGAGGGTGACGAGGACGGCTCGATGTGTTGGTGGGCGGGGCTGTCGAGGGTGGGCGGGGCCACGCGGGGCGGGGCTGTGGGTGGGGCGGCCAACAAGGGGCCGGAGCTAGAGCACAGCAGGCAGGGGCGGGCGGGGCCTCAGGGGAGGGCGGGCCTCAGCAGCGCGCAGCGTCCGTCCCTCTTCCCGCGAGTGCCCGGCCTGGCCGGCGTGTGCTCGCGCGGTGACGCGCACGTGTGCCCGTGTCCGCCGTGACGCAGGTCCCGCGTGCTCCTTCTCCTGTTCTCGGCCCCTCCCAGAGGCACCTCTCAGGTCCCCGGGTAGTCGCAGCGCTCCCTGCCCCTCCCTGCCGTAGGTCCACTGCCCTGGCCCTGACCCGGGCGTCCCCGCAGGGAGCTCAAGGGCTGGGAGTGGGAAGGGAAGGTGGCCCCGGCCCAGCTGCCCTGGACTTCGAGCTCCTGCCCTGCCAAGGCCTGTTCGATGAGTACTTGGAGATGGGTACGGGCTGGCCGGGGGCCCTAGGGCTCTGGGGGCAGCAGGCAGGGGTCCCGGGCAGAGGGCGGCAGGTGGGGGAGTCGCAGGTAGAGATTGTGGGCAAGTGGGGGTCCGGGGGACAGAGGGGTGGGTGGGGGTCCCGGGGGACAGTGGGGTTGAGTGGGGGTCCCGGGGAACAGTGGGAGTGAGTGGGGGTCCTGAGGGACGGTGGGAGTGGGTGGGGTCCCGGGGGACAGTGGGGGCGGGTGGGGGGTCCCGGGAAACAGAGGGGGCGGGTGGGGGGCCCCGGGCGGGGTCCCGGTCGCTGATCCCGGCTGTCCCACGGTGCTGCGTCCGGCTTGGTCACCATCTTCGTGCCCTCCTGGTGCTGCAGCTGGACACGCACAGACGCGTGTGTGAGCCGCAGGTGGCCGAGCCTGGGCCCGCGTTCTGCGTCCTGGGGCACCTGGCGGTCATCGGCAAGGTGAGGGAGGGCGCGCTGACCACGGCCCCCGGGGGTGCCTCCCTCCTCCCCTTCTCCAGCTTCTGCTGCGGCTGGAGCTGGCTCGCACCTGCGCGGCTTCGTGGACTTCACCCGGCACGCACTTCCTGCCCTTGACCCGGCCCACAAGCATGTGCAGGTGAGGGGCGTGGCCTGAGACAGGTGAGGGGTGGGGCCTGGAGGGTGAGGGGCGGGGCCCGGGGCAGGCGAGAAGCGTGGCCTGGCAGGTGAGGGGCAGGGCCTGGGACGGTTGAGGGGCGGGCCTGGGTACAGGTGCGGGTACATGGCCTGGGATAGGTGAGGGGCAGGGCCTGGGACAGGTGAGGGGCATGGCCTGGGACAGGTGAGGGGCATGGCCTGGCAGGTGAGGGGTGGGGCCGGGGACAGGTGAGGCTGTGGACTGAGCACAGGCAGGGCAGTGACTGGGAGGTCCCTGGGTTCCGCAAAGCAGAAGAGACACCTCATTCCGCGGGAGCTGTTTGAACTACCGAGTTTGAACTCCCTGAGCTCAGGGGTCTCCAGAGCACGGAAGTGCTCTGAAATGGAACAGCTCAAACGCACCCAAGCATGAGGCCTGCCCACTTCAGCGCCCAGGGCCGTGGGCTTGGGCCCGTTCTTCTTTCCCCCGCAGCGTTCCTTTCCCTTTGTGCTCAGGGATCACTCCTGGCAGTGCTCCAGGGGCCCAAAGCCGTGTGTCTGCCACGTGCAATGCAAGCGACCCGTCCCTTGGCTCTTTCTAGGATGATGTGAAGTGCTTGCCTGCCTGGGTGTGACACAAGCCTGTCACAAAGCAGGCTGTCGTGCGAGAGAGATTGCTGGCACGCGGCACTTGCCTTGCATGGAGGCTGCCTGACCTGGGTCTGATCTCCGGCACCTCACGTGCTTCCTTGAGCCTTGCCAGGAGTCAGCCCTGGGCATCAAGCGTGGGGGCTCCTCCCCTCCCCCATTATTGGAGAGTCACTTCTCGCCAAAGGCAGAGCAGCTGGTCTAGAAAAGTGAGTTGAGCCCTGCAGGCATTCAGGAGAGCTGGGCCAGTCTGAACCAGCAAGCTCAGACCGCTCTGGGGGCGCAATGGGACCCAGGAGGAGGCACTGGGAGGACCCCCCTCTCCTGCAGGTGTGAAGCTTCCAGGACCCTGAGGGACACCATTCTCGGAGCTGGACTCCCTGGCCTTCATCCTGGTGTTTTTGATGGCCACAGCACGACCCGATCCCACTGCTGTGCCCCCAGGCCTCCCTCCAGGCGCTGCCTGAACTGCCACGGTCACGCGGAGTGTGGGGTCAATGCAGCCCAGGGTCAGGGCCCTGCACCCACACACTGGTGCCAGCCGCGAATGTAACAGTTCTCCCGCGCCCGGGACCTCTGGGCTGTCCCCGGAATGGCGGCCGGGGGTGGCAGCTCCCACCTTTCCTTCCTGCTGTAGCTCCGCTCTGTGCCTGGCCCACGAGACCCTGCTGGGTGTGTCCTTCATGGCGCCTCTGTCCAGCACGCGGTGCTTGGAGCCGTCTTCTTGACCTCCCGGTCCCCAACACCCCCAGGTCAGTGCAACCGAGATGAAGCGTGGGCAGTACCTGCCGAGGAGGTGGGCAGGTGAGTCTCCCCTGCCGCCCGCCACTCTTTCCCGGGCAGGTTCTCAGCTCAGTCCAGCCTGGCCACGCAGCCCTGGCTCTGCCTCCAGACCAGCACGCGTCTGTCCGCTGCTCTGAGCCGCACAGCCACCTTGTCTCCCTTCCCTCTTCCCGGGAGATGGGGTCAGGCCCTTCCCGCGGGGTCCAGCGGCAGCTGTCCTGCCCCATCCCGGAGCGTGAGAAGCGTGAGCGAAGGCCGTGACAGGTCGTGCCGGCTTCCTACGCTGGCACCCACCTGGCAGGCACCCGTGGGTAATAAAATGAGTCTTGACACATTCCATCTAGTTTCAGGTTTTTATTTTAGAATTTATAAAATTCCAGTGTCATCCGTATGCACGAGCCTTTACACACGTTTGCATATAATCTCCAAATTCCAGAGTAAGGCCAAGGGATGGGTGAGCTGTGGGCACATGGTGTGGAAGATGACGGACGGGACACACGGGCCCCAGCCCAGCCCAGCCACCTCAGAACCTGCACAACCCCCACGCAGGGAGCAACGCCCCCCGGGGCTCAGGAACGGGGTCTGCACACGGCAGAGCTCCCCGGGAGAAGGAAGTGACTTGGCTGGGGCTGGGGATGAAGACAAGGGCAGCAGGAGGGAGGGGGCCCAATCCCGCAGGGCTGCCAGAGGGAGGCGGCTTCGTCCGGGCTGCCCAGGAGATGCGCTTCCTCCCTCAAGGCTGCTGAGGCTAGACTTGGGCGAAGCAATTCTCGCTCTCCTCGGGAGCCCCCGAGTCTAACCCTCACCAGGCTTCGGGTACTGAGCCGAGACTGCGCACGAGTGGGGTGGAATGGAGAGGTCGAGCACAAGTGACCGCGACCCAGGAGGGAGGCGTGGCGGGCCCGAGCGGGGAGGGCAGAGGCCCACGTGGGGCCTCGCAGGCCCCAGACCCCACCCCGAGCTCTCCCCGCCCAGGGCGGCCCTCACCCAGCCAGTGGGCCCAGCACGGCCCCCTCGGCAGCACCTGGCCGCTGACCCCTGCCGGGACACCAGGCTTCCTGCCCCCAACGCTGCTCAGCCCCTGGGCCCACACCCGCGAGAGGCTTCGAGCAGCGCCACGGCGGTGAGGTAGAAAGGAGGCAGCATGGGCCGCAGGGGCGTGAGGACCGAAGGCCGCGAGCGGGCCGGCCCCTCCCTGCAGGCTGCGCCCACGGCCCCCAGCCCTGTCCGGCTCTCCAGGGCGTGAGCCGGAAGGTGCCGCTGCGTCCTAGGGAGGGTCTGGGCGACAGGCAGGGGGCAGAGGGGTGGGAAAGGAAGAGGAAAACGTTTTGGCTTTCATAAAGTCAAGGAAATTTATTTCCTGAGGTCATAACACAGGAAGTGGACGCGCCACGGCAGCTCGCCCCAGCGTGGAGGCGGCCTGGCGGACATGCTGGGTGGACCAGGGAGCCGAGAGTGCGTGTGCGTGGTGGCGTGGCCGGGCCCGTTAGTGTTCACGCCGTGCGGGCGGCCCAGCGCCTTCACTGTGAGACCTCGGGGGAGGGGCAGCAACAATGGACGGGGCAGCCGCTGGTCAACGGGCGCCGGCCGACCGCGTGGTGTCGGGCGGTCAGCAGCTGGGGGCCGCGCTCCGGTCATTATCGCTTGGGGCCCCAGGGGAGGGTCTTGGGGGCCACCTGAGCCCCAAAGCTGGGAAACTCCTCGGAGCTGCTCATGTCCGGAGCCTGTGGGGAGGGCACAGGTCAGAGGCCGCCAGCCCAGCCGGCCCCACCCAGGCCCAGGGCAGCCGCCCGCTGACCTTCTCGCTGCTGCTGGCGGTCCAGGGGGCGTCTCTCACCACGAAGCCCTTGGAGGGCGCCCTGGCCTCCTCGTGGGCCGGGGGCTTCAGGTACACCTGCAGGGCCTCACTGTCCACCACGTCGGCCAGCTGTGGGCACAGCGGTGAGGCGGCAGTCCGCGGCCCGGGGGGCGCCCCACCCCACCCCCACCCCCGCGCCCCACTCACGTATTCCTCTTCCAAGTTGAGGATGTGGTCGATGGCCTCCTCCACGTTCTCGGGGAGGCCGGTCACCGTGACGCAGTTGGGGTCCGGGGCGCCGCTCTGAGGGAAGCGGATGTCCACCTGCAACCATCACACACGGCGCTGGCCAGCCGCCACCACTGGAGCCAGGGCCGCAGAGTCCGGCCAGACCCGGGACCCAGGAAGGCGGATCCATAGAGCGCAGGAAGGCAGGTCACCTTGAACTCGTCCATGATCTTGCGGATGGCCTTGCCCCGGGCCCCGATGATGCGGGCGTGGACACGGTGGTCCAGGGGGACGTCCTCAGAGACCATCTGCTCGAGCTCACCCACGATCTTCAGGATGGCTTCCCGGGCGGCCTCTGTGTTCTTCTCGTAGCCCGTGATGGTGATCTGGTCCTGCGGCTGGGAGAGGCGGGGACAGGGGCCGGTCAGCTGCCTGGCCACGCCCTGAGGACGGGGCCTGTGAGAGGGGGACAGGGAGCAGGGACACACAGCTGGAGAGGCGACAGGGCGACGGAGGCCCGGACACTCCGGCCCTGGGGACCGGCCCCACTCTGCAGGCAGAACCTGATTCCGGCACTCGGCCTGGTCGCGGAGCAGCGGGACCCGGGGTCCTGGGAAGTGCCAGGATGCCCCCCCCCCCAGCCTCACCTGGCTCCCGTCATCCTTGTCTGGAAACTGGATATTTACGTCGTGCTCCAGGCGGATCTGCGTGATCACAGCCCCCTTCCTCCCGATGATCTTGGGGTGGTACTTGGGGTCCACAGTGACGCTCAGCTTGAAACTCCTGAGCGCCTACAGGTGAGCGAGAGGTGAGAGCGCGGAGAGGCTCCGCCCGCATGGCCCCCGTCACATGCCCGAGAAGGCCCAGGCCCAGTCCCGGTGGGAGCGGCCGAGGGCCCCAGCCACAGGGAGGCTCCAGGCTCAGATCCCCCTCCTGCCTCGGGGCAACAACCGGGTGCCCGCGGCCTGCCTGTGCCTCTCACCCGGTCCTCCTGCTCTGCCTGCAGCTCCTTCACGCGCTCCAGCAACCCCGCCTTGGCGCGGTCCAGGTGTGCGGCGAGGCCCGTGATGGCCACGCTGTCCGACTGCAGCTCAGGGGGGGGCACGTGGATGTTCACCTGCAGGGGTGCGGCTCATCAGGGGTCTGCCCGCTCGACCCCCGCCCGCGCCGAGGGGCTCACCGCACACCCCACGCCCGTACCTCAAACTCGTCCATCATCTTGCGGATGCCGCTGCCTTTCTGCCCGATGAGGTACCGGTGAAGGTCAAAGGGCACCTCCACTTCGATGGTGACAGGGACCAGCGCCTGCAGGGACACGGGGTCAGGCCCGAGCCCGCCCACGGTCACGCGTGCTCCCCAGAGCGGACGCCCAGAGAGGAGGGGCCTCACGACACAGCCAGCCCGGCCGGCAGCCCCTCCCAGGCCAGCCCCGTGCCCACCTCCAGAGCTTCCTTCGCAGCCTCGCACTTCTCCTTGCGCCCAGAAATGATGATGATGTCGCAGCGCCGTGGGGAGCCCGGCTCGGCCTCGCGGCCGCCCCCACCATCATCGCCGTTCTCCTGCACGGCTGGCTCCACGCTGGGCACTGTGGAGAGGGCCGGCGTGGCGCTGAGCGGGGCAGGAGGTGGCCGCACGCTGCCAGGCTCGGCAGAGGCCGGAGGCCACAGTGCACAGGAGCCGCCCAGCCCTCCACCCCACGGCAGGCCGGGACCTCTGTGCGGGCACGACACGCCCACCTGGGTTCTCCTCTCTGTCTGGGAACTTGATCTGCACGTTGTGGTCTCGGGTGATCTGCTGGATCCGGCAGCCCTTGGGGCCCATGACGGAGCGGTGGAACCTCTGGGGAATGGTGCACTCCAAGGTCACCTGGGCCTCCTGCGGGCGGGCGAGGGCAGAGTCGCAAGGCAGGTCTCCCCGGCGGCCCCGGGACCCGTGCCCAGGCGCGCCAGGCACCCACCAGGTCCTCGATGATCTCCTGGATGCGCCTCTTGGCCGCCTCCACGCAGTCCTTGGCGCCCTTGAGGGTGACCTTGTCGCTCTGGGTGCCCGAGCGCGGGAAGCTCACCATCACCCCACCGTACTCGTCGGCGATCTCCCGCAGCACCTGGCCTCTCCGGATGACGAAGTGCCGGTGGTGCTTGGGGTCCACCAGCATGGAGTCCTCCACCACATTCTCCTGCGGAGGGGCGGGGCAGGGCAGGGCAGGGCAGGGCAGGTCAGGTCAAGGCAGGCCAGGGCCGTGCCAGCCGCCCGCAGCCCGGGAGCCAGAGCCCGGCACCCACCAGGCTCTGGATCAGCGCCTCCAGCTCCTTCTGGGCCTCGCGCACGGCCTCCTCCTTCCCGACGATGGTGATCAGGTCCTGGTCCTTGTCCTCCGCGGTGGGGAAGATGACGCGGGCGCCCGTGCTGTCCCGCACTTTGCGGATCTTGCCGCCGCCTTTGCCGATGAGGAACTTGTGGTACTCGGGCTTGGCGCGGATGTCGACGGTGAAGCTCTTGGTTTGCTGCACACGAACAAGCACCTCGTGTGTCGGCCAGGGCCCAGCCCTGTGTCCACCCCGTGCCAGCCAGGAGCAGCGCTGACCCCGGGTCCCCCGTTACCGGCCCTCCACACCCCCCAGCCGCCCTCCTGGGAGAGTGAGAGAGCAGCAGGAAGTCAGCCCAAGGCGGGCGGGAGAGAGCACAGCAGGAGGGCGATGGCCCGCACACAGCCACCGGGTCTGACCTCCGGCCACGCAAGGGCCCCTGGGCCTGCCGGGTGACCCGAGTGTGAGCCGGGAGCCAGCCCTGAGCACCACCGGGCGTGACCCACAAAGCAGAGCAGCTGCCGGGCCAGCGCACGAGCCCGACCGGCCCCACAGAGGGACAGGACGAGGCGCAGCCCTGGGCGAGCAGATGGGAGGCACAGCCAACGAGCGCAGGCCCCGGCCCCGGCCCCCGGCGAGGCAGGCAGCGTGCCAGAATCGGCCTTTCCCGTGGGGTCACGGGCGCAGGCCCGAGCTGATGTGCAGGCCGGCCCTTACTCACCCCAGCGAGACTGTCCGTGACGGAGACGTTCCCTTCCCTGCGACCCCCTCCCCGCCCCACCCCCACAACACAACTAACAATCCACACAGGCAGGGAAGCCGGGAAAGAAGAATCAGTTCGTATTTGGGTGCTCCCTCCAAATAAAAAGGGAAAAAAGGAGAAAAAAAATGGGGGCTGGAGGGAGAGCACAGCGGGGAGGGCATTTGCCTTGCACGCAGCCGACCCGGGTTTGATTCCCAGCATCCCTTATAGTCCCCTGAGCACAGAGCCAGGAGTAACCCCTGTGCATCGCCAGGTGTGACACAAAAAGGAAAAAAAAAGCAAAAAAAAAAAGGAGGCGTGGGGGCCGGAGCAACAACACAGTGGCGGGGGCGGGTTTGCCTTGCACGTGGAAGACCCGGTTCAATCCCCGGCATCCCACAGGGTCCCTGAGCACCGCCTGGAGGGGCGTCTGGCTGCAGAGCCAGGAGTAACCCTGGACATCACCAGGTGTGACCCAAAAAGACAAAAACCAAAATAAACCAGAAACAGAACAAAACGCCAACTCTCTGTTCTCCTGGGGTGCTCGAGAGGAAGAGCCGAGAACCCAAGGACAAGCGAGCTGAGGCCACGCACGGAACGCCGTCGACATGCCAAGCAAAGAGTTTCTTCTCCACACGCGCCGCCAGCCGGGAGGAGAAACGAGAGCCCTTCCCACAGCAGCGGACAGACGTGCCCACCAACAGAGCGGGCAGCCCGCGGACAGGGACAGGCCCCGGACGGAGACCAGCCGGGCCGGAGCGCAGAGCCGCGAGCCTCCGACGTGACCTTCAGACGCGCCACAACGGCAGCCGAAGCCCGGGAGAGGCGGGGAGAGGCCAAAGCCCTGCCAGGGTGCGGGTGTGCGGCGGGCCCATGGGGGCTGGGGTGGCGAGGCCCACCTTCTCCTCTGCCAGGTGCAGGAGCTGCTTCTTGGCCTTCTCCACGTCCGAGGCCGGGCCCCTGATGACCACCGTGTCGCTGCCGGAGCCCTCCACGGGGAAGTGGATGTGCACGCCACCGCACTCCTCCATGATGGAGCGGATGAGGCGGCCCTTGGTGCCGATGAGGGAGTTGTGCAGCCGGGCGGGGATGGAGACCTCCAGCTCGGCGATGTTGGCCTGCGGGGCACCACAGGGCTCGTGAGCACCGGGCGGGACTGGGCCGAGACCCTCCAGAGGCCTTCACCCCCTCTCCAGGGAACGGGCAAAGCAGCAAGCCCGGGCGGGGGGAACAGGTCCCAAGGCCGCCCGAGGCCCTCCCCTGGGCAGCGCCCACACCGCCCTGAAGTAGGTGCTCAGGGGACAGAGGGAGGCCCCCAGAGGCTGAGGGGCAGACCCCGGGATGGGCATGGAGGGACGCAGGGCTCGGGGAGCGTCCGTCTCCGGAACACGCCAGCACCCGCCAGAAGAGATACGGACGCCCGTGGGAGCGGCCACACCCACACAGGAGGGAGAGGCAGGGCCGGGCGTGGGACGGCGAACACAGCACCCCTCGACTCAGAGCGAGCCCAGCACCTGGGACCCGCCACCGAGGGCCCGGGAGACGCCAGCCCCAGCGCATATTCGGCCTGAACACGGAGCGGGAACAGGCTCTGAGCAGCCTCGGCGCCAACCAAAGCTGCCACGCCAAGAGCAAAAGGAGCCGATTTCCGGACACGAACCAGGAGCGTGAGGGATGGGAGCGAGCGCGCTCAGGCCAGAAAGGGGGCCAGGCCCCGCGGCGAGTCTGCCGTCCAGGGGACGGCGTCACTGGCCCGCCACCCGCAGCGCCAGGGCTGGGGGGCCCAAGGGGAGCAGAGGCCACGGGCCTCCGGTCAAGCTCCAGCCCCGCGACACCACGGTACCAGGTCCTTCTGGATGGACAGGATGCGGCTCCGGGCGGCCTCGCAGTTGGCCCTCTTGCCCGTGATGACGATGGTCTCGGAGTTGCTGTTCTCGGCTGGGAGGTCGATCTTGGTGTTGCTCTCCTCTCGGATCTAGGAGCCAGAGGGGCAGTGCGAGGTGACTCCCCCCGCCGCCAGCCCAGTGGGGGAAGCGCAGGCGGCCCCCTCACCTTCTTGATGTTGGCGCCTCCCTTCCCGATGATGTTCTTGTGGAACTGCTTGAAGATCGGAACCGAGATGGAATAGCTGTTCTCCACCTTGGACAGAAGGGGCGGTCAGGGACGCAGGCCCCGCCAGCAGACCCACGCGTCCAGGGGCACTCCCGGAGCACCGCGGGCAGTCTGCGACGCTGCCTTGAGTCCTGGGCGCCTACCAGGTCTGCCACCATCTTCTGCATGTACTTGGTGCACTTCTCCACCTCGTTCTTGGGCCCCCTGAGCTGGACAATGTCACTTTTCTGTGCTGGGTCTGGAAAGTTGATGATGACCTAGAAGGAACCACGAGGAGGGCGTGACGCGGGCCCAGGGCACAAGAGCCAGACCCCACTCCCGGTCACGGTCGGAGTCAAGAGCCCGTCTGCACCCACCTCTGGGAATTTGTCGCGGATCTCACGGATGCGTTCGCCCTTCTGCCCGATGATCGTGCGATGGAATCTCTGCTCGATGATCAGATCCTTGGTGCGCTCGTTCTCCTGCAGAGACGCGCGTGAGGGTTCACCCCGACGGACCCCCACCCCTGCCAGTGGCCACGCCAGCCTGTGCCCTGCAGACCCTTGGGTAGGACTGTCCACACCCCAGGGCCAAGGGAAAGGTCAAGAATGGGTTCGACACGGGCACTGCAGCTCGCCTCAGCCGAGGCTCAGAGGGTGGAGGGTCCAGCACAGAGAGGGGCTGGTCACGCCCCCCCCCCCAGAGTCCCCCAGGTGAATCACTGGGGCCCTGAGAAACACCCTCCCCTCCCCTCCCCTCCCCAGCACCAAGGGAGGGAGGAGCGGCCATGCAGCTGCCCAGTGACCCCGGGGCAGAAGGCTGGAGACACTCGGGGGCCTGCAGGGGACAGCAGCTGTGGCCCTGCCCCCACGCTCACCATGCGCGAGGCCAGCTCCAGCAGCTCCCGCTTGGCCTGCTGCACGCCCTGGGGGTCGCCCTCGATGCGGACCAGGTTGCTCTTCTCGCTGTCGGGGGGGATGCGCACGGACACCTTGTACTGGTCTTTGATTCTGTTGACTGAGAGGAGGCGCCTTTCAGGGGAGGCCCGGCCCCCGGCCCCGCAGCACAGGGAGGGGGCTGAGGGTCTGGGGGCTTCTCCGTGGAGCCGCGCCTGGGAAGGGCTGCCCTCGTGTCTAACAAATGGGAGCGACACCCCCCAAGGGAGCGGCAAACACCAGGGCGACCCCTTAAAACTCAGCCCGCGCCGGGCGGGGACAGAGCCACCGGGCCTGAGGCTGCCCGCTGAGGCTGGCTGTGCTCCCAGCCGCGCCCACACCCGGGCTGCGGGCACCAGTCCTGGCCCAGCATCGCAGGGGAGTGGCGACCCGACCATCCCCGAGACCACGCAGCAGGGAGAGCACTTGCCTGGCGCGCGGTCAGCCTGGGCTCAACCCCAGCAGGCCACATGGCCTCCTGAGCACTCGGGAGTGACTCCTGAGTGCAGAGCCAGGAGGAACCCCCGGCACCGCCCAAAACAAACCAAACCCAAACTCAAAAGGGAGCTAGCGCCCCAGGCCCCGGGCTGGGCTACGGGCAGCTGTGAGTGTGAATTCTCCATTCTCCCCACCACAGCCAACGGGAGCCGCCAGCTGACGCCCACCAGGCAGTGGGGAGAGGTCCGTGCAGACGCCAGGACCCCCAACCCGCCCGCCCCACTCACTGTTGGCGCCGCTCTTCCCAATGAGGTGTCTGTGGAACTTGTGATCGATGCTGATCTCCACATAGTCCATCCGGCTGACCTGCGAGGAGCCGAGGTCCTGGGCATGAGCCAGGCGGGCAGCAGCCGGGAGCGGGCAGCCACCTCCCCGGGGCGTCCGAGCACTCACCAGGTCTCTGACCATGGCCTCGATCTGCTCCTGGGCCACATTCACCTCTTCGGTGGGGCCTTCCAGCGTGATCTTGTCCTCCCCCTCGGTGAACTCGATGTGGACCTGCCGGGACACCGGGGCCATGGCGCTGGGGACAGAGGCTCGGGCAGTGGCGCCGGGCTCCACGGCGCTAGACAGTGTGGCACCCGGGCTGACCACCCCGAACACTCCCCCGCGTCCGGTCTGCTTCACATGGAGCTTCGGGCTCCTGGGGACAAGCACCCCGCTCAGAGCTACAGCAGCAAGACACCCACCGCCAGCCCGGACACGACCTCTGCTCTTGACGCTCGCACGCGGGACCTGCGAGGCTCTTTCTGAGAGCAAGGCTGCAGCCCAGCCTCCAGTCGAGAAAGGAGGGAAACCTCTCCCTTTCTCGCAGGCGTGTTCTGCGCCTCTCCTGGCTGTGCTCAGGGCAGCCCACGGGTGCTGGGTCGGCAGGGTCCTCTCTCCCGCCCCAGGAACCCTCTCGAGCGACACTCTGCTCTTCCTAGCCAATTCGGAGCTGCCTCACAGCAGGCAAGTTTCGAAACCCGAGCCAGCCCTCCAACGCAGCGCCAGGCGGACACACGGCACCGCGGACACGGGGCTCACCGCTGCCCAGGACCCTACCTTTGGCATCTGCTGAGTGATTTTGGCCAGGTTCTGCCCTTTCTTGCCAATGATGAAGCGGTGAAGCCAGGCCGGGGCCGAGATGCAGGAGACCGTGAAACTGTTGGCCTGGGGGGACACGGGACTGGGTGAGCGGGCCTGGCCCTGCCCGGCCCTGCCCGCCCTGGGCCGCCCGCCGGCACACACGCTACCTTGGCGTAGACCTCGGTCAGCGCCTGCCCCAGCTTCTCAGGCTCGCCCCGAAGGATGACGGTCTCGGAGGCGCTGTCGGAGGGTGGGATCTCCACCGACACGCCCGTCCGCTCCAGGATCTCCTGCAGGGAGTTGCCCTTGGGCCCGATGACGTACTTGTGCTGCGATTTCTTCACTTCCACCGCGATGGTCGTGGTCTTCTTTTTCTAAGTGGGAGCACAGCAGGGCGCAGGGGGAGCGGGCATGAGGGGAGGGAGGCCCGGGCTCCAGGCGGCAGCTGTGGGTCCCCGAAGCCGGCCTGTCCCCGGAGACCGTGCAGCCCCCGACCCGGGGAGCCCGCCGCCCTCCCGCCCGCTACCTTCTCCTCATAAATCTTCTTGATGCGCGCCACAGCCTGCGCCAGCTGCTCCTTCTCGCCTGTGAAGACGATCTCGGTGCGGTTGACGCCGGGCGGGGGGATGTTGATGCGTGTGCCCGTCTCCTGCATGATCTCCCCGACGAGCCGGTTGTAGGGTCCCGCGATGAAGGGGTGGAAGGCCTTCTCCACCTCCAGCCGCTCCACCGCACGCTTGTCCTGGGGAGAGGGTCTGTGAGCAGAGCCCGGCCGTCGGCCGACAATCCCCCCCCACCCCCCCGCCCCAGGCGGACGCTGGGCACCCACCTGCTCGGCAGAGATGAGCAGGACCTCGTGGCGGGCCTTGTCGATGCCCTCCTTGGTGCCCGTGATCCGGATTTGGTTACTGGCGTCGTCTGGGCGTGGGATCTGAATTTTGGTTGCCGTTTTTAGCTCCAAGTCTTGCAGTTTCTCCCCATTCTTACCGATGACAAAGCGGTGGTGTTCTTTGGGAATGGCGACGGTGGCTGAAGCCTAAGGCAGAAGCAGCAGCACCTGTGAGATTGCCGCAGAGAGACCCAGAGGCTGCCTCGGCCCCCTGCTGGACGCCCGCCTGGCTGGGGGGACCTTCCAGGGCGTCACCGTCCAACCCCTTCTCATCGGTCACAAGGCAGCTCCATGCCCGTCACTGGGGCCAGTGTTTCTGGGACAGGCAGGAGGAACCCTGACCCAAGCCCGAACTCCGCTTCCTTCTTACGACTTAAACCACGAGACAATTCAAACTAGGAAAGAAAATGAAAATGATCCAAGCCCTACAATCGGAGAATGGAAGCACCAGAAATGAAGCAACTTCCTGAGGTCACAAAAGCAACGTGGGAGGCAGCTCCCTGCGCAGGAGCAGGGCGTCCCCAGGAAGGGAGGCCCACACCTGCAGGGCCTACTTCCCGCCAACGGCAGAGCACCGGCTTGCTCGCTGGAGGAGTGAGGCGTATTTAAAAAGGAAAAAGGACACATCTGGAGCCCAGGACAGCAGGCAGGGCACCTGCCTTGCATGCAGCCAACCCGTGCTCTATCCCTGGCACCACATCGGGCCCCCACGTCTGCCATGGCTAATCCCTGGGCGCAGAGCCAGGAGCACGTTCTGAGCATTGCTGGGTATGACCCCAAAACAAAACAAAAGGTACAAATTAGGGAACCCACTCATTTCATTTGTCCTATGCGAACTCGAAGGAGAAGACTCCAAAAACCCTCTTCAAAGCCTGACCCACCTGTCTCCAAACCAGCGGCAGGAGCGCCCTGACTGCAGGACGCAGGGAGCGGGCAGACTCCTGCCCGGCACAGGCCAGCCCCCGAGGATCCCTGACTGCACCTGCAGCAGCAGGGAGAGAACAAACCGCTATGCGGCGGACGACAGAGCCCCCACTGCCGACACGAGTCGCAGGAAAGGACAGAGCCACGTGGCTGGACACAAGCCCCTGCGCGGCCAGCCACGAGCCAAGCGCCTGACCCCCGACAGCCTCGCCGGCCCTGAAGTTGTGCTTTTGGCAAGCCGGGCGGGCAGGAGAAGGTGCCAGGAGCCAGCGGAGGTATAAGCACCCACTGTGGCCGCCCGGCGAGAGAAGGGGCAGGCTGGGCCTGCAGGGCGCCTCAGGCCAGACACGACCTAGACACTGCCAGGTACGGCCCTGCCATCACTGAACAGGCCTTCTCTCAGCCCAAGCGAGTGACTTCCTGACTCTGAAGGTCCAAATGAGACTGACAAACCGGCACAGCAGCGAGCTGGGGATGCACGTGTGACACAGATGGTGGACGAGGGGGTCCTAGAGAGCGCGAGACCTGCCGGGCAGGGACAGACACCCCCGCGTGCAGATGCATGTCGCCAACCCCGTTGGGCCAGCCACCCGGAGGAACTGGGCATACGCGCAGCTGCTTCCTTCCCGGGGTCTGTCCGTAGAGGGACGTCATCCTTGGGCCTGCTGCCGCCTCGCAAGGCAGTGCTGCCCACAGCAGTGCCCAGTCCAGGGCTCTTCAATCAGAGAACGAGGGTGAAGCCCACGCTCGGCCTGAAGAGATGATGCCGGCAAATGACTCCCACGGGGACAGGCAGATGCTCGGAGGGCGCCCACGGGGCCCCCAGGAGGACCCACCAGACTCTCCACGACACAGTGGGGCCAGCAGGTGCCATTCATCGCCCGGCCACGCTGGCACCGGCATCAAGACAGTGCCAGACACCAGGCCCCAGGGCACGCTCCTGCTGCTCTCACGAGTCCCACCATGGGCCCCCCTCACCAGAGCTCCCTCGTGCAGGATCACGCTCAGTCCAGGTGAACACGAAGCTCAGGGTTTTTGTCTTCTTTTATTTTTTTGCTTTCTGGGTCACACCCTGAGATGCACAGGGGTTACTCCTGGCTCTGCACTCAGGAATTACTCCTGGTGGTGCTTGGGGGACCACATGGGATGCCGGGGATCAAACCCAGCTCTGCCGCATGCGAGACAAACGCCCTACACACTGTGCTACCACTCCAGCCCGTTTCTTCTTTTAGTTTCTTGGCCACACCCAACATCACTTAGGGAACCACATACAGTGTCAGGCATCGCAACCCAGATTGGCTGCACGCAAGGAAAGTGCCCTACCCACGGTACGATCTCTCCAGTCCCCCAGGAACCTATTTTAAGTGCTGTCGCTTAGGCAAAAATGCATCACTTAAGTTCACCTACTTATTCTAAGGGTCCCCAAGTAAATTCCAGACCCGGTATTCAAGTGCTTGGGATCAGGGAGCTAGCTAACCGGCTCAGAACAAAGTGCCCTGGCCGCGGGCCCCGGGCCTCCCCTGTGCGTGCCCGCCCCAAACCCATAAAGCAAGCGAACTGCCTGAACTTTCCCTACACCGCTGGGGCTGAGATGTGCAGTGAGGGCAGAAGCACGCCCGGAACTCCCCCCGGGCAGGGCTGACCGAGGCCCGAGGCACCCAGAGCAAGACCGACCCGGAAGTCATCTCGCCCACTTGCGCTTTGATCGAGCGGCTCGGAGGCAGGCAGCCATCCGATCCCTGAACCGTGCAGCTGCCCCAGCGGGGGGGCTGAGGCCGGCCCAGGACACCCACCTGGGTCTGCAGCCGAGCCACGATGTCCTTCCGGGCCTTCATGACGGCGTCCAGCTTCCCTGAGACCATGATGGAGAGGCCCTGATCCTTGGCAAGAGACAGCTCCAGGTGAGCGCCCGTCCTCTGCATGATCTCGAGGCAGATCTTGGCTTGTTCCCCTTCTCCAAACTGGTTCATGTCCTTGTACTTCCTCTCCTCCAGAGGCACGTGGAACACCTGTCGGCGTGAGGACCGGGGGAGTGATGCGGGGAGCACCGCCGCCCCCTGTGGGCACAGCAGAGGTGCAAGGCTGCTGCAGTCACACATCATGTGCCTCAGAGGGCCCAGGTAACCGGACGGGGGAGCCAGGGGACCCTCCAGGAAAGCCCAGGGGTGCTGAGCCTGGCCTGTGGCCAGCAGGGAGGTGGGTTGTTGGAGGGCGGCACGGGGAGGGGCAGTCCACCGGGCCATTTTCAGGAAAGTGAAAGGTCAGGAAGGTTTAGGCCCAAGGACAGGCTGAGAGCCCTGGTCACTCTGGTGGAGTGAGGAATTGAGCAGAGGGCGAAACAGAAGAACCACCAGACAGACCAGGCAGCAGCTGGTGGGAGCCGGCTCAGGGAGGGCCTGCAGGGTCCCGACGGCCAGGAGCCACGAGCGCCCAGACCCACGTGGTGTGTGCGAGGGAAACTGTGAGGTATGTGGGCGGGGGTGTGATATACACGCGTGTCTGAACGTGTACGCGCATGTTAGAGGACATGTATGTGTGCATGTGCGTGTTCACATGTGAGTGTATGTTTATGTATGTGTGCATGTGCGAGAGTACGTGAGCAGGTGTGCAGGTGAGCGCACAAGTATACGCCTATGTGTGAGTCCATGTGCGAGTGTACACGGGTGTGAGCGAGCGAGCAAGTGTGCGGCAGGCAGGCAAGCCTGCCTCCAGCTGGTGGGACGGGGGAAGGGAAGAGGCAGGCAAGCTCCGCTCTGTTCTTGTGGGCCGGAGCCAGCCCTGCTCCTGGCGCTGGTGGTGGAGCACGGGCGTCCAGGGAGGGAGGAGGGCAGGGCGGAGGACAAAGTCCCCTGGGGGGTCTCACCTGGGTGATGACGGAAGCCTTGATGGGCCGGATCTTGTTGCCCCAGGCGCCGGCCGGCTCCTGGGCGCTCTCCAGGCAGGCGGCTTTCTCCGGGAGTGGAGGGAAGGCATCCTTGTAGGTGGGAGGGTCGCTTTCCTCTTCTGCGTTCAAAGTGGCAACTGCAGCGGCAAAGGTGAAGGCAGTGAGCCCGGGCCTGGCCCAGCACAGCACAGGGCGCCCGGGCGACCTGCTGCAGGCTGTGTGGGCACAGGCCTGGACCCCGGGCGCTGCCATGGCCTCTGCAGGCCCACGGGCAGCAGCACCCCACCCCACTGCCACACCAGAGCCGGAGGAACCCGGGACTTGGCCCCCAGCACCTCGGTCAGCAGAGCCAGGGCAGCCGGAGAGGGGACAGGGCCAGCCCGGCCCCGACCTTGTGCTGATCCAGACTCGGGAACTGGGGCTCAGTCACAGGAAGACTCTGTCAGCCTGGCCCAACTTACAGCAAGCAGCACGAGCTACTCTTGGGCATTCATGAAAGCTAGACACGGACCAAGAGCTCCAGATGAAAACAGACGCTCAGAGCCACTTCTACGTACAGACACACCTAACAGGCTCTGGGCAGAGTGGGGGCATCAGACAGCAGGCTCCCACTGTACCCGAGGCTGGACAGTTCTGTCTGGGCTCTGCTGACCGCCTGGGGGGCTTGGTCAGTCCCTCCAGGTAGGCTCGGGGATCGAGAGCTTGTTTCTGGGCCACCCCAGGTGGTGCTCAGGGCTTCCTCCTGGCTCTGTGCTCAGTTATGCCTCTTGGCTGGGACTGGGGGACCTGACGGGGCTGCGCCCAGGTCTGCCGTGAGCAAGGGAAGCAGCTCCCCGCTGACATACGGTAGCTCGTGGCCCCTCAGAGGCAGGGCACTGGCCCTCCCGAAGCCCCACGGCTGGCCAGGGAGGGGGAAGCGTCACCTCTGATCTGCTGTGGAACCAGCCCACTTCGGTGTTCAGCAAAGCTCTCTTGCGTCAGGACTGCAACGGAGCTCATGGTTGACCCTGAGCCTGCACGTAATCCGGGTGAGCCACTGTGGGAGGAGGGAGGGGAGCACAGAGAGGGCTGGTCAGCCGTGGCCTCCGCGCCTGTCCCGGGAATGCCCCTTCTCCTCCTCTGCCCCTGCACAGACAGGGTCTCGGGACGGGGCCCCCCCCCGCAGGTGGAGTGCGAAGCCCGACTGGCGCCCGGCCGAGGAGTGCGGCTCCAGAGAGCGCGGAGGGAAGGAGACGCAGCCCTGCCCGGTCCACGGCGGTGGGTGCGTGTGTGCGTGCGAGGGAGGGGTCAGAGGCCACTGCACGGAGGGCCAGATACTCACCAGCAAAATGGTCAGTAGCCAGAAAGTCCGTCCTGAGGCCGCCTCTGTCAGCCGCCAGCTTTTACTGGGAGAGGGAGAGAGGGGGAGAGGGCCGATGAGAAGAGGGCAGGGAGGCCACCAGGAGCGCGGGAGCACGAGCAGGCGGCCGGCGAGCCCAGCAGCCCTCCAGGGACGGGGCTTCCAGGGGCCGCGGGGAGGCGATGGCCCCAGGAGCGAAGCGCCCTTCCCAGCACCGCTCCAGAGGCAGGAAAGAGGCGGGAATGTGGGCCAAGGGGCCTTCCTAAGCCTTTTAGGGAAGCGGAGTCCTGCGGGGAGCACCGAGTGCCCACGGTTCCCTCGCGGCTGCTGTCAGCCCATGACACCTTCCTGGCCTCTAATCCAGCGGGATTTAGCAATCAGGCCATGAAACCGCAGGGCTGGGAGGAGCCTCCCCGGCAGGGCAGTGCAGGGAAGACCAGGGGCCTGCGAGGGCCCCTGCCTGGGGGACTGCAGGGCAGCGTGGCGGCCAGGCCGTCCCAGCCACCCTGAGCAAGCACCATCTCCCACCCAGAAAGGAGGCTTACGCGGGGCGCACGGCCGGGGCCTGGGCGCCAGGACCCTCTCCCCGGTGGCCGGCAGTAGACTCTGACCCCGAAGGCTCAGAGCAGCGCCGCCCCCGCGCTCCCCAGCACTGGCCCTGGCCTGGCCGGCCGCCCCTCCCCCGCCCCCTCGGGTCAGCACTGACCCCACCCCCAGGCTGCGCTCACCTTTCAGAAGCAGCCCAGCCAGTCTCCCCAAGCCTCCCACTGAACCCCGAGGGCCAGGGCCGCTGGAGCCAGAGGCGCCTGGTGGGAGGGCAGGCGCGGTGCCCAGCAGGCCAGCCCCGAGGGCAGCGTGCCACACTCGCACGCACCACGTCCACACGCAGGACGCCGGCTCCGGCACCTGACTGGCCGGGAGCAGCGTCCAAGAACCCGCGTCTGCCGGCTTTAAGGATCTTACGGCTCTCAGGGACGCCCGCAGGATCCCCCTGCCGCCGGGGCAAGGTCTGCCTCGCGGGGACGCTCACACCCCAGCCCGGTCCGACTGGACTCCCTGCCGAACTTCAGCCTCAATCGACCGCCAGGGAGGCCGTGCTCCCGGGCCCAGGCTGCCCCACCCGGGGGGCCCGGCACGGCTGGTGGGGGGCGCCTCTGGCAGCCGGTCCCCCACGACAGCGCAGCCCCGGCAGCAACTCCGACTTACTCTCCGGCTGCTGCCCCAGGAAGTGTGCGCGGCCGCGGCCCAGGCCGACTGCCTACGCAGAAGTCAGAGCACAAGTCACCCAGGACGCCGGCGGCGGGCTCGGCCGCCCCGCAACCCCACCGCGCGGCCCTCCCGGGAAGCCCCTCTCCTGCAGACGGCGAGCGCGGCTCGGCAGAGCCAAACTCGGAGGGAGAGTCCGGCCGGCGGCAGGCAGGGCGCAGCAGCAGGAACTTTCGCAGATGCCACCTCAGCACGGCCCGGCCCTCCCACCGGCCACGCGGCTGCGGGCGGGGACAGGCTTAAAGGGGCCGAGCCGCGCCGCACCTCCCGCCCGCCCCGCTTTTCCGTGCCCGCTCTTGCCCACTCCTACAGGGCAGGGGGCGCCGGCGGGTGCAGGGGGGGTGTCCCTCCTCTCCCCTCCCCTCCCCTCCCGCCCCTCCGCGTTGCTGGCGGGACCCCAAAGTTTGTGGCGCGGGTGCCCCGGCTGAGTGCAGGAACGCGTTGGCGGCGGGGGAGGGGGCTGCGCTCACCGACCCGCACCCCGCCGACCCCGCGGGGGCTTCCTGGCTGCCCCAGACTCTGTCCCTCTGTCCTCTGTCCTCCCGTCTGTCCGTAGAGCCCGGGGCCTGGAGCCAGCGGCCGGCCCGCGGCTTTACAGGGCGGCGGCTCCAATCCCGCAGAGACACGTCAGGCCCGGCCCGCCCGCTCCGCGCCACCGTGCCTGGCCCGCCCGGCCAGGGGTCCCGCCCCGGCCCGCCGCCGGCCAGCAGGGCCACACTGAGACCAGAGGCTGCATGCCCCTCCCCGGCCCAGCCCGCCCTTCCCCGGGGAGCCAAGAGGAACGTGGGCCGACACAGTGGCTTCTGCCAGGGCAGGCGCCTACAGGAGGGAGACTCGTGTGTGTGTTCCTGTGTGTGTTCCTGTGTGTGTTGCAGGGGATGCGGGCACCAACTAAGGTTCTGGTGCCACACTCAGGCGTGCACAGAAAGTGTGAGTGTAGCCACGGACAGACACTTTCCGGCGCCAGTCACACTCAGCATGCACAGAACATGCCAGAAGCCTGGGCTTGGCCCGGGGTGAGGAGGGACCTGCCTCATCAGGAGCCCGACCCCACGGGAGTGGAAGGCTCTGGGCCGTGGAGGTTTGCTCCGTGGCGCTCCAGGTGGCTCACCAGGCACGCAGGGCAGAACACAGGACACGGCTGATGCGCAGCCACCTGGAGCCCCGAGCACCGTGACGGGACAGTCACCGGGCAGCTGCGCTGACGTTGGGTGCAGTGAGGGAGGCCGGCCCAGATCCCGGAACGGCTCGAAATCTAACTTCTTTTGACTTTTTTGGTTTTCGGACCACACCAGGCAATATTCTGGGGGATACTCCTGGCTCTGCGCTCGGAGCCACTCCTGGCAGTGCGCAGGGAGCCAAGTGGGACGCTGAGTACTGGACGGGTTGGCTGTGTACAAAGCAAGAGCCTTAAGGGCTGTACCACCTGATGACTTTTTAGAAGAAAATCCTCTCGGGTCTGAGCGCTGGTACAGGGGTGTAAGGGGCTTGCACCAACCCTGGTTCCACCCCTGACATGGCCAATGGCTCCCAGAGCTCTCCTAGGCGTGGTCCCTGAGCACAAAGTCAGGACTATCTGGTATAACCTCAAAACAAAACAAAAAGTAACTAGAGACAGAAGATGGCATTAAAAAAGTCAAAGTTGGGCCTCAGAGAAGTCCAACCTAGTCGAATAGGGCTTCTAGGTAAGATACAAAGAAACCAAAGAGGCAGAAGCATGTATACAGCAATAAGTACCACAGGCGCCTATATAGACACAGAGAACAGAAGCCCCCTACCCAACAATCTCCTCCTCTCCCCACGTGCAGAATTTTCAGCAGTTTTCTCCTGAGTCCAACACGGAACACTAGCGTGAATTCTCAGAAGGGCAGAGGTGCCCTCCGAGGGCCACAGGGCAGCCTGGCCATCACCGCCCAAGGGGCCAGCTCACTGGTGGAGGCAGGAGGGGAGAGGCTGGCGCAGCCCAAACCGGCAAGAAACCGGCTCAGGAGAGTGAAGACGGAGACCTGCCTAGAGCCTGGCGATCAGAACCAGGCTGACCCGGAGGAAGGCAAGAGCTGGCTGGACCCTGTAGGGCCATACCACTGGAAGCTAGATACTAATTTTAGTTCACAACAATGTGTTAACCAAACGGAGATGGTTAGAAATGGAAAGTCTGTCTCTGCTCTTCAAAGGTGAAGAAATACGAGAATCAAAACCAAAGGTGGATTCAGGGACTCCGGAAGGAATCGCCGAGAAAGCACTTACCAACCCAAGCCATCAGGGAGCTTTAGTGGGCCCTGACAAGGACCAGGGAAGTGTGCGCTCACTTAGGCTCTCAAAAGCAAACGTCTAAAAAAATCTGGCAGATTGGTCCCCCGAGCACTGCCAGGAGTCATTCCTGAGTGCAGAGCCAGGAGTAACCCCTGTGCATCGCTGGGTGTGACCCCCCCAAAAAAGAAAATCTGGCAAACTGAGTCTTAACCAAATAATGTGCAACAAGAAGATCAGATTTATTCCAATGCAACGGGGCAAAAATAATTTATCCTATTAAAATACTCAAATAATTAGATCTAACTTCCTCATTCCTGATAAAAATCTGGAATAAGGACCTTTCTCACCCAGATGGTGGCACCTGAAAGGTGTGTTCAGGGCAGGATGGAGCCTGTGGTACAGACCTTGCCCTCAGGCGCCTCCACGGGGCGTGAGACCACACCTGCACTGTACTGGGGATGTGGTGCTTGGGCCGCCCCCGCACTGCTCAAGGCCATCACTCTGTCCTGGAGCATCCCAGAGTCTCAGAGTGAAAGGCACTGAGGACTGGAAACAACACAAGGGTGAGCAGCCACCCACAGGAGCCAGGAGGACCCACACCATACCGGCCCAACACATCCGCCAGGAGGACCTGGAGATATCACACCCGGCCAATACTGCCCCCTCCCCAGACAGGCCAGCAGGTCACAAAGTCCAGTAATGGATCCCGAAGAGACTGAGCATTAAACAAAAACCAAGCCAAAACGTCAGCCCACTGGAGTCAAGATTTATGGAAAAATACTATAAAATACGCCTGGAAAGCTCCCTGTGGCGTATTTGACATGCCAAATACAGTAACGACAATAGATTTTATTTCCATGACCCTGAAAGAGCCTCCAATCGTTGGGAAAAGACAAGTAAGAAGAGGCTGCTAAAATCTCAGAGCTGGGAGGAACAGAGATGTCACTAGCGCCCGCTCGAGTGAATCGAAGACCAACGGGATGACAGTGACACAGTGATCATAAAATCCTATCAAAATACAGAAAAACAAACATGGGAAAGCGCCATGTTCACTGAAACAGGTTAATCATGAAGACTGCGATTCGCCCATAATTCGGACTAAAAGAAAATTCAACGCAATGTACATCAAATCCCAACGAAGGAGCACACGTACAGGCAGGTCACACCGGACTTTGCACGGTTCCTGCTGGCACTACTTCTTCACCTGATGTCTGTCACATGAAACAAACGCACACACCAACTGCAGAGAAATGGCCACAGTGAAGACGCCGCCACGCCTTGGGCAGGACGGCAGGCCCCGTGCGCTCTCCCCGCCAGGACGCCTCTCACTGGACTCACACAGGACCCGGTACAGAGACAGGTCTGGTCACCACTGCCTCCTCCTGGAAGCCAGGCGGGCACCCCGCGGGGTAGGAACGACCCCGCAGCACTGTTAGGAGCGGCCGCCACTGGCAACACCTGGGGAGGCTGCCCAAGTGGGGTCAGGCGTCTCACCGCTGCAGCCAGACACCCGCACGCCCACTGCGCACGCCCCGGGCGCAGGGCGGCAAGAGGGAATGACGTGTCCGCACTGTGTCCTGTGCTGAGTGGTGGCTGGCTCGGCATGTGGGGGGGCTGGAGGACAGGGAGGCCATCCCCAGTCCCACCCGGGCCCTCTGCCCCCTCCCTGAGTCCTGGGACCACTGGTTCAAGCACCAGCCCACCCTCAGGCGCTGCAGGGAAGGAGCATCCTTCCCGCCTAAGGAGTGACTCCCGTTCCGGGTTGGTTCCTGCTTGGCTGCCAGGCACCGGAGGGTCTGTTGGGGACCTTTACAGCGACTCAGGCACTGCACAGATCAGAGCCAGCTCCCTTCTGTGGCCGAGTCTGCACGCTCCCTGCGCTTGCCACTGTTGAGTCCACGGCAGTTCCTCAGGCCAAACCCATCACTGCCCTAGGCCGGGGCGGAGCTTAGTCCTGAGGCATGAGGGTCACAGTTCTAGGAAGTGACAGTAAGGTAACTTTGAAGTTTCTTCACGGACATTTAACTGACCAGATTCTGCGCTTTTGGCTCAGAGCTTTGAAATCATGCAAATTCTGGCTAAGGTGTTCTGGCACCCACGGCGAGAGCTGCTCTGAGAAGACCACGAGACACAGGTCCAGACACTCGCCTGGACACTGCCCTAGCGGGTCACTGAGGCTATGAGGTGAGCCCCAAGCCGGACTTTCCCAGTACCTTTGTGAATTGTTAAAATCAGAGATCATGATCTACCGATAAGATATGACATTACCTGGACCCATTAGCACTTCCTTTCACTTTCTAAGACATTCTATTAAGCATGTCAGAACTATGGGTGTAACAGCTTATCCTGATAGAGGTGAGTTAAGAACAACTTTCTGTGTGGGGGCCACACCCAGAGGGCTCAGGGCTGACTCCTGGCTCTGCAATCAGGGGACCCCACGAGGTGCCGAGGACTGACGGGCCGGCCAGGTGCAAGGCAGCGTTCCCGCCTGTGGCACTATGGCTCCAACCAAGAACAGAAGAGTCCGTCTTTCTTTTTCGCTTTTGGGCCAGTCACTTCCCGCTGCCCTCGGGAATCACTCTCAGGGGTGCTCAGGGGATGAGATGGGATCGAACTTGGGGCAGCCATGTGCAAAGTCAAGTGCCTGGCCCAGAGTACGATCACTCAGCCCCAAGGATAACATCTCTTTAGCACCCAATAAAGAACGTCAGATATACCTTGAAACTTTGCTCTGTGGAGAAGGTTCTGCGCCTTCAGAGATGAAGGCCAGCATAACACGGGGCTGTCCTCGCTCCTCCTGCAGGGAGCTTAGGCTTACTGAGTTACTCTCACAACAGTGTCCCTGAGGCACACCCAATTCCATCAGGCACCGCAGCACTGTTCATCGACTTGCTCGAGTAGGTCCAGTAACGTCTCCGTCGTGAGACTTGTTACTGTGTTTGGCATATCAAACACGTCACGGGGAGCTTGCCAGGCTTTGCCATGCGGGTGAGATATTCTCGGTAGCTTGCCGGGCTCTCCGAGAGGGGCGGAGGAATCGAACCCGGCTCGGCCGGGCTGGCTGTGTGCAAGGCAAACGTCCTACCGCTGTGCTATCGCTCCAGCCCTAATGATCTTATATTGCTTTTCTCTTTTCCTTTATGTCATTTGCATGATTTATTTAGCAATGTCCTTTTTGTACAGATGCAGGAACTTCCTAACACCCCCAAAAGGAGGATCCCTGTGAAGGACAAGGATGGACCCAGGGCAAGCAGTAAGCTACCCTGACACCTGAAAGGGACAAGCTCAGTGCCATGACCCAAAAAGAAGTAAGTGAATAAGGACCCTGCTGGGGTTAGGAAAGACTGACCTGGCCTGAGCACTGTGGTCTGGGATACATGGCGAGATGTCCCCAGGAAGAGCCAAACTTTAAGCTTAACATATCTCTTACTGTGCTTATATAAAATGACCAGAAATATTAGTAAGAAGCAAATTTATTATGGTTGTTTAAATGGATTCTACGCCAGGGAAGAGGAAGAAAATAATGACGCTGTAATAGGGAAAAGAAAGTAACACACGCTGTAAACAGGGAAGAGAGTAACATGTAAAGGTGAAGAGATCGCACTACGCTGGGGAAGAAATAGCCACACTGGAAGAGAAGCAGGAGAACGAAGCCGTAAGGGGGAGGAGGAGGAGAGAGAGAAATAAATGGTCCCTGATGACCACTCGGCTGGGGCTGGTTCCTTCGTCCCCACCCCCACCCTTCATCTGTCTGCCGCCGTGGCCGGCCAGAGGAACGGTTCTCAGTCACCAAATGCTCCTGTCTGCATGTCCACGCTCTCTGAACTCACACTTCAGAGCTTCAGGACACAGCTCACTGCTGACAGTGGACACTCAGTTGGTTTGAGTTAATGCACGCGACAAATCACTGCGCTTCTGAAGACTTGGTACAAAAACACAATGTAAAACACTGCATTTGTTTTGGGGCCGGCAGGGTGCAGGCAGCCAGCCTGGGTTCGATTCCCAGCACCACATGTGGATCTCCGAGCAGAGCCAGGAGTAAGCCCTGAGCACCACCAGGTGTGGTCACCGAACCTAAAAAAATACGGACAACAAAAACGGCATTTAGGTTCATACTTAAGACATGCGGAGGACGAGATTCCAGATCAGGCTAAGCAAAATGCCCTTCTGTGATTCCTGACACTCACAAGCAGCGCTGGGACCCCGCTGGGAGCCCGCAGACGGGCAAGTGAGCCGGGCCCCCACACACATGTGCTGCCAGCCCAGCCCCTCCTCTGGCCTGTCCTGGACCGACACTATAGATCACATTGCTCATAAACAGCAGAGTCCTACAGACTGGATTTTCTAAAGCAAGGCAGAAATAAAAACCAGAAAGAAGTCCTTAGCAATAGCCACGGGCTGGAGTGACAGCACAGCGGTAGGGCGTTTGCCTTGCCTGTGCACGGCCTGCTGGCTGAGCCGGGTTCGATTCCTCCGCCCCTCTCGGAGAGCCGGGCAAGCTACCGAGAGTATTTTGCCTGCATGGTAAAGCCTGGCAAGCTACCCGTAGACATTACTGGGCACTGGGCCCCGCTGGAGCAAATGAGGAACGACAGGGAGGACAGTGCTACAGTAACAGCCACACGGGAAAAAGTCACATCAGTCCCTGCACACTTCTCATGTGTAACAAGGCAGGGCAGGGTGGAAATGAGGCTCAGTTTGGAACGGCATCTCCCTGAAAGGGGCAACTCTAGCCACAGCCTCGGTCGGGAATGCTCTACCAGTCCCTGAAAGAAGGGGAGAGAGGCGGGGCAGGGGGCACCGATACAAAAGCTGCGGAGAGCAAAGTCAAGCAGGGATGTGGGAAGCCTTCGCTGCAGCTACGCAAGAGAAAGGCAGGTGCAAGTGGGGCGAGGTTCCCGTTTCCCAGCCCCCGGGCAGAACTCAGGTTTGCTGATGTGTGTGATGACCTGGTTGGGGGAGGGGGTGGGTGCAGGGGGTGCAGGTGGAAGAGGTGCTGTGACCTTTCCGGATCTGATCACAGAGGCTCAACTTCAGACCTGCCTTCCCACCAGTTAGGGCAGAGGCTGACTTGTACCGCCTGCACCACAGCATCTGAAATCAACACAGAACAAGAACACGAGTGTAGAGACTAATAGCATTTACCATGCTCAGAGCCTTTTTTTTTGGGGGGGGGGGGTCACACCGGGCAATGGCTTTGCACTCAGGAATCACTCCTGGCAGTGCTTGGGGACCATACGGGATGCCGGGGATCGAAGCCTGGTTGGTCACATGCATGGCAGATGCCCAACTCGCGGTGCTCTCGCTCGGCCCCTCTGTTTCTGGCCACTAAGATACTTGTCTCCTCCCTGCAGAGCCCGGTGCTCTCCAGGAGACCGTACGCGTCTTCCTTCTGTCTGAGGCCACAGCAGGCAGGGCTGGGCCGTGCGCCTGCACCCCCTCTACCCCAACACCGCTCCTCAGGGTCTCCCTTCTCCAAGTCACAGAAGCGAGCAGCAGTGGACAGAGCCGGCTCCACCCGGGCTGGACGTGCCTCAGAACCAGAATTGGTTCCGAAGGTCCCAGGGTCACGGCGAGAGCACAGCACAGGGCTGACCGGGGTTTGATCCCAGGCATCCCCTATGGTCCCTCGAGCCCGCCAGGAGTAATTCCTGAGCAAAGAGCCAGCAGTGACCCTTGGCACCACCAGGCATGCCCCCCAACCAAACCATTACCAACAGGAAACACCAGGTCTCGGGGTGGAGAACGTGGGTGGGAATGTAGGGGTGCAGAGTGCACCACCCGCTTGGCCACACCCCTTCATCCCTGGCCCCGCGGGTGCCCCACCTCTGCTCTCCCAGGAACACCGAACAGCACGCTGGCACCCCAAGAACTGGCTGTGGGCACCCCCAAAGCACCCTCCCAGCACGCCCATGGCAGGGTGCATGGCCACAGGGGGCTGGCAGGAGAGCCGGGAACCCTGGGGACCACGACCACACGGAGGGGGGAGGGGCCGGGGCAGAGCCAAACCAAGAGCAGAAGCCACCCCCTTGCCAGAGATCCACGCAGATTTGAAGAGCTTTCACAACAAGGCCGACATCCTGATCTCCCCTCCTTAACGCTGTTATACGGGTAGGTTGGGCAGGTGAGAATCCCCTAAGCCACATGCTCCAGGACTGCACAGTTCTGTCTGCTCCTGTCCTACTAGTTACTGAAAAGAGGAAGCCACGAATCTAACAGTATAGTATCACAGTGGTGGCATAAACAAGAAAGCCGAACCCAGGACAGTAACACCCAGGTGCTCCAGGTGGGAGAGAGGCAAGGCCCAGAGGGACTCGAGGGCACGTAAGACAGGGCAGGGGGCGGGGGAGCCTGCAAGCACCCCTCGACGGGAAGTGAGTGAAGGCGACAGGTTCTTACTTGAACACAGGCGTCCGGAGCCCTGACTGTGTCCCTGTCCAGTGCTGAGAAGCAACACAGCCAGAGACGGGAGCGCCTCTCCCCTTAGGATCTGACCTCCTTGGGTCAAATGACCCCAGGCCCAGAGCAGAATTCAGACAAGCCAGGACATCTGAGTGAGGCAGAAAGCAGGGAAACGGACTAATGGTGTAACCCAAAGAACGCTGAAGTCAGGTCAGGGGAGCAACACGTGCATCCAAAAAGAAGCTCATGGGGCCAGAGTGATACAGTCCAGCGGGGTGGGCGTTTGCCTTGCACGCAGTCAACCTGGGTTCGATCCCTGGCATCCCATATGGTCCCCCAAGCACCACCAGGAGCAACTCCTGAGTGCAGAGCCAGGAGGAACCCCTGAGCATTGCTGGGTGTGACCCAAAAAGAAAAGGGGGAAAAAAGCAGCTCAGGGCCCGGGGCAGACGGCGGAAACGGCTGAGCGTGTGCTTTGCATGTAGGAAGCCTGTGTCTCATCCCTAGCCATGCGGTCCACATGCACTGTTGGGAGTGACCCCCAAGCAACTGGCACCACCAGTTGTGTCCCCCCAGCCCCAAGCAAGAGAGAAAATCCCCCCAATGGTTTGGAACACGATCACAAACTACCTTTATTCTATTTATTTTTGCTTTTTTTGGGTCACACCCGGCAATGCACAGGGGTTACTCCTGGCTCTGCGCTCAGGAATTACCCCTGGCGGTGCTCAGGGGACCATATGGGATGCTGGGAATCGAACCTGGGTTGGCCGCGTGCAAGGCAAATGCCCTACCCCTGTGCTATTGCTCCAGCCCCGCAACTACCTTTAATGCAGCCCAGATCACCACACCACAGGCACCACAGGTCTGACCCACCCACACAGAAACTCGTCCTTCCCCGAGTTTCACCCCCCACAGATCAGCAGACTCAGCCAACACATGGTGTGTGTGCTGGGGAGGTGGGGACTGGGTCCTCGGACTCCAGCTGGACATGCTGGTGACTCGACATGCCCAGACCTCCTCCGTGCTCATGCATCACCTTTCTTTATCCTACCAGCGAGTGAAAAACCCACAGAAGTGCGTCACTTTGAAGCTGCCAGTCCCACCCTACCCCACACACCGAGAAAGGAACAGGAGGAACTTTCTCTCCAGCAGGAACTTAGTTCTCGGGATAAAAAGAATTGGTAAGGGAGGACTTCTACGGAAAATGCTACCATATAAATGTGCACATAAAACCAGCAAAATCTTCACTTTGCAACTGCCAGAGGTATCTAGGTCCTCACCCCACCTGGAGGCTGTGACCGTCAGACAGACCAAGAAACACCAAAACAACAGCTGAGACCTCATTTTTGCGCCAATACCCTTAAATCCTGGGTTTCAAATAGGGACCAGAGAAACACAGACTTGAGGAAACTAGAAAAGGCAAGAGGCATCGGAGGCCTGCAGACACCCTGACAGCACTGGGAGACCTCAGGCAAGTCCAGTCACCATGACAGCGGCGACTGGAGGCTGATACACCCATGAAGAGCAGGAGCAGCAAACCGACTGCCAGCCCTGTCACTAAGTGGTGGCAGAGAATGCCGTCCGCTGACACACCGTCTCATCACCAAAGAAAGGCATCACACCCTGGTGTCGGGCAGCCCAATCTGACGCCGCCGGTCGCAGCTGGTTGGCTCGTCCCACGGCCCCTGCCCACCAACAATAAAGTCAAACCTGAAACCACTCAAGCACCCAGCCCTCGCCACCAGTCTCTCTGATCCCAGTTCGGAGTAAAGCCAGGAAGTGAGCAGCCACCGATACTGCCCTTGTGCCGGTGACGAAACCGAGGGTCACCGTCACAGGCGCAGGCCTGCACAGCAGCCAGAGCCCGGGGTCTGAGCAGCGCCTTCCTGGGACAGCGGGGTGGCAGCAGCGCCCACGGTCGCCAGCAGAGCTGCCCCCGTGGCAGGGAGGTGAGCCGTGGGCGGGAGGACGCATGCTAGCAGGCAGGCAGCTGGACGTGCTGTCCCGGCCACAGCCCTCCTCATGAGGACGGGAGGGGGAGGGGCAGAGTTCTGAAAATCCTCCAGGTCTGGGGCGCACGGGGAACAGGGAAAGAAAACCAAAAGGGCAAAACCACGAACTTACAGCTGGTGACAGGGCCAGAGCGAGTTTCTCTTCTGTCCTGGGCACCTCTGGAAGTTTCCCTAACAAAGACTTCAAAAGAAAGGGTGAAGGAGCAGGACTCCTCAACAGCTCTGGGGCGCCCGGAAGAGCCAAGAGTAGGAGCTTCCATCAAGTCAAATGGAAGGAGGAAAAGGGGCAAAAATCAAAGTGAGCCTCAGAACGTGTGAGGCTGGGGCTGGAGCAATAGCACAGCGGGGAGGGCGTTTGCCTCGCACGCGGCCAACCCGGGTTCGATTCCCAGCATCCCCTGGGGTCCCCCTGAGCATCGCCAGGTGTGACCCAAAAAGCCAAAAAAAGAATGTGTGAAACTGAAAAAAGAAACCTGTAGAGCTAATCAATCTGAAAAAAAAAAAATCCCGTCTTTTGGAAAACCCAGCGGGAGAGCAGCAAACTCTGCCGAGCCCGACGGTGGCGATCGCTGCCTGCCGTGAAGCAGCGCTGCAGAGCAGTGATGACGTTCTCCAGGGAAGAAGTCCCTGTCCCACGGGAGCCGCGCGGATCATTTCTGTGCCTCGCTGACACTAATTGGGTTCCGTGTGCATCAGGGACCCGCTGCAACCAAGGGGCTGGGAGCCAGGCCGGCGACCGACTGCAGCCAATCAGGGCTGGCCAGCGCAGCTGGGCCCTGCCACCAAACACCAACTCGTCCACGGGAGAAAGGGGCTCCCCAGAGAACAGGCAACAAAAAAAAACAGTGATGGGTGACAAACATGCTCAAGTGTAGCTGCTGCGTTCAACACAAGCCCAGCGGCTCTCAGGGCCGACATGTGGAACTCCCAGCCGCTGGAGAGCACAGCAGAAGAGCACGAGATGCGACAGGGGGCGAGTCCAGCGGGATGACAGACAGCACAGAGCCACCCTCTGGTCCCACCCCCAGCGTCACACAGGCTCCCCCAAACACTGCCGGGGGCCGCCGGTCCCGAGCACAGAGCCCGTGGAACAAAGCCCCAAGACAAAGAGCGAGGAACAGGAGCGCCCATCAGGTCCAACGGAAGAAGGAAAGTCAATGTTAACTGTGACGGCCCCAGAGGCTCTCACAGAATCTTCATGCATCTTCAGCGAGAACGACAGCCATCCCAGTAACCGGCAAAATGTGGCGAAGACGCCTACTATTGTCAAACTGCCACACAAGTGCCCCAAGGCAGCACAAAGAGGCAGAGAAAAGCTCCCGTCTGCAGATGACGCCTTGACGACATCAGAGAAGGAGAACTGGCAAGTGCAACACGGCACGGCAACGGGCAGACACACCAGCAAGGTGCCTCCACTGCACCAGGTCCCGCACCGGTGCTCGGGGCTTACCTGACTCCTGGCAGAGCTCCGGGGGCCACACGGGATGCCGGGGTCCAGCCTCGGCCAGTGCCCTGCCTGCTGTGCCACGGCCCCCGTTACCCCAGCTCTGCAGCACACACAGCGCCCAGCTGCACCCACGCCTGCAAGGAAAGCTGTGGCAGGCCCGGAGCTGCCCAGGCCCTGCCAGCTGGAGCAGGCGGCACCGCAGGCGGACCGTGTCTCCCCCGAGGGCCTCGTGGGAGAGCTCCAGGAGTTCCGCGGCCACCACACGCTCCCCTGGAAGCCAGAGAAACGGAAGGTGGAGGCTGTCTGAGGTGGGCACAAGGGTGGCCCAGGCCCCACGAACAACTCCGTTGGCTGAGGTCAGGAGTGACTGGCCAGCCGCCAGGAATCACGCGCACACCAAGAAGAACTTCTGGGAGCCCCAGAGGAAGGATGGCTAACTCAAACCTCTGGCCTCCAGAATACAGGAACAAAATACTGTCTAAAGCACAACCGGAGGCTTGGAGCGATAGCACAGCGAGTGGGTAGGGCGTGTGCCTTGCACACAGCTGACCCGGGTTCGATTCCCAGCATCCCATATGGTCCCCTGAGCACCGCCAGGAGTAATTTCTGAGTGCATGAACCAGAAGTAACCCCTGTGCATCGCCGGGTGTGACGCAAAAAAAAAAAATAAATAAAGCACAGCTGTAGGTAGGGCAGGAGACAGTACAGTGGGCAGGGCACTTACCTGACACGTGGGCCACCAGGGTTCAATCCCCAAGCACAGATCCCCAAGTAACCCCTGAGCATCACCCCCTAAGCATCACCAGGTGTGTTGCCCCCTCCAAATAAAGAAGAGCTACAGCTGTAGTAACTGAAGAAAAATTTCAAACACACCCAAAACTAGCTCAAAGAATCATACCCCAAAGAGTGAGTTTGAATTTACTTCAGATTCGCAAGCACACCACAAAGCAGCCTGACACTTCTTGGCAGTGGCAAAGGAAGAGGAGAAAAGGATGAACAAGACAGGTCACGAGCTTATCCAGACCTGCCCAGTTATTTTGAATCAACAAGAATTAAACAGCAGTAAACGGAACGTACAGGAAAGTCGATCCCTATACCTCACACCATAGGCGTCAGCTGAACCAGAGACCGTATGATGAGCTAGTACATTGGAGAGGAAAATCTGCAGGTGCAAGTGCCAAATGCCAGTGCAGAAATCAAGAAAGGAGTTTTCTAACCCCGTAAGAGCTAAGACTCCGTCCAGCACAGACCGATACAGATCGAGTTATTCCAAACACACTCCGATAGGCACGGACGCACAGACAGCTAGCACCAGCATTTGTACACGACCGGCGACCAGACACTCCTCCTCACACAAGCCTCGCTCCGGCAGTGCGAGCAGAGGCGCGCCGCTCTGGGCGCAGCTGCGGGGGGCTTCCAGGGCTCTCCTTCCTGAGAGGGGGTGGCAGGCCACCTGTGTTTGGGCTCCTCTGCCTGACGAGATTGACAAAGACGCACAGAAGTGACGACCGGGAACAGGTGCTGACCTGGAGGAAGTGTACGGTCAGCAGCAAGCTTAACCCCTGGGCACATGCTTTGCATGGGGGAGCCCAGCGGCCCAGGAATAGCCCGAGCACTGCCAGGTGTTGACCCAAACCAGACCACCCCACTCACCACCCTGCCCTCCCAGGAGGAGGCCAGGCCAGGCCAGGCGGGGGTGGGGCGTAGGAGGAAGAGGTGCCGCGCATCTGGGCAGGACAGGAGATGGCCAAGGGGCCAGCCGGGTCAGTGGGCACTGGCTAACAGGAAAGGGTGCGACTGGCTGGAAGCTGCTGTTCGAGACTGTCCTGGAAGTGTTCGGCGTGAATCGGGGCAGTGTCACCAACAGCCCAAATCGGCCCGGCAGTTCTGTCCGCTGCGGGGCCCGTAGGCGTCCTGCCGGCAGACCCTGCTTCTGAGCAGAAGCCTGGTTCTACGTCCAGGGCAAAAGCACCCCGCTATTTTGCTGCTCTAGGAGCAGGAAGTGCTGCGTGACACTCTCGGGAGGGCTCGGGAGGGGCCAGGAGGGGCCCCCTGGGCAGACACGGAAGAGCAGCAGAGTGGACACACTCTCCTGCAGTCAGCGGGAGACCAAGGCTGGCCCCACCTCAACCCAGGCACTCAGGCAAGGGCGCAGCACCCCACAACGCCTCCCAGCCAAAGACACAAAACCAGAGTCTCCAAAGAGAGACCCGTGTGCGCGCGCCCACACACAGGTGCAGCCCACAGAGCTGACACCCACCAGCTCCCCCGGGCACCGCATCAGGAAAAGGCTGGAGGGAGGAAAGGTTCCAATCTGAAGGAGACCCTCTTCTGAGCAGGGCCTCCGGTAAGGCATGGAGAGAAAGCACTCGGTCCCCTGAACCGGCAGCTGGACTCTGGCCAAGCAGGTCGGCACCTCACTTGTGGGAAACACTTCAGAATATTCAAGCAGTTACGTTTCAGCTTATTTCTTAGCTGGCGGGGAAGCATACTGGGCCAGACCGAGACTTCTCCTGTGCCTGTGGTGGTGAGAATGCCCACCCCTGAGCAGGCTGGAGGGAGAGCTGGCCGGGCAGGCAGCCCCAAGAGCCCGATGCCTGGGATCACACACGGTTCCCCAGGCCCCACATGGAATAAGCCCTGAGCAGCACTGGGTGTGGCCCCCAAACCGAAAGCACCAAGGCCCCTCAATACCACTTCTCTTAACTTGGAAACATACACACCGACATTGAAGCAGGGTGGCACATGAGCAGATAATTCGAGCTCAAAATTAAAACCCGACTTTGATTACAGGTCAATTGCAGTGTCTAGGGGATCAGTGCTCCAACTCCCCTTCACGCAGTGGAATAGTCTCTCTTTTTACACTCCGGTCTCGGGCCACACTGGTGGTGCTCAGGGGGGTGGGGACCCCGTGGGGTGGGGCCAGGGACCAAGCTCACGCTGGCCACGTGCAAGTGCCTTACCAGCTGCACTCTAGCTCGGGTCCCCCAGAACCACGCCTGAACCTCGATTTAAGCCTGTGGTAGCACTAGAGATCTGCTTCAGGCCCAGCTGGTCAGTAGATGGCCAGGAACGAGGGGCTGGTCTAGGAGTGACCACACCCACCCTACACCGCACTGCGCTGGGAGAGGAGGACGGGCTGAAAAACGCTGCAGAAGGGAACAGACACCAAGCAGCCTGCGAGCAGACCAGGAAGCCGTAAACCGGCTCAACCACACGTGGCCCCCAGGAGGACCACGTGTCCACCTGCAGCGACCCGCACCCAGCGCCGTGCATGTACGCTCCCACCTGGGAACTTCCCACGGCTCCGACCAGTGGGCAAGCTCACTGGCTCCGAAACCGAGAGCGGCCTGTGAGGCCTTCGCAGTTGAGCGCAGCGACTCTGCCGGGACCCGCTAGGCACCTCCCGGGAGAGAGGAGCCCCGCACCTCTGTGGGCTTCGGGCAGACACGCAGTGCCGAGCGGCCGGGGCTGGCTGCAGCTGGCTCGGCTGTGCCCGGCCGGGAGCCTGGCACCGCCACTGAGCTCACTGCACGGGTGACAAAGGCAACACAGAACTTTGGTCTCCGGGGCCAGGCAGTCAGCTCGAAGGGCAAGCAGATGCATCCAAACAGGAGCCTCGGTCCAAAAGGGGAAGTTTTTAAGAAGCTTCTGCACCTCAAAAGAAACAGTGACTAAAATACAAAGTCAACTGAATGGGAAAGGATATTCGCCAACTACACATCTGATAAGGGGTTAATTTCAAGGATATACAAAATACTGGTTCAACTCCACAAAAAGAAAACATTCAACCCCATCAAAAAATGGGGAGATGAAATGAATAGAAACTTTGACAAAGAAGAAATCCGAATGGCTAAAAGACACATGAGAAAATGTACCACATCATTAATCATCAGGGAGATGCAGATCAAAACCACAATGAGATATCACTTCACACCACAGAGACTGGCCCATATCCACAAGAACAGAAGCACCCGGTGCTGGCACGGATGTGGTAAGAAAGGGACACTCCTTCACTGTTGGTGGGAATGCCGACTGGTTCAGCCCTTCTGGAAAACAGTATGGATGATTCTCAAAAAACTAGAAATTCAGCTCCCATTTGACCCAGCAATACCACTCCTGGGAATATACCCCAGAGAGGCAAAAAAGTATAGCCGAAGTGACATCTGCAATTGTCTGTTTATTGCAGCACTCTTTACAATAGCCAGAATCTGGAAAAAACCTGAGTGCCCGAGAACAGATGACTGGTTGAAGAAACTCTGGCACATTTACACAATGGAGTACTATGTAGCTGTTAAAAAAGATGAAGTCATGAAGTTCACATACAAGTGGTACTACATGGAAAGTATCATGTTAAGCGAAATGACTCAGAAAGAAAGGGATAGACATAGAAAGATTGCATTCATCTGGGGAACATAAAGTAACAAAACAGGAAACTAACACCCAAGTATGGCAGAGATTAGTACCAGGAATTTTACTCAATGACCCGGAGGACAACCACACATGTTAGGGGAAGGGGGAGCTCAGAAAGAGAAGGGAACACCAAATAAAGGGTGTTGGGAGGATCCGCCCACGATGGGAGAGCATGCTGAGGGTAGACTGTCGACCAAGCATGATTGCCACTCAATGCCTCTTTTGCAGACCATGGCACTCAAAAGGAGAGAGAGGGAAATGCCCTGCCACAGAGGCAGGGTGGGACGGGGGCTGGGGGGGAGGGGATGCTGGGATCCGTGGTGGTGGGAAATGCGCACTGGTAGAGGGATGGGTGTTTGATCGTTGTATAATCGAAACCCAAGCACAAAAATGTGTAAGTCTACAACTGTACCTCATGGTGCCTCACAATAAATAAATAAATAAATAAATAAATAAATAAAGGGGGGGGGAGTTTCTTCCGCTGGATCCTCGACACGCCGCGGCAGAACCCCCTAACTCCTCTAGGAAAAACCCACTCAGTGTAACTCAGTAAGCCTGCTGGGTGTCGACGCAGGAGCTCATTCTTAATGAGTGAGGTCAGGTGGGCTGGAGAGACAGGCTGCAGGAGCCCCTCAGGAAGGCTGAACTGACCGCCTCGTGGGCAGGGGCAGTGTCCACCTCAATGCCCACAGCGGGAACCGCAGCCCCCGGCACCACGCGGGGCGTCTCAGGGGTCTTCGTTTCCAAGTCAGGGGACGATACCAAGTAACAGAGAGAACCTCGGAAGGGTAGGAACGCCTTCCTGAGCTTTCTCTCCTGACGTTAGAAGAAAAAATTCTAGACGAGAACAAGTCCGAGAGCGTAAGCTCAGCTCCGAGAACCAGGACTCACTCACCCCGTTTCCGGGGAGCCCCGAGAGAGGCGGCCCCGCCTCTCAGCCAGCCACTCACCTGCACGACCCTCAACGGTGACCTCTGACCCTCAGCGATGACCTCTGCGTCCGTCCACTGTCTTGCTCCCTCCTGCCTGCATCCCCGGCCCCGCGGGTCTGCCGCCCTGCTCTCCTGCTTCGCCACCCCCCAAATTCTCCCTTCTGTTGTGGCAACCTCTGCAGGCGCTGGGTGCTCTCCAGAGAGCTCTCCTCCGCGCCCGGCCTCCCAGCAGGCTCTGAGCAGGAGCAGCTGCACGCGGGGAGGGCCCTCGTGCACCCACAGGGCTGCTTCCCCCAGCGGCACCCTGGGGGCAGGTCACTGGGCTCCCCAGCACAGCCCAGGGGCGAGAGGCGCGGCCTGAGCTCACGGCGTCCACCCACCCGCTGTCCTCCTCTGAACTCCAGCCGCCAGGTCCTGTCACAGGGCCCCCTCCTGAAAGGACACAGTGCCTCTGCGGCAGATGCCCGCCCGCCAGGTGCCTGGCTCAAGCGAAAGCCCCCTTCAGAGAGAGCACGGGGGGCACTGGGCCGGGCAGGGGGCAGCGTACAGGACCCCGTCCCACTCCGCCCCATATGCGGCCCCAAGGCCACAGCCCCGAAGGTCAGGTCGAGAGTCAGTGCTGACAGGGAGGGCAAGGCAGAGCAGCGACAGCGCCCAAGGACCCGCTGCAGACGGCGCGTGCACAGCCACTGGGGGGGCACAGGCGCTGAGACCGCTGCAGAAACCGCTCGCTCGGGAAGCCAGACTCAGCTGCACTGGGCCTGGTCTCTGAATGGGGCCTCACGCATGCACGTGAGTGCATGTGGCCGGGGGGGGGGGGGTGCCCCTGAGCAGTGCTCAGGAGGCCTGGGGAGGCTGCCGGGCAGGTGGTTTGGGGATCGCCTTGCCGTGCTGGTGGTGTCTGGGGCCTCCAGGACTGTGGCTGGCAGTGCCCGAGGACGCTTCGGTGCTCTCCCGGGCCACTCTGTCCAGCTCTGTCCTGGGCTGGAAAGCTGTTCTGGACCCCACAGCCTGTGGCAGCTCAGCAGGTGGCCAAGAACAGCTCAGCCAGGGCCCCTCTCCGGAGTCGGCACGATCCTCCCCTCAGGGCAGGCACTGGGCAGCTGCCATGGGTCGCAACCGGCAAGGGCCAAACAACGTGGCACAGCCAGCACCCGACTCCACGGCAAGTCACAGCAGATCCCGGCCGAAAGGGAGGCAGGAGCGAGCCAAGGGCGTCCGCCAAGACACCGCGCAGCAGGACAGCCCTAGCCTGCCTGCCTCAGGGCCCACAGCTTCAGACGGGACTCGGCTCAGCTCCGTGCAAGAGTCCACCAAACGATGCCAGCCTGGTGATGGACGACAGGCTGTCCACTTTTTTTCCCCCTTTTTGGGTCACACCCGGCAATGCACAGGGGTTGCTCCTGGCTCTGCACTCAGGAATTAAGCAGGGCTCAGGGGACCCTATGGGATGCTGGGAACGGAACCCGGGTCGGCCTCGTGCAAGGCAAACGCCCTCCCCGCTGTGCTATTGCTCCAGCCCCTAGGCTGTCCACCTTTAAAGGGACACATGGCACTTCAGAGACTCCCCTGGCGCCACAGGCCTGGGTGAGAGGTCTGGATCTGCAAACCTGCAGCAGTGGCCAGGACACGGCTCCCCAGGCAGCCTGCACTGCAGGGTCTCCCGCTCGGGGGACCATACGGGATGCTGGGAATCGAACCCGGGTCGGCTGCATGCAAGGCAAACGTCCTACCCGCTGTGCTATCACTCCAGCCCAAGAAATACATTCTTTTTTTTTTTTTGGCTTTTCGGGTCACACCTGGTGATGCACACACAGGGGTTACTCCTGGCTTGGCTTAGCACTCAGGAACTACTCTGGGCAGTGCTCAAGGGACCATATGGGATGCTGGGAATCGAACGTGGGTCGGCTGTGTTCGAGGCAAATGCCCTACCCTCTGTGCTGTCACTCCTGCCCCAAGAAATGAATTCTTAATGGACCAAGTGTTCCTCATAATTCCTGGACCCTTGCAAGCAGCCACTGAATGGGACACTGTGAACAATACCAGCTCCAAGTATCACCCTTCCAGACTTGAGAACTGGGGACTGGCTAAGAGGGCGGGTGCCAGAACCAAGGCTCAGTCCTTGGGTCTAAGCAGCAGTCACTCCTCCACTGGGCCGGGCACCTCTGGACGGCCAAAGGAAAAAATAAAATCAACGGTGAGAAGGAAACTTGTTTTGGGGCCACATCTGGCAGAGCTCAGGGAATCATGCAGTTCTGGCTCTGAACTCAGGGGTCACTCCTAGCAGGGCCCAGAGGACCATACAGGATGCTGGGGAATGAGCCGGAGTCAACCACGTGCAAGGCAAATACCCTACCAGCTGTTCTACTGTTCCAGCCCCCAGAACTAATATCTGTTGTGCTCAGTTGATCAAGGCGTATGTGTTATCAGCAGTTAAAAGCAAAAGTTTGGTGGTGAGCTTATATACTTTCTTTTGGGGGTGGGTGGGTGGGTAGGGGAGGTTTTGGCCACAACTGGCTCACTCCTGGAGGGGTCCGGGGGGCCACCAGGGATCGAACTGAGGTCGGCAGTGTGCAAAAACACCCAACCCCCTGTACTATTTCTCTGCTCCCCATCCCGACCTCTCAGCCGGGCCTGTGGCACCAGGGGAGTCTCTGAAGTGCCATGTGTCCCTTTAAAGGTGGACAGCCTAGGGGCTGGAGTGACAGCACAGCGGGGAGGGCGTTTGCCTTGCACGAGGCCGACCCGGGTTCCATTCCCAGCATCCCATAGGGTGCCCTGAGCCCTGCTTAATTCCTGAGTGCATCCCTTGATGGGGCCAGATGCATCCCACATGCTCTCCTCAGCACCACCAGGAGTAACTGCTCAGCATCACCAGGTGTGGCTCAAAACCCAAGCCACAACAGAACAATGCTCTGGCCCACCATTTAAACCCACCACCCTAACTTAGAAACCCAACCGCCGTATCTTTCGGCATAAGGAGCTCAAGTTCTAGAGGTCGAGACACACCTAGTGAGCAGAAGGGTCGGAGGCAGGCCCAACTCTCCCACGCCCCGTAAGCCTCGGGCCAGTTGAAAGCCAGGCACCGTGCTTCAGGAGGGCGTCCACACATCCCCCAGACCAAGGCAACCCGGGCGGCCTTGTGGCAGGTCTCGGGCACCACTGAGCCTCCCGCGAGGCTCCTGTACCCTCAGCAGGCCAGGGATGGGGCAGGGGTGGGCCAGGGAAGGGGGGAGGGGTGGGGCTGGCTCTGCGGGGCTGTACTGAGGCTGGTTTTAGTGATACACTGCTGATAATGCAGCAGCTAGCTAAGGCCCAATAATCAAGGAATGTGATTTTTTTTTTTTGCGTCACATCTGGCAATGCACAGGGGTTACTCCTGGCTCTGCACTCAGGAGTTACTCTGGGCGGTGCTCAGGGGACGATATGGGATGCTGGGAATCGAACCTGGGTCGGCGCGTGCAAGGCAAACGCCCTACCTGCTGTGCTATCTCTCCAGTTCCAGGAATGTGATTCTTAACAAAGTATTTTAAAACACAACTACAACATTGTAAGAATTAATAACCCCGAGTGGTTTGTCCTCAAGCAATTAGCCCCGAAATTATTGTTTTAGGGAAGATTTTTCCTTGGTTTTATTAAGACATAATTTAATAAAAATCAGATCACATAACACTCCTTGTCTCACCACTTGCTATACCGTTTCCCTTTAAAAAATGCATCGTGGCTGTCTTTCCAGGCTTTAGACATAAATTTACCTCATTTGTAAACAACTACCATTAAATGGCATATGCATTAACGTAATAAATCCATCGCGATGGCTTCCAGTACAAGCAGCCCCAAGAACGACCTCTGCCCCGTAGCCTGCAGCCCCACAGGGCAGACCCCTAGGAACGCAGTGGGAAGGCAAAGGTGCCCTCCCAGGGCGCCAAGCCACCAACACTCCCGACCTCCCGGCATACTCCCCCCACCCCTAAGAATGAAAATGGTCATAAGCTAACGTTTCTCATCTGTTAGGAAAAGTATTTTCTTATCACCAGTGAGATGGAAATCTTTGAATTTCTTGGCTCCGAAGACCAACAGCCTCTAATTTGTTGTTGATGTTGTTTGTTTTGGGTCACACCCAGCAATGCTCTAGGATTACTGACTCCCGGCAGGGCTGGGGGACAGAATGAGATACCAGGGATGGAACCCGGTCGGCCGGTCGGCCGCGTGCAAGGCAAGTGCCCTCCCCGCTGTACTATCTATCACTCCTATCAATCCCTATCAACCTCTGATTTTCCACCAGGGCGTTCTAACACAAGATTAAGACAGAACAGTCTCCTTCAGTGTGACTGCAAACGAAGGCAAGCGCAGGGGTAGCCAGGAATTTAAATGAAATTCAAGCTGTAAGCTAAAAATAACGTTGCCTTAGTGCACTCAGGTAAAGGAATGAGGAGCCGGTGGAGGAAGGGCCTGTCCACTCGCAGGCCCCGGGCAGAGGCTGAAGGGTTTTCTAGAGCCATGCAGCTGATGGGACGGGCCCGTGGCACACACCCCGTCCCGGAGCAGACACAGAAGACACTGCCAGCAGCCCAGAGGGGTCCGATTTACACGTCATATCCCCCCGCCCCAGACAAAACAGAAGCATGAAGCCAATGGCGACTGCTGGGAAACTTTGCCCATCTTCAGAGTTACAAGACACTTAGCCAGGAAACAAGAAGGAAGTTTACAAAGAGAAACGAGAGTGAACACTCTTAGAAAAACTAAAGAAGGGTTGGAAGATGAAACTGAGTTTTCCATAGAGAAAGTTGGTGTCAATTCAGAAGGTCCCAAGCTGGATTGCAGAAAGTGAGTGGGACTAAAACTGTCGAGGAAAAAAAGTCGAGCAGGAAGAGGTCTCCCGCCCTGAGCACAGGCAAAGACGGTGTTTGAAAACACACTCCAGGGACACCTCTCTACTGAACGCTTTGAATTTCACCCATGGACAATCTCCCAAGCGTCAAAGAAGGAAATTTGGACTTCAAGGGGATCAGGAATCAGAATGGCTTCAGGTCTCCCCACACCCGCTGCAATCTGAGGAGAAAACCCGCATCCGGGTCTCGTGAAGCCGTCACTCATGTTCGGCAAAACTTCAACTCCATCCAGATTAAGAGAAAACCAGGAGGGCTGGAGACAGTGCAGCGGGCAGGGCACCTGCTTGCACGTGGCTGTCCCGGCCCCATCCTGGCCCCAGACGGCCCCACGTCCATCAGAGCGATCTGGAGAGCAGAGCCAGGAGGAAGCCCTGAACACCACTGGTGTGGCACAAAACAAGAAAACAACCACAACCAAATATCAAAAAACAAGAAAGGAAAGAGGCAGGCAGACAGACACGGGGAAGGAGCCTGACCCCCAACGTCCTGCTGCAGGGACTCACGCAGAGCCTGGAACATCACCCAGTACTCATGGGTGTGGCAAAAAAAAACCCCAAGCCCCCAAAGTGGGCAAGGTGCTGGCAGACCCCAGAGCCCTGCCAGGACCGACTCCTGAGCACAGAGCCAGGAGCAAACCCTAGGCACTGCTGGGTGCAGCACAGAACTGAAACAAACAAACAAGACACCCCAAGTCCCCAGGCCCCAGGGCAGCAGGTGCGGGGAAGGGCGGAGTACCAGTCCCTGGCTGAGTGACCGAGCATGCCCAGTTCCACCCCAGGCACACCAGGGTCCCCAGAGACCCTTAGGAGCTGGAGCAAGCCCCCAGCACAGCTTCGGTGTGGGCCCCGGCAGAAACAAAGAGCGGTGAGATCTCAGGGAAGGTGACGCAGGGAGTCGGAGCGAGCGTGAGTCTCAGACCTCAGATGGAAAAGGATGGCACTTCTTTAAAAACATATTTTTGTTTTTGGGCCACCCTTGGTGCTCATGGCTGACTCCTGGCAGAGCTCAGAGCCTGGGCTGGCCAAGAACACGGACACGGCAAGCACCCTACACCCACTACCGCACACTGCTAGGCCCAGAGCTGCGTTTCTTTAACAGAGACATCCCACAGATGATTGGTGAGTTAGGGTTGAATTTTAATGACAAATACACAGAAAACTAAGTGAAAATCAAGCAAGACTCCAAGTAACCTTAGGGAAAACAAGATAATCAACCGAAGGCAAAGGTGAGTGCGCTACAGAGAGGAAAGTATTCAAGAGTCTTTTCAACTTAAACTTAGAAGAAAAAAAGACCCCACAGTCAGAGCAACAGCAGGGAGGGCATTTGCCTAGCATGCAGCAGCTGACCGGGGTTAAATCTCCAGCATCCCATATGGTCCCCCGAGCAACCTAGGCGCATCACTGGGTGTGACCCCCAAACAAACAAAAACCCGCGAAGACACGGGAACAACAGCACAGGGGTAAGGCACCTGCACCGCACAGGTCGACCATGTCTCAGTTCCAGCACTGCATCTGGTCCTGAGAGCACCGCCAGGAATTAGTGCTAGCACCTCTGCCCAACCACATGAAAACGTAGCAAGATGCATTTCTCACTTAAGAAGTTCACGTGAAGGTCAATGAAGAAGCCCACGGGAGCACACGCATGTTACCCACCGGCTAGCTGGCAAATTAACGTGAGGGATTAACAAGCCGGGGTCTCATTTTACCAGGATCTGAGGAGCTCTGCAGGCTGGGTAGACAGAAGCCTGCCAGGGATATGGCTTCTAAAATGTTTGACTTGGGGCTGGAGCGACAGCACAAGTGGGTAGGGCGTTTGCCTTGCACGTGGCCTACCCAGGTTCAATTCCCAGCATCCCATATCCGAGCACTGCCAGGGGTAATTCCTGAGTGCAGAGCCAGGAGTAACCCCTGTGCATCGCCGGGTGTGACCCAAAGAGCATAAAAATTAAAAAAAAAAAATTTAAAAAAATAAAATGTTTGGCTTTAGGAATTATTTTAAAAGAAAAGAAAAACAGCTGGACTATTTCTTCCATGAGTGTAAGTCACTTAATCTTTGAGGGAGAAAACCGGAAGGATGGCTCGCCCCGCAGACCCTTTCAGGGTAAACCCAGCTGGGAAGTAATACTGGAGAACATGTGAGCCACTGTGACTCAAGATGACAAGCTATCCAGGGGACAGGGAGGTCATCTGAGAGGGTGTTGGAGCCGGAGTGTCTTCCACAGGCAGAAGGGCAGGAAGTCCGCCCGACAGGCCCTCCGCCAGCTTCCATCACGCACCCTCAGAGGCCCCCAAGCCTCATCCTCTGCCCACACAGCATCCAGCCAGGGCACCCGACTTCCTCCCTGCAACAGTGGGCTGTCTCCAACACCTGCGGCAGCTGTAGGAGGTGCATCTTTTTTTGGGGGGAAGGGGCACACCCAGTGGTGCTCAGGGGTTACACCTGGCTCAGTGATCACTCTGCTAGGGGAACCATATGAGATGCCAGAGATCCAACCCAGGCTGCCACACGCAAGGCAACACTCTCCCTGCTGTGCTCTCTGTCCAGCCCCGGCAACCCGGCATTTTAAAACTAACTTTTGAAACTCCCGTTCCGAAATACTTTACAAATTTTTGAGGGGGCCTCCCCCTGGAGTGCTCTGGGCTTACTCCGAGCTCTGCGCTCGGGGACGAGAGCCTGGCCAGTCGAGGGAAAGGCCAAGGACCGACCCGCTGCACCGCGGCGTGGCCCTGCAAGACTTCTAAAGCGAACGGTCTGAGCAAAGAGACGCTATACTTCTGCCGACTCCACCCGGAGGGACTAGTTCGTGCTTAGACCAAGTTCAAGATCGGACCTTCGGAGCCCGTGCCCGCCTCCTCCTGTCCCCCCGCGAACCCTGCCCGCGCGCCACTGGCCGCGCTCGGACCTGCTGGTGCATCCCTCCCGGGGGCCCTTCCGCCCGGAGCGCGCCCTGCACGGGGACCCCGGGCCCCAAGATCCCCAGGGGAGCGCGCCCTGCACCCGGGCCCCGAGGCCGGCCGGCGGGCTGCCGTCCCAGGGGCACTCCGGCCGGCGCGGACCCCGCAGTGGGGGTGGGGGCGCCGCAGCCCCGCGGTCCGCCCCGAGCCCCCCGGGCACCGCCTGCGGGAACCTCCGGCCGGCGTGAAAGGTGAGCGACAGCTTTCACCTGACACGACTCGGGAGTCCGGCTCTGGGGCCGTCGCGCCGGTCCAGGTGTGGGCCGGCCCCCACCCCCCCGCCACCAGCCCGCGGCGGGCCCGGGCCCGGACGGCGCGGCCCGAACGGGCCCGAAGCGCCGACCCCGCGCCGAGCGCAGCCGGGCCGGGCGCGCGGAGGCAAAGGCCCCGGGCACCGGCGCCCGACTCGATGGTCCGCCGGCCGCGTGACCCGCCGCAGCCAATCGGGACTCGGCGCCCGCACCACCGAGACGACGGCGGCGGCGGCTAGAGGCTCCCGCCGGCCGCTCGCCCTCGCCGCCCAGCCCGGCCCCGGCGCTGCCCGCTCGGTGCTGCCGCCATCTTCCCGGAGGAGAGCCCGGGCCCCCGCCGCGGCCGCCCGCGCCCCGGCCGCCCCCCGCGCGCCCCCGCCGCGTCCCCGCGCGCGTCGGCGGCCAGCGGCCTCGCCTCCGGGGACGTCCTTGCCGCCCGCCGCGGCGGCCCCCGGCGCGGGCTCGCGTACCTGCTCCACTCTTCTCCGCGTCAGGAGCCGAGCTCATAAGGTAGGAACTGTGGCGAAACAGGGGCAAGCCGCCATCTTGGTAAAGGAGAAGAGGCTACGCTTGACCTCCCCCCCGCCCCCAGCCTCTATATGGCCAACCGCCGTGGGAGGGGCCCGGCGCCTGCGCACGGCCGGCCGCGGCCCGCTGCGCCTGCGCGCTGGGCGCCGGGGCGGGGCGGCGGGGGTCGCGCCGGGCGAGGAAGGAGCTGGCAGGGGGCGGGGCCCGCGCGGGGCGGGGCGGGGCGGGGCGGCGCGTGCGCGCGGGCGAGGAAGGAGGTGGCAGGGGGCGGGGCCCGTGCGTGCGCGCCTGGCGAGGAAGGAGCTGGCAGGGGGCGGGGCCGGGGCGGGGCGGCGCGTGCGCTCGGGCGACGAGGGAGCTGGCGGGGGCGGGGCCCGCGCGGGGCGGGGCGGGGCGGGCGAGGAAGGAGCTGGCGGGGGGCCGGGGTGGGGCGGGGCGGGGCGGCGCGTGCGCGCAGGGCGAGGAAGACGCAGGCAGGGGGCGGGGCGTGCGCCTGCGCGGGCCCGGAAGGCGCGGGCAGGGGCGGGGCCCCGCGGCGCGCGCGCATGCGCGGCCGCGGCGGGCGGACGTGCGCGGCGCTGGGCGGGGCCGGCCGTGCTCGCTCGCTGGCTCGCTGGGTCCGGGGCGTGGGTCGATCGGCGGCCGAGCGGTGAGTGTCCTGCGGCCGCGCCCCGGGCCCCGCCGCCGCCTCCGGGCTGCGCTTGCGGCCGGCAGGGCGGGCCGGGCGGGCGGGAGCCGCGGCGCCTGCTCTGCGCCCGGGGCCGACCCCCGGGCCGCGCTGCCGGGCCGGAGCGGCGGGCGGGGGCCGCGTGGGTCCCGTGGCCCGCGCGCCCCGCGCGCCCGGCCACACCCGCGCTGGCTCCGGTCCCGCCCGCGGCGCCTCGGCTCCTTTGTAGCCGGCCCGGCTGCTTCGCGCCGCCTCTCCGCGGGCCCGCGGGTCGGGGTGGCCAGGGTTTGCGGTTAGGCCACTAGAAACTTTTCTGGGGAAAATGTTTCACTGCCCGAACTTGCTACAACTTGACAAGGTGTCGGCGGAGAATCGCGGGGCCAGATCGGGGAAAGGAGTCTGACTCGGGGAGAAGCAGGAGCGCCGCTTGGGTGGTCAGTGGGCAGCGCGGGCGCCCGCCCTGCGGGGGCCGTCGGCGAAGGGTCCCGGGACGGGTCTCCGGGTCCGGCGCGGGCCGCGGCCGGACCCCCCGTGCCCCTGCGCCGGCAGGTGGCCCGGCTGCCTCGAGTGGCTCCTGCTGGGCGCATTCCCGCCTGGTGACTGCTGTGATTTGAATGGATTGGGGCCAATGCTGGGCTGCAGGGAGAAGAACAGTTAGGTTGCTTGGCAGGTTGACCTGAATTGTGTATCCGGGGTTTCCTTTTGTTTTTATTAGAACTTAATGCTGAATTTTTGTATCCTATGTCTTCTCAGCCTCTGATCACTTAAAGTTTTTTTTCTTTTTTCGGGTCACACCTGGCGATGATCAGGGGTTACTGCTGGCTTTGAACTCGGGAATCACTCCTGGCAGTGCTCAGGGGACCCTATGGGATGCTGGGAATCGAATCCGGGTCAGCCGCATACAAGGCAAACACCCTACCCGCTGTGCTATCACTCCAGCCCCAATCACTTAGTTTTTTTAAAGTTTGTCATACTGGCTTATACACAGATGTTATCAGTCTGTTTCTGAAACCTAACTGCTAGCAAATATTTCAGAAAGGGCTTTTTATTTTTCTTTCTGGTGTTTGGGACACACCCAGCTATGTTCAGGGCTGACCCCGGTCTCTGCACCGGGATTACCCCTGGAGGCTCGAGGACCATATGGGATGCTTGGAATTCAACCTCCGTTGGCTGCTTACGAGGCCAGCATCCTCCTTGCTCTGCTGTCTCCATGGCCCAGGTCTTTGCATTTATATTCATGAGGTTGGTCTACAGGTAGCTAATTTTCTTAGATTTCCGTCTGGCTTTGTTACTAAAGTTGTTCTGTCTCCAAAAAAAGGATGCTTTCTCTTTTTTTCTGAGTGACTTTAGGGTTATGTTTGGAGGGTGGATGAATCCACCCCCCCTTCATCTCCCCCCACCCCATTCTTTTTGGTCTTGGTCCTGCCTCCTTTTCCGATGTGTTTGTATTCAACTATTTCGTCTGTTTCTTAGTCTGGTGGCATGGTTCTGGGCTCCATTTTGTCTTTGGCCATGCCTGGGAAGGCCATCTTTGCCAGGCTTTCTAATTTGTAGCCATGTTTTACATGTGTTTGCTGTTTCTTCCTTAATGGGATTTGAGAGGAACTTGTTTCAAATAAGCAAGTTTGGAATTTACCTACTTTTCTTTTTTTGCTTTTTGGGTCACAACCAGCGATGCTCAGGGGTTACTGCTGGCTCTGCACTCAGGAATTACTCCTGGTGGTGCTCAGGGGACCCTATGGGATGCTGGGAATCAAACCTGGGTCCCTCGCGTGCAAGGCAAATGCCCTACCCGCTGTGCTGTCACTCCAGCCCCTACCTACTTTTCTTTATCTTAAGATTTTTTTCTATTGTTCCTTTGAGTTATTTTGTTCATATCTTAATATTGTGAAAAATTAGACCCCCCCACCCCGCTTTAATAGTGAAATTGCTTGCCACAGGACCGGAGTGGTCTCCACTCCATGCACTCCCTCAGCGCAGTCGGGAGGAAGCCCTGAGCATTGCCCAGGTGACCCACAAGAACAAAGAAGAGAACTTGTTAACAAATTTCAGATTCCTTTCTTGGTTTTTGGGCCACACCCAGTGATGCGCAGGGTTCCTCCTGGCTCTGCACGGGGGGGACCCATCTGGGGGTCAGCCCGGTTGGCCACGGGCGAGGCAGGTCACCTACCCGCTGTATGATCTCTCTACTCCCAAACTTTCGCATTCTCAAGAGTCTGCTGCTGCTTTCCCCTACTTTATTTGGCGTTCTTGTGATTTTCCTTTTGCTGGTGTCTTTGATGAGCTGGTTAGCCAAGAATGTTTGAGATAAATGAAATAGCTATCCCTTTTTTCGCTCCATCTTTACCGATGATTCGAGAACTATAATATTTCTTAATATTTGTTTAGATTCTCCTCACAGTAATAGGTTATGCTTTCTGATTCTTGATTATATTTAAGTCAGATTTGCCAGTTACTAGTCTTTCTGCCCTTTCTCATACTGTTTTTACTAAACTTGCCTGCTTCTGAAAGTTATTGTGGTGTATCTCTATCAGCTTCACCTTTGCTATATGTATTTGCTGCAGTTGTTTATATACATTGAATTTATTTTTAGTTTCTTAATAAGTTTCATTGCATTCCTTTTTTTCTTTTTTTTGGCTTTTTGGGTCACACCTGGCTCTCCACTCAGGAATCATTCCTGGCGGTGCTCAGGGGACCATATGGGAGGCTGGGGATTGAACCCTCATGCAAGGCAAGTGCCCTCCCAGCTTACTATGACTCTGGGTTAGTGTTTCTAACTAGAGGTTCATTTGGCTTTGGGGATCCAGGACCCGGCCCTCCACTTCTAGGCCGCCCTCGGGGCAGTGAGAGGCTGCGGTGGGAACCCTCCTGGAAATGCTTTGTAACGGTGCAGGGTGGAATCTATGCATCATACGTTGAACTTAGTCCCTTCGACTTCCCCTTGCGATTTCTGTGTGAGCAGTGACAATCCCGTCCTTTCTGTGCAGTGTGTGGATGCCAGCTGTGCCTTTCACCGCCAGCTCCTGCTAACCCCGGGCCGTGTGTTTGACAGATTGACGACACCTCACTGAAGATGTCCAAGGTACGAGACCCTACTTCTTCATGTGCCCAAAGCATACAGAGAAACTGCTTTATATTTTCATGTTGTTTATAGTCAAGATTGATAAGACTCATTAATTTTAGTGCATCCGATGGTTTTGGGTGGGTTTTTTGTTTTGTTTTGTTTGGGGGGGGGGCTCAAACCTGGTGATGCTCAGGGGTTATTCCTGGTTCTGCACTCAGGAATTACTCCTGGTGGTGCTTGAGGGGCCTTATGGATGTCAGGGATCGAACCCAGGTCGGCCACGTATACAAGGCAAACGCCTTCCCCACCCCACTGTCGCTCTGACCCCATATGATGGCTTCAGAGAGGGCTCCAATCTGTCATCTTAAGAGCTTTGTCTTTTCTCAGATTTTCCACTTCCCGTTTCTAAGCTTCTGTCAGTGACCATCCAGTTAGCCTCTCTGGGCATTCGTTCCCAGCAGAAAAATCAATTGATAATTTAAAATTGCAGTACTTACTTTTTGTGTTTGTGAAGCAAGAACATTTTGTGTTGAAACTTACTTAGAAAGATGTGAGGGGAGGGAAAGGGAGAAGTCTGCCTGTTTGAGAGAGAACATGGACTTCTCTGGCGTGGAAGCAGCAAGCAAGGAAAGAGGAGATGAGCCAGAGCTGCGTATGAGGGGACAGGGGCGTGGGAGCAAAGCCCGTGGCACTTGCTTTTTGATGGGACTCTTTTTTTTTCCCCCTTTTTGGGTCACACCCGGCAATGCTCAGGGGTTACTCCTGGCAGTGCTCAGGGGACCATATGGGATGCTGGGGATCGAACCCGGGTTGGCTACGTGCAAGGCCAACACTCGACTTGCTTGCTATCGCTCCAGCCCCATTGATGGGACTCGTAGGTGTGAGCAGTTACCTCATTTTGCTGTGGCCAAGCAGTCCTGAGTCATGAAGTGAATCAGGTCTTGAAAGCTGAGCACAGCAGAACTTGTGGTTCCGCCCCAAGGTTTTTTCTGAGTCTTTGGATGTTTGTTATTATCCGGCGCGTTATCATTGAACTAGCTTACGCTTTTTTATATAGACGCTAGCTTAGAATGTGAATAAGCAGCAGTAATTGAACCAAGAGCTGTAATTTCATCAGCCGGACATAACCACTGTAACGTTTTGTCAAGATGTCTTTTATATGTGTATGGGCACACGTGCCTACATCTGCAGAACATTTTTGGAAAGAAAGCAGCTTATCTGTATTTTGACTTTTGGTGGGGATTCACAGCCAGCGATGCTCAGGACTTACTCCTGGCTTTGTGCTTAGGGATCAGATCTGGGTTGCCCAGTCCAAGGCTAACGTTCTACCTCTATACTCTCTCTCTGGCCCAGTTAATTTACTTTCAGTTTTTTTTTTCCTGTCATATTCAGACCTTACAAGTTTTACAGAACTTGGTTTATTTCATTTGTCTTTCTTCTCTGTTGACGTCTATTGACAGTTCAGTACCAACAGCTGAGATCGCTCTCCCATTCCTAGTTTCCCAGCTCTTGGTCTTTGAAGCTCTGCCAGCAACATCCTGCCACTATATTGGCTATCATTCCCTTACAAGAGCCGAGCATGACGGAGTGGGAATATAGCAAGATTAATGAATGATCATAAATAATTCTTAATGCCCTGAAGGATTTGCTTTTGGAAGCTGTTTTTAGTAAAATTTGTTGAATAAAACTGTTGTCAGTTGTGTCATTCACTTTATGAGTTTGATTTTACTCAGTTCCGTAGTAGTTGTACTCAGATGAATTAATGAGCACGTATGTTTTATGTATTGATAAACAGATGCAATTTTAGGTTATTTTGTAGCCATGGAATTGTATTGAATGGGTTTTAAGTTCATACTTTATATTTGTGAGAACTAATAATAGGTCTAGTGGTCACAGTCTTGATTTTGTTCTGAGAGCCACTAATTTTTTTTTTTTTTTGTAGCAACAACCAGCTCAGTTTGTAAATCCAGAGACTCCTGGCTATGTTGGATTTGCAAACCTTCCCAATCAGGTTCACCGGAAGTCTGTGAAGAAAGGCTTCGAGTTCACACTGATGGTGGTTGGTAAGGACTCGGCTTGGTGCTCCACCCCTGCCAGGGTGCGTGACAGCACGGCCTTGGCATGGGGGAATCTTCTTGGGGCAGCAGAATCAGATAATGTGGATTTGGGAAGAAGAAATTTTGCGTAAGAAGTAAAATCTTCCGATAGATGTGTACCTTAGCTGTTGCCTGTTGTGGCCCCGTGGATACTTGGGTGCTCTGGTGTTCCTGACCCTCTCCCCAGCGAGGACGTTGCAGAAATGAGGCTGGTCTCTGTGGTTTATGATTATCCTCCCCTGGACTCACTGTGGGAATGCCAGCGCTGTGTCGCTGTTGGCAGGATGCTGTGACTTGCCAGTGTCGGGAACGTCCCTGGGGACCAGACACGGGACAAGGCGGAGGGGAATCAGACTAAGGGTCATCCAGGCGCTGCCAGCTGTGCCCCCAAACCTAGAACGAAGCATCTGCCAGCCCCAGTTCAGCCTCTGCTGGCTGCTGTCCTGGCTGACACGTGCGCAATACAGCAGCCATCGCCTCCCACCTCAGTCCCCCCGGACTCCTGACCCGGAAGCCCCTAAGACAGGCCTGGAGGGGGCGAGCACTGCCTTGTGTGTGCGGCCCTGGGCGCAACCCCAGCACTGCATCGTCAGAGCACTGAGCCTGGAGCAGGCCCAGAGTTCCTGGGGTGTGGCTCGCAAATGAAAAAAGACGGAGATAATCATTTCCATATTGGTAAAAAGCCTCAGTATTCTGCTATGCAGTGACAGATAACTAATGAGCGTGCGTGAAACAGTAGCAGTTCTTACAGGAGTTCAAAAGTTACTACTATGATCAGTTAGAATTGAGTGGTCACTTGAAATTCTTGTGGTGCCGGTCCCCCGAGCTAGCTCCAGCCATCCCTGTGGGTCTCAGTGAGCGGACTGAGGAGCGTGTGAGTCTGACCTCCGGAAGAAAAGCCGGTTTAAAGAAAAGCGGGGGAAGAGAGTACCGTGGGTAGGGGCTGGTGGGCTCTTCCGATGCAGCCCGCACTGACCAGTACCATGAGCAGCGGCCACCTTGCAGCCGTGTGCAGGCGAGACTGCTCGTGAGCTCAGGCGTGGTGGGACCATGTTCGTTTCCACTTCCAGGTGAATCTGGCCTGGGAAAATCCACTCTGATTAACAGCCTGTTCCTGACCGATCTCTACCCGGAAAGGATCATCCCAGGAGCCGCAGGTACGGGCCCCTCTGCTCCCCAAAATGCAGGTCTGTGTTCCTGCGCGGAAGGGCTGGCACCCGTTTCCCGTCCCTGGCCGTGGGGTTTAAGCGCAGGGACCTTGCTGAGGCCGTGCGACTCTCACCAGGGCCTGGGTTCGCCCGCCCCAGGCTTGCTGTTTCTGTCAAATGTCCAGGGTCTCCTCCGAGCTGAGGTCTGATGGGAAAGCCCCGGGTGTTTGCTCCCAGGGGAGCAGTGGGGTTGCTGTCCTGGGCGCCCAGCGTGGGTCCTGATGGGCAGTGACTCCCCTTCGCCAGCAGCCTTTCCCCCCACCGTCGGGCTTCCTGTTGCTGACTCGGGAGCTGGTTTGGCATAGACCTTGAGTTCCGAGACTTCCTCAGAGAGGTGCTGAACTCAGTCATCGCTTCACTCCGTGAACTGGTTGAGAGATCCCTCCCTTACTGACGCCGTTGCTCTTACAGAGAAGATCGAGAGAACCGTCCAGATTGAGGCTTCGACTGTGGAGATTGAAGAGCGCGGGGTGAAGCTGCGCCTGACTGTGGTGGACACGCCTGGCTACGGGGACGCCATCAACTGCAGAGACTGGTACGTGCCCGGGGGGCACCTGCCGCTCTCCTCCTAGTTCAGGCGGGCCACCGGGTTTTGGGTGATGCTGATGAGAGAGGAGCCAGGGGCATCGGCTTTCCTGGAGAACGGGCCGCTCTCCTTGGTTTGGTACCGTGCCCGTCAGTCCTCAGGGTGTGCTCCTGCTCTGTGCTCAGGGAGCACTTCTGGCGGGGTCTGGGAACCATACGGGGTTCTGGGGCCCGAACCCAGGATGGCCACATACAGGGCAGTGCCCTCCACTGCATTATGGCTCTGGCCAGGATGGGTATTTATTCTGGAAGCACAGTCCAGTGGGGTCTGAGCTCTGAGCCAGCCCCTGTCAGGTCGCTCCGGGAAACTCCCTGCCCAGCCACTCCTCAGATTGGCTCATATCGGACCCTTGGCACCGAGGGGCTGACACAGTGCCCACATGTTCTCAGTGTCTCACCGAGGCTGGGGTCTGTGTCATTCCGTCCCAGACGAGCTGCCCGTCTTACGCGTCCTGCGTAGGGGCAGACATGCGCTCAGTCCCTGGCGTCCGGCCTGCCTGCCTGCCCGTGCTCCCGGTGCTCACTGCTGTGCTCTTCTAGTTTCAAGACCATCATCTCCTACATTGACGAGCAGTTCGAACGGTACCTGCACGACGAGAGCGGCCTGAACCGCCGGCACATCATCGACAACAGGGTGCACTGCTGCTTCTACTTCATCTCGCCCTTCGGACACGGGTGAGCGTGGGTGGGCGTGGAGCTGGGCGTGCCCCCGAGCCTGGGAGCAGGGCTGGGTCTTCCCCCCACCCCCGAGCCTGGGAGCAGGGCTGGGCGTGCCCCCGAGCCCAGCCGCTCTTGACCCTCTCTGGTTCCTTCAGATTGAAGCCCCTGGACGTGGCCTTCATGAAGGCGATTCACAACAAGGTGAACATCGTGCCCGTCATCGCCAAGGCTGACACCCTCACGCTGAAGGAGCGGGAGCGCCTGAAGAAGAGGGTCAGTGGGACGGTGCCCCTTGGTCTGTGTGCATGTGCCCGCCGGGGCTGCTGACGCCGGCCTTCCAGGGGCTGTGCCCCTGAGGGCTGCAGCCCTTTTGATGGGCTCTGGAAGCTGCTTGCGGTCAGCTCCTTAGCCTGCAGGAATGCGGGACTGGGCCCCGTGGGCTTGCGGGAGGGTGCTCCCATTCCTCGGGCCTGGGGTGGGGACACACCGTGGAACGGCCTGGCAGTCTCGCTCCCCTGCTGTCTCTTGCTCCACCTCTTCAAGCTGGCTGGCTCTCCTCTGTTCGCGGATTTTGTTTGAGGGCACGCCTGGCGGTGCTCGGAGGACCGTGTGGGATGCCGGGGAAGCTAACCCGGGCCCGCCGCACGCCAGGCAGATGCCCTTGCCACCGTGCGTTTGCTCCGGCTGTTCTCTATCGACTCGCTTCGGTTTGCTCCTGAAGTCTAGACTGACGTGCTGACGTGGTCAGCAGGACTCTTGAAAGCCACAGAAGCAGTCGTCAGCTGCCACTGCCGTTCCAGCGCGGTCTGTGTGTGCCCTCGTCCCCTCAGGCGGAGACTGGGTCTGTTGTGCTCAGCAGCCTCGTGCCCGCCGAGGCGCCTGCTCTGCCGGCCCACACGGTTTCTCAGTGTCTCTGGGCATCCCAGCCAGGGTCTCCGCTCTGCTTGTCTGTGTGTCCCCAGGGTCTGGACCTGGCCTGGCGTGGGTGCTCAGAGCTGCCTGTGGGAGTGTCGTGGCACCTGCCATGGCACGGTCGTACCCACTGAACCCTAATAGCGCTCTTGCGGTTTGGGGACCACACCCGGCGGCGCTCAGGAATCTGTATGTTGTTCCGGGGATCGAACCCAGGTTGGCCATGTGCCAGGCAGGCACCTTGACTACTGTGCTGCCACTCTGGCTCTGTCGGGGTCTTGGCCAGTCGACCCCGGCGCACTGGAGTACGATCCCCTGGTCACCAGACTTACTCCCTCTAGGGCAGGGAGGGGGCAGGAGAGAAGCCCCTGTCGTGGCCCTCCCTCCGCGCACTGTGGACTCCTGCCGCCTCAGAGAACCCCGCGGAAGGGGGGGAACTGGTGGTCAATCAGCAGTCCATTTATTAGCTCCACACGGGGTTTTTATACAGATGTTTCAGGGACAATCCACGTGTATCACATTTACCTCGATGGGCTCTGCGCGGGTGTTAGTCAGTGACTCACACCTCCGCTCTCAGGGCCCGGTGCATCAGCTCTGGCAGGTGGTAACTGTTGCCTCCCTCATCCTCCACCAGAGAGCCCACGTGTGGAGTGCTGGAGCAAGCCCCTGGGCCCTGTGGAAGGGCCGGCTCTTGCTTTAGGGGCAGGGGATTGATCAAAGTCTTAGGTTGGCTGCTGAGACCCCAACATGGCTCCCGAACTGAACACACTCTCGACAGTGTTCTGGCCCGCTCTCAGTAGTGCTTAGGGGCTGCTCGTGCCCGGGTGCTCAGAGACCCTGAGGTGTCAGGAGAGAGCCTCCTCAAGGAGCTTCAGCTTCTGGCGGGGAGGGCCAGGGCGGAGGTGGCAGTGCTTAAAGAGTCATTTAAGTCCATCTCTAACTCTCGCATGTGGCACTGCCCGCATCCCCCAGATCCCACCAGGAGTGACCTCTGAGCATGGGGCAGGGGCAAGCTCTCAATACCCCCGGCTGTGGCTAAAACCATTGCCCAGAATCTGTCTGGGAGTGGGGACTGGGCCCCCCTGTGGGTGCTGGCTTTGCTTTGAGCGTGGGCAGAGCCAGGAACTGCCCGGGCCTGGGGTCTCAGCCAGGGGAAAGCCCCGGCCCAGGCCACTCTGCTGTCCGCCAGTGCTCTTGGCCCTCCACATGGGTCCCCCCCATCCTCTCTCCCTCCACATCTATGTGGAACCCTGCCCAGCCCGTGTCTCTCCAGGGAGACCCCCGCCTGCCCTGTCTCCCTCAGCTGCTCTTCTCGCAGCTGACTTGCAGCCTCCAGGCTTCTTGTGCTGTCCCCTCCTTGCCTTGGACAGAAATCTTTCCCCAGGCCCCCCCCCCCTCTGCTCCTTAGGCCCCCGCATGCCTGTGCTGGAGGCAGCGCTCCTGCGGGTTCCCCAAGGCTGTTGTAGGGGCTCCTTGCGGCACTCTTTCTCATAATGAGAGCACTTGCTCTGTCTGTGGCCAACCTGGGCTCGATTCCTGGCACCACCTAGGGTCCCCTGAGGTCACAGGAGTGATCCCCGAGCAAAAACAAAACAGAAACGCAGTGCGGGGGCCGGAGAGCTAGGACAGGGATGAAGGCTCTCGCCTTAGGCCCTGCCAGCCCCAGCTCTGACTCTGGGCACTGCGTGATGGTTCCCCAGCAGAACCACAAATAAGCCCTGAGAAGCCAGGAAAGGAAATGGAGTGTATAAGCTGTCTGAAAGTGATTCTAATAGTTGTTGGTGTTTGGATGATTCTGATACGGTGCTGACAACTTGACTGAAGTGCTTCTGCATTTGGTTTGTCCTTCCAGATTCTGGATGAGATTGAAGAGCACAACATCAAAATCTATCACTTACCTGATGCAGAATCCGATGAAGACGAAGATTTTAAAGAGCAGACGAGACTTCTCAAGGTACGAACTCGAGCGCTCAGCGTGAGTTTACCGCCGGGTCCCGTTGTCCTTAGTTGGGGGCCAGAGCGATCAGGCAGCGGGGAGGGCACTCGCCTTGCCCATGACTGACCCGCTTTCCATCCCGAGCACCCATGTGGCTCTGAGTCCCGCCGGGTGTGGTTCAACCCACCCCCCCCCCCAAATCGGAAGGTTTGCGAAGGGCAGAATTCTGGGAGTCCTCACCCGAAAGGTGATCGGTGAGTTTGGTTATAGATGTGTTTGTGCTGAAGATATATTTTGACTTTGCTTTTACTTGAGCCTTAACGATCTATTCCGCTGAGCTAGGAGGCGGAGTGCTTGCCTTGCTCGTACGGGGCCCTGGGTTCAATTCCTCGTACCGCCAGAAATGAAAGCATTCCCAGACTTGAAGTGTTCCATGCCGCTTATCCCGTATGCACCGTTTCCTCCGCTGGCTTTCCGTGTGCCAGCACCTGCCTCGTCCCTGCAGTGCCCCGGGGTTCCCCATGGAAGCCCGTCCTCCTCGTGTCTCTCCCCAGGCCAGCATCCCATTCTCTGTTGTCGGGTCCAATCAGCTGATTGAAGCCAAAGGCAAGAAGGTCCGAGGCCGCCTCTACCCGTGGGGCGTCGTGGAGGTGGAGAACCCTGAGCACAACGACTTTCTGAAGCTGAGGACGATGCTCATGTAAGAGCCCTCCGTGAAGCCTGGGCCCCTACCTCTCCCGGGCTGCTCTCGGCCTGCTCTGGGCTCCCGCCTCTCCCCGGCTGCTCTCGGCCTGCTCTGGGCTCCCGCCTCTCCCCCGGCTGCTCTCGGCCTGCTCTGGGCTCCCGCCTCTCCCCGGCTGCTCTCGGCCTGCTCTGGGCTCCCGCCTCTCCCCGGCTGCTCTCGGCCTGCTCTGGGCTCCCGCCTCTCCCCGGGCTGCTCTCGGGCTGCTCTGGGCTCCCGCCTCTCCCCGGGCTGCTCTCGGGCTGCTCTCGGGCTGCTCTGGGCTCCCGCCTCTCCCCGGGCTGCTCTCGGCCTGCTCTGGGCTCCCGCCTCTCCCCGGGCTGCTCTCGGGCTGCTCTGGGCTCCCGCCTCTCCCGGGCTGCTCTCGGCCTGCTCTGGGCTCCCGCCTCTCCCCGGCTGCTCTCGGCCTGCTCTGGGCTCCCGCCTCTCCCCGGCTCCTCTCGGCCTGCTCTGGGCTCCCGCCTCTCCCCGGCTGCTCTCGGCCTGCTCTGGGCTCCCGCCTCTCCCCGGCTCCTCTCGGCCTGCTCTGGGCTCCCGCCTCTCCCCGGCTGCTCTCGGCCTGCTCTGGGCTCCCGCCTCTCCCCGGCTCCTCTCGGCCTGCTCTGGGCTCCCGCCTCTCCCCGGCTGCTCTCGGCCTGCTCTGGGCTCCCGCCTCTCCCCGGCTCCTCTCGGCCTGCTCTGGGCTCCCGCCTCTCCCCGGCTGCTCTCGGCCTGCTCTGGGCTCCCGCCTCTCCCCGGCTCCTCTCGGCCTGCTCTGGGCTCCCGCCTCTCCCCGGCTGCTCTCGGCCTGCTCTGGGCTCCCGCCTCTCCCCGGCTGCTCTCGGGCTGCTCTGGGCTCCCGCCTCTCCCCCGGCTGCTCTCGGGCTGCTCTGGGCTCCCGCCTCTCCCCCGGCTGCTCTCGGGCTGCTCTGGGCTCCCGCCTCTCCCCCGGCTGCTCTCGGGCTGCTCTGGGCTCCCGCCTCTCCCCCGGCTGCTCTCGGGCTGCTCTGGGCTCCCGCCTCTCCCCCGGCTGCTCTCGGGCTGCTCTGGGCTCCCGCCTCTCCCCCGGCTGCTCTCGGGCTGCTCTGGGCTCCCGCCTCTCCCCCGGCTGCTCTCGGGCTGCTCTGGGCTCCCGCCTCTCCCCGGGCTGCTCTCGGCCTGCTCTGGGCTCCCGCCTCTCCCCGGCTCCTCTCAGCCTGCTCTGGGCTCCCGCCTCTCCCCGGCTGCTCTCGGCCTGCTCTGGGCTCCCGCCTCTCCCCGGGCTGCTCTGGGCTCCCGCCTCTCCCCGGCTCCTCTCGGCCTGCTCTGCCCCCTCTGGTGCAGCGTGGTCACTGAGAGTAGCCTGGGCCTAAACTGAACGTGCCCACGTGTCTGACAACGCCAGCCCCTCCAGCCCCTGTGGGGATCTCATGGCAGAAGCTGAACGGGATGCACTGAAGAGTGATTCTGTGCTTCAACTGAGAGTGATTCTGCGTCATCTGTTTTAAATGACAATTGAAATAGCAAAATGGCTGTCTTCCTAGCTTAGCAAGTTTTCATAACACGAACACAGTTGTTCAGGAGAATTCCGTCACCACACCGACATGAAAATGCTCAGCCTCGAGGGTTGGAGCAAGAGCCCAGCGGGGAGGGCACTTGCCTTGCACACGGCCTACCTGGGTTCCCTCCGCGGCACCCCAAAAGGCCCCCCCAGCCTTCCAGGAGTGATCCTTGAGCACAGAACCAGGAGTAAGCTCTTAGTACCACCAGGTGTGGCCCCAAAATAAAAAATACAGTGTGCGGGCCTCTCTGGTCGGCCACGGCGGTGGTCACTGTCCTTATGTGCCCTTTGCTGTGGACTCGGTCCCTCCCTGGGTTCCGAGGAAACGGAACATGTGTCTTTGCTCATTCCTGACTCTGGGTCTTTAATGATCGACCCCTGCCACGGCCCATACCTGTGAGCTCAGCAGAGCACGTGCATTCCTGCTCCTCCTGAAATGTCGCTCCTTGGAGACTGCGGCACGCAGAGATGGGAGCCGTGGGGGCCGGCAGGGGGCCATGTAGGCTGGGGTGGGGTGTGCACCTCTCAGTGCCACATCGCTGAAAACCGGAAGCTCCAGGATGCTGCACCGGGTGCAGATACGAAGTGGGGGCTTCCTTCTTGGTGGCTTTCGTGTCCTTCCTTCCTGGTCCCTTCCCCGCCAGTGACATGTTTCGAACATTCTCTTTCAGCACCCACATGCAGGATCTCCAAGAGGTGACCCAGGACCTTCACTATGAAAACTTCCGCTCCGAGAGACTGAAGAGAGGCGGCAGGTGGTGGCCCCAGGCGCCCTTCCCCAAGTCACCCCGTGGGGCCCTTGACCCTGGGGACCGTCACCTGGTTTGCTGGGGGGTGTGGCTGTCGGACTGGGAGCCGGTCAGGGGATCTGTCCACTCCCGGGGACTGCAGCGCTGGCCACACTCCTTCCCTCTCCTCGGCCCAGTAGATTCTGGGCCGTTGGACTGGATTGGGTTTGCTGTTTCTCCCACCTCGGCAGTGTGGGTGCAGCAGGATTGGGCCCAGTGGCTCTGAGAAGCCAGGTGTGCGGCCGGGACATGCCACAGCCCTGGGAGCTGAGCCCGGCCCCGTGCCCAGCTGACAGGGGCACATCCCTGATGAGAAGCCCCAGCAATCAGGGGACGACAGTGTCTGCTGGGGGCTTCTGGGGTACAGCTCACCGGGCCTCTGTGGTCCTGGTCCCTGACTCCCCTGTTAGTGCACATGGGCCCCTGGGGTCATGGCAGTGTCCAGTTCGTGTGTGTTGTTAGACAAAACTGCCCTGGCCCAGCCTAGGAAAGGAAAACCTCTTTTGGGCCTTGGGGGTGAGCTCAGGCTGTGCACCAGGGGGCTGGGGTCAGCCCCAGCGCCAGTGGAGCGACTCTGGAGCACAGCAGGTGGGACCCTGAACCTCGGCAAGCCAGGGGTCTCCTAGACGAGGGGACCTGAGCCCCTCTCGGCACTCCTGGTCATCACGGAGTGTGGTGTGGGGCCCCGGCACTGGGAGGTGCAGCTGCTCCGTGCCGCTCGCCAAGCCTGGAGCCTCAGCCCTGTTGGCCAGGCTCGGCCGGGACAGTGCCCAGCGACTCCGCCTCCCCCCTCCCCGCCAGAAGCAGAGATCTTTGGAATTTTCTGTTTCCTTTTCTTTCTTTTTCCTTTGTTTGCAGAGTTGGGGCGGGGGACGGGTTGGGGTGGTATCAGGGGGCACCACACCCAGTGATACCGGGTCCTTCCTAGCAGTGCTGGGGGGCGGGGGGTGGGGTGCATACAGTCGCCGGCGCCAACCAAGACCAGCCACGGCAAGGCAGGTGCCTTATCGCCTGCTATCTGTCTGGCTTTTTGTCTGCCTTTTTCTCTTCCTGTTCCCTTTCTTAATGCGAGGCCTCCACTCCTTGGTGCCAGGGGTTGCTCTCAGCTGTGTTTCAGGAGTATGTGGAACCACGGAGCTGACCCTTCTCTGCATCAGGCAGGCACCTGAACGCCATTCCTTCTGATCCCTCCCACTCTCCCATCGTTCTTGCCTTTCTTATGTCATTATCAGGGAAAACGGTTAATGTATGCAGTTCGTCCTTTTCTTTTTTGCTTTTTGGGTCACACCCGGCGATGCACACAGGTTTCTCCTGGCTTTGCACTCAGGAATTACTCCTGGCGGTGGTTGGGGGACCATATGGGATACTGGGAATTGAACCTGGGTTGATTCGAATCTGCGTGCAAGGCAAATGCCCTCCCTACTGTACTATCACTCCAGCCCCTAATATATGCAATTCTTAATTGAAATATCATTCTTAGAAGGTTTTATTTTTTTTTTTTGCTTTTTGGGTCACACCTGGCGATATACAGGGGTTGCTCCTGGCTCTGCACTCAGGAGTCACTCCTGGTGGTGCTCAGGGGAACATATGGGATGCTGGGAATCGAACCCGGATCGACCACATGCAAGGCAAATGCCCCACCCGCTGTGCTATCTCTCCAGCCCCGGATTTTTTTTTCTTTTTGGGTCATATCCAGTGATGCACAGGGGTTACTCCTGGTTCATGCACTCAGGAATTACTCCTGGCAGTGCTCGGGGGACCATATGGGATGCCGGGAATCGGACCCAGGTCGGCCGCGTGCAAGGCAAACACCCAACCCGCTGTACTATTGCTCCAGCCCCCCATTCTTAGAAGTTTACGGTGAAATCTCACTTGGATTACCTAGTTCAGAAATATCTGTCTACGCGGTTGCAGTGTTATAATTGAAATCTCTTTCCATTCTTAGGAAAGTCGAAAACGAGGACATGAATAAAGACCAGATCTTGCTGGAAAAGGAAGCTGAGGTAAGCAGGAAAGTGCTGATCAGACTTGTGGCGTCTCTCACCTGTGTTCACAGAGGCTGTCGTTGCGTCTTCCTCCCTGTGCGTTGTTTGAGGTGCGCCCTGTCGCACAGAGGGGATCTCTCTGCTGCTGTTCTCAGCTTCTCTGATCACCAGGAGTAGCTTAGCGTAGAATCAGAATGTCACTGGTAATCGTAAAATGCCAAAAGATCCGTGTTTTATGATTTCCGTCTATGATGATTTCTGTTAGAAACTACTAGGAAAGAAACTGCTGTTCCCAACCATTAACAGAGTTGCGAAGTCAGAGGGTTGACAGTGTTTGGTTGAAGACCTGCTCGGACTAGCCGAGGTCACGCGTGAGGCAGGGGACCCCGCAGCCCAGATCCCAGTTTGACGGTGTCGGCCGTGCGTGTTCCTGCAGAGAGCTGTTGGAGGAGGTCTTTCTAGAACCTCAGACACCGGGAGTGGGCCTCCTCGAGCAGACGGGGGTTGCCTGGGTGCTGCGGCCTTGGAGGCTGACAGGAGATGTGCCTGGGAATGGGCCATGTCCTCCCGGGGGTCTCCCTCTGTCGCTGGCATCCATCCCATACTCGGTCAGGTCTGGACAGGGGGGCGGGGGTTTGTGAACACCGAGAAATGGAGGCAGACACGTAGGGCAGACACGGCCAGGCTGGGGAGGCCTCCTGCCTTCCAGAGGAGCTGGGCCCAGCCTCCCAGCCCCGCCCGCCCCTCCACGCCTCCCCTCTGGCGAAGGGCGTGGTCTGCTGGCCCTTCCTGTGCTCCCTGGTTCCCTGCTCCTGGTGGTCCTTAGGAAGGCAGAGGCTCAGGCCTGGGCTCCTGGGGAGCGACCGGAAGGCGTTGTGGCCGCAGCCTGTCCCCACCTGTGCCCACAGCTCCGCCGCATGCAGGAGATGATCGCGCGGATGCAGGCGCAGATGCAGCTGCAGATGCAGGGGGGCGACGGCGACAGCGGGCCTCACAGCGGCCACCACGTGTAAGGTAACACAGCCCGCTCTGTCCCCGGACCCTGTGCTCAGCTGCTCAGCAGAGGAAGGGCGGGAGCACTTCCCCCACGAGGGCCAAGCCGACCAGCTGTTGGATGCCTCTTAGCCAGCAAGCCAGTCCTCTTGTTAGGACGGGGGAGGCCACACGCGTGAGGCCCTGGGTTTGACGCCTGGCACCATGGTCACCCTGAGCACTGCCGGCAAGAGAAAGGCCGTACTGAGGTGTGCTGAGACGGCTGTGCAGAGCAGGTGAGGGCCACGTCTCCACTCCCCACCGTGGTGTCAGCACCATGACCAGGAGTGCCGAGCGGCCAGTGTCCATCTCCCTCTTCCTTCTCCAGAGGAAGGTCAGGCAGGAAGGTCAGGCGGGGGGAAGTTTCCTGGGGCTGGGCCAGTGCGGGCCTGCTGGCTGGAAGGGAGCGTGAGCATGTCAGGGACAGGAGGCTGGAATCCTCTCAGCCTTCACCGCCACCACGGGGCAGGTGGCCTCAGCCTTGGGGGCAGCCCGCAGACACGCAGACACTTTGCAGCGCCTGGTCCCTGGAGAGTCATGCTGGCGCCTCCCATCAGACCAGACCGGAGGGAGGCTGGTGCCCACGCGAGGCTGTTAGACACATGCCTGCGGTCGTGAGCTAGCTGGGGGCAGGACTTCCAGTGGCCTCTCCAGGCCAGGCCCGGTGCCTGCCTCGGGGGGTGGAGGGAGGAGGCCCACTGGAGCCGAGCATGGTGGACAGTGGCTTCTCTCTGATTCTGCTTCTCCTCTTTTTAAAACTTCCATGTGGAATAATGAGAATTCCACGTAAGTACACAAGCTGAGTTCCTATTTCCGTTGGCTTTTTTTTGTTTTCTGTACCCTGCTTTCCCAGAGCCTCATTTTGCTCCTTTCATAATACTGAGAATTAGTGACCAGACGGCAGGTGTCGCTTCCATTACACCGTGTTGTGTTCTGTTTCCCCAGGATACACTCTTCAGAGAGGAGACGTTCTGGCTGGGTCCGACAGCTGCGCGTTTCATGAGCCCCCGGAGGGGCCCCCATCCACATTTCAGTCCCCGTGCCTGAGGGGCGTCTGTCACGGTCATGTGCTGATTCCCACGCAGCACTCACAGCATTTGTATTTTGTTGTCATGTCGTACTTTTTATTTTGTGAGGTAAATTTTTCATTCTTCTACCTAAACTAGTCACTGATTCTAGAATTGATTCTCAGTATTAGTATATACATATATATATAGATATAGTTAATGTTGGATTTCTTTGATTTGACTGGCCACACTAGTGATTGAGGAGCACTCTTGATTTATTTCTAGAACATTCAGATTTCCCTGATGGTAGAGACATGGACACAGCAGTAAAGAAAGACGAGCACAGGGTCCCCTCCCCAGGCCGAGCTCTGTGGGGGTCTCTAGCTTTGGTCAAGCACAGCACTAGACGCCCTAATCCCACCCCAGGAATCCACCTGCCCAGTTGTTTACCAGATGAAACAAAATTATGGTACATGTGTCTACACTTAGATAGCTTTTTTGAAAGACACCAAGGGTGAATTTCAGGATTTTTCCAGATTCTGATACTACATTATTTTTAAATCCCCTGGGCAGCATCTTACCACAAACCACTCTTGTAGAGTTCCTCTGCTCCTGCTTATACTCTTCTCAGGAGAGAATCCAAAGGCTCCGGTTTTCATATATAACCGAGCTCATCACTCTTTTACTCTGATTAAAAAAGTCTTTTTAACGAAGACTCGCCGTTGAGATGTTGGTACACCAGCCTTTACCTATTTTCATACTGGACAGCACTTTAACAGCGTCTCTGTGATCCGGGGTGGGGACATCCCCCCTGCTGTGACACCAGCATCCGGTGCTGGCCCTCCTCCCAGACCAGCCGTGGGCCCTGTGGCCTCGGTGCTCCCGGGAGCTCTGGAGTCCTGGTGACTCTGAGGGAGGCGGAGAGCAGCGGGCACGCGTGGCCGCGTCCGTCTCGTCCATCTCCGTGCATACGGTGCTCCGAGGCAGGTGTCCCCGTGGGGCCACCCCTGGTCTCTTCCCCCCTGGGCCCTCCCATCAAGCATTCCTGTGGCGCACACCAGGGCATTTCTGTCCACTCACAGAGCAAGGGGGGTTTTCTGGGCCTGGGCAGGAGGAAAGGGAGACCGTGGGAGTCTGCATGGCCGCCCTCGGCGCTGGCCGTTTCGGAGTGTCGGTCTGGGCGCATTGCAGAGTCCCACGCACGAGAGCGTGGCGCTGTGCTGGGGCCCTGGCCTGGGTCCTGGCCGTGCCCTGCGCTTCAGATCCCTTCTGCCTGCTGACAGGTAACTGCTCTTTCTTTCTAAGTGGTCGTCTTTACCGATAGGGGTGTGTTCTGAGAGTGAGTGGACAGGAATTAAGCCAAGCGCTGGTTTGATCCCCAAATACCTCCAGGTGTGGCCCAGAACCTCTCCCCCTAGGGAAAAAAATGTATTCTTGAGACTTAATTTTACACAGCAGTTTGTATTCACGAAAACTAACCTTTTATCAATAAAGTCCTATTGTTTAGATAATACGTGAGTGCTTGTTCTTTATCAGGGAAAGGAAGGGGTGAGAAATGCTGGAAAGACTAAAACCCTGGGGCTGGAGAGGGAGTGTGGGGGTGGTGGGCTTGCCGAGCAGTGCGGCAGGCCCTGGTTCGACCCCTGGCACCCCATTCAGCTGGGTGTGCCCCCCACCCCCAGAATCCTGCAAGCACTGGCGCCTGGAATGAGGGGACGTGGTCCACGGCATAAAGCCAGCACCTGAGTAGGAAGTGGAGTTGTTTGCAGGGGCTCTGGTCCCAGCTCCCCTCCGGCCTCGCGACTCGCGTCCGAGAGGCCGAGCCGAGCTGCGCACCCACGGGCCGCCCTCGCCTTCGCGCCGCCTCCTGGGCCCCCGCCCACCCGTGCTCCCGGGCCCTCCCGCAGGGTCTCCCCGCCCATCGGCGGCCGCCTCGAGCCCGCGCGCCCCGCCCCTTCCGAGCCGGCCGCCAATCGGCGCTCGCGGGGCGCTTCCCGGCCGCCAATCGGCGCTCGCGGGGCTGCGGCCCCGCCCCCGGGGTCGGCGGGCCAATCGGGGGCGCGTCCGCGGGGCGGGGGCGGGGCCGCGCGGGCGGGCGGCCCGCGGGCCGTCGGGAGCGGGCGGAGCGGGCGCCGGCGGAGGCCGCGGCGGGACGCGCCGGCCCGCGGGTGAGTGTCCGGCGCGGGGCGCGGGGCGGCCGGTCCGCCCGCCGCCCGGACGGGCGGGGCGCGGGGCGCGGGGCGCGGGGGCCGGGGCGCGGGCGCGGGCGAGGCGCCGGCGCAGCGGGCGGAGGCCGGGCCGGGCCTGGGCGGCGGCCCCGCCGAGGACGTGGGTGGACACCGCCGCGAGGAGCGGGCAGGGCGGCCCGCGTGGGGGTCGGGTCGGGACGGGCTCACCGCGTGGGGGACGGGACCGGGGCGGGGCGGCCCGTGTCGGATGGGGGACGGGGCAGGGACTGTCCCCATGGAGGAAGGGATCGGGCAGGGCTGTCTGCCTGGAGGACGGGGACCAGGCAGGGCAGTCCGCGTGGACGATGGAGAGGAGGCAGGGACTGTCCCCACGGCGGATGGGGACGAGACAAGGACTGTCCCCGTGGACGACAGGGACCGGGCAGGGGCTGTCCGCGTGGGGGACGGGGACGAGGCAGGGACTGTCCCCGGGAGGACAAGGACGGGGCAGGGACTGTCGTGGGGAGAACAGGGACAGGGCAGAGACTGTCCGCGTGGAGGACGGGACAGGGCAGAGACTGTCCGCGTGGAGGACACCGTGGGCAGGAGCTTCCGGTGCGGCTCTGCAGAGACACCCGTGTGGCCCCACCCTCCTTGCGCTTCTCTTTGTCACTTGGGTTGAGAGGCTGAGCTGGGTGTCACCGATTGCACCGAGACGGCTGCACGGCTCCGTTCCGGGAAGGTGGTGGCCGTGCCCGCATGGGCAACGCCCCTGGTTGCCTGCAAAGGCTGCTGGGGTGCTGGGATGTGCCGGTCGGGAGACTCTGAGTCACACCTGTAGAGCACCCTCGCATGGCATCCATCTGTCTCGGGTTCCAGGGTGATACAGTGGACTGGCAGAGGCGGGAGGAGCCGGCCTCCGGTCCCTGGCACCCCACTGGGCCCCTGAGCCCCACCAGGAGTGACCCCAAACCTGCACAGGTCTCCCACCTCTCCAGGGCTAGGTCAGGCAACCTGGTAGAAGCAAGCTCCGTCCCCAGATGGCCAGGCTCAGGGCTGAGGTCAGGACTGGGACCTGTCTTGCCAGCTGAGGCCCTTCGGACCCTCGCACACCATGGCCCTGGGGTCACCCGAGGAGCTGCCAGCTGTGCCCCAGAGAGCAAAGCACAGCTTTTAGAAAGCCACCGCGAGCGGCACAGTGCCCAGGGCCTCCTGAATGACCCCTCTGAGTCTCCAAGAAACGCCGGCCACACAGCCCTGCTCCTCTCTCCAGTCAGGTCGGGGAAAACCCAGACCCAGGGTCACGGTCTCTGCATCCACTGGCTGGCGTGCCCGTCAGCGGGCCGGGCCGTCCGTGTTTGGCTTTTCTGTGGACCAGGGGGACTGAGACTGGTACAGCTGCAGCCCACAGAGCCCTGCTGGGGAGCGTTCTGGCGAGGGCCGCGTCGCTGGCCTGCTGGGGACCGGGATAACTGGAGTCTGGAGTCCACTTTTGGAAACGTGCAGATGAGTGTCAGGCCACGTGGCAGAGGGGTGGCGTCTCCGGGGACTTGCCCTGGCAAGCCCCTCCCGTCCCTTTCTGCCCCCTGTGCGCCTCGGACGGGTGCTTAAAAATAAGCCCTACGCAGGGTGCTGCAACGGCTGGCACACAGCAGTCACACAGTTGTGGACTCTGGGGTGGGGCTGGGGACCGGAAGGTGTGGTGGGGGCAAAAAAGATGGTATTTGAGGGTCACGGGCTTGTTTGTCCCCAAGCCGGTGTTTTCGTTTGGGGCCTCTCTAACTTCAAAAGCCCAAAAATAGGGTTGAACGATAGCCTGGCGGGTAGGGCATTTGGCCCGGGTCTAATCTCCGGCATCCCCAATGGTCCTCTGAGCCCACCAGGAGTAATTGCTGAGTGTGGAGCCAGGAGTGACCTTGGGCACTGCTGGGTGGGGCCCAAAACCAAACAAGCAAAAAAGCCAAAAAATACTAGGATGCCCTAGGCTGGGTTTAGAATCTTTTTTTTCTAGCATTTTTGGGTCACACCCGTTGATGCTCAGAGGTTACTCCTGGCTCTGCACTCAGGAATTACTCCTGGCGGTGCTCGGGGGACCCTGTGGGATGCTGGGGATCGAACCCGGCTCGGCCATGAGCAAAGCAAACACCCTACCCGCTGTGCTGTCGCTCCCGCCCCAAGGTTTTGAATCTTCTGGTCATCCCACCTCACCCCTGCTTGCCTCACCCCTGCCCACTACAACCCTGCCCAGTCACCGCCCCTTAAGTCACCCCCGCCTGCCTCACCCCTGCTCACCTCACCCCTACCCGCCTCACCCCTGCCAGCCTCGCCCCTGCCAGCCTTGCCCCTTCTCACCTCACCCCTGCTTACGTCGCCCCTGCCCACCTCGCTCCTGCTCATCTAACCCCTCCCCACCCTGCCCCTGCTCACCTCACCCCTGCCAGCCTCGCCCCTGCCGGCCTCGCCCCTTCTCACCTCGCCCCTGCCCACCTCGCCCCTGCTCATCTAACCCCTGCCCACCCTGCCCCTGCTCGCCTTACCCCTGCCCGCCTCCTGCTCCTGTCGCTGGTACCCAGTGGACAGAGGTTGCAGTGTAGTACAGGCCTCTCAGTCCCACCCTCTGTACCGCCACCCAGCACACTCTGCTCCCTGTGCACACTCTGCAGCACAGTGCTCTCCCCTCCCAGGCCAGGGGACCCCTCTGACGGCCACTGCTGCCTGCGGAGGTGGCACAGCCAGGCCATGGCTGACTCCGCTCCCGGCTCGCCCTTCAGGGCTCAGGGCAGGGCCACCTGGGGACACGCCCCCTCCCCACCCTTCCCCGCCTCCTGTGCCCACGGTGCCTGCTGGCTTCCCGTCCCTCTAGAATTCTCGGCTCCTCCTTCTGCCCCAGACTCAGGTGCTCGGCCGACTCCGCCTGGGGCATCATTGCAGCTGCCAAGGTTTGCGGCCTGGAGCCTCTGCAGGTTGGTGAGGGCCTCTGAGGAAGAGTTCCGTGTTCGACACGAAAATCAGTTTGGAAAGTAGAGTGGAAAGACTGAAGTTCCAGCTCAGGGAAAGCTGAACAGGGACAGAGGAATTGCTCACGGGCCGGAGCACAAACGTGCTTTGCTTGCTGGAGCCCGAGGCCCAGGCCGTGCCCGCCTGGGGCGCGTTCCTAGAGCATTGTGGGGTGTGGCCCCCAACTCCCACCACCCCCCAAAAGCAACCCATGACGCAAGCATCGCTGAACTCAGAAAAGAATATGGTAATTGTCTGAGCCGCCTCCACTTCGTATGACGGAGAATAGAAAGAATTCAGCGACCTCTTCCCAGAGCTGGTAGAAATGTTTGTTATTGATCGGACAAGTAAAACGATTGTTCGTGTAGACACATTCGCTGCTTTACATGGGTTAGGAAACAGCTTTTGGAGAATTTTCCGGTGCTGGGATCCCACAGCACAGACGAGGTGCCTCACCTCCAGCCCTGCCTGTTTCCGGGACGACAGGCACATTATCAGGAAGGTCTGGGCTTTGATTACTCTGCGTGCACAAACACACGCAGGCCATAAAAAGTCAGGCCGCAGCGATAGCACAGTGGGCAAGGCGCTTGCCTCGCACGCAACCGGCCCAGGTTTGATCCCTGGCAGCCCAGATGGTCCCTGGGCCAGGAATGGCTCCTGAGCTTGCCAGGTGTGCCCCCCCCCAAAAAAGAAGAAATTAAAAATCTTGGGCCTATTTATTATGGTGCTGTTAGTTGTTTTTCGGCCAGATGGAGTGTCGTCTGACCACAGAGAAGGGCCCTTTCGTCCAGGGTCGCCCAGCTGCCCACCCTGCCCAGAGGAACTGCACAGGGCTGGTGCCTGTCACAGACCAGCAGGCTACACCTGGACCCGGGTCTCCAGCTCGAGGTGCCCAGGGCACGCGGCCCCTTCCAAGACTTGCTGTCTCGGAGTCCCGGGCATTGGGCTGCCTCTGCTCGGAGACCCTCACCGCGAGCATCGGGGACCGTCCGGCCTCAGGAGGGACTCGGAGCCGCAGGCCGAGCCCGGCGTGTGTGACTCTGTGCTGACCTGGCCCCGCTGGGTGCAGCAGCCTCTGAGGCGCCCAAGACAAACAGTGGAGCTCAGCAGTGGCCTTGAGCCGCGCAGACAGAGTCGGGAGAACTGGTTTTGGTATCTGGACAGGAAGTCCTCTGTGCCCTGGGAGCCGCGCTCGCTTTATGGCCGTGAGGTTGCCTGGCCGCCCTCCCTGGCCCTCCAGGCTGTTCGTTAGGGGGCACGCTAGGGGTGCTTAGTGGCACTTCCGGGCTCTTCCTGGTGGGGCTGGGGGACTGAGTCTGGACTGACCCTGCCTCTCGCGGGCAAACGTGTCTGCCCATTTGGGCTCAGGCCCCAAACAGCTTATTTTATTTATTTTTTACATTTTTTTTTCCTTTTTTTGGGGGTCACACCCGGCGATGCTCAGGGGTTACTCCTGGCTCATGCACTCAGGAATTACTCCTGGCGGTGCTCCAGGGGGATCATGTGGGATGCTGGGAATCGAACCCGTGTCGGCCACATTGACTGCGTGCAAGGCAAACGCCCTACCTGCTGTGCTATTGCTCCAGCCCCTACATTTTTTTTTTAATGGAAAAACAAGGGCTTCCTCCCAGCTCTGTGCTCAGGGATCATTCCTGGTGGGACTCGGAGGACCCTGTGTCGTGCCAGGGATCGAACCCCGGTCAGCTGGGAGGCGAGTGTCCTGCCCGCTGTCCAGTCTGCTATCCCAGCGTCCGGCTTTAAGAGGCACGGACACTGACTACTGTCAGCGATTTGATAACTGGAAAACTGCAGAGAAGAGGTGAAGAGCAGCTAGCCCCTTCCCCGCCAGAGGGGACCCTGCAGCCCGTTCTCAAGTGCGTGCGCGGGGGTGAGACGTGTGCCCGGCACGCTCTGCCCAGCTCAGTCCCTCCTCCCCGGCTCCTGGGTGCTCCTCCGGCTGAGCTGGGGAGGTGCTGGCGGCCTGTGCGGACTTTGGGGTGGCAGAGTGGACTCTGGCCCTCATCCTCCGGACGCCCCATCACACAGAAGCGCAGTGCCGGCAAGGCCTCTGCCCACGCTCGGGCCACCGCTGACCCCGGCATGACCTGGCCCCCGTTGCCCCCCGAGTATACCCAGGAGCCCCCTGTCTTCAACCCCGCCTCAGGCCGCAGAGTCCAGGCAGTGAAAGCGCCAAGGTTCACCTACACCCGTGCATCCCCCGGAGTGAGCTGCCCTGAGACCCGAGAAGTGCCCAGTCTTGGCAAACCGTGGGTGTGCAAAGAAGAAACAAGGGCCCTCCCCTCCCCCTCTCCCCCCACCCAAAATAACAAGAAAAACAAACAAGGGGTGGGGTGTGGCCAGAAAGGGACGTTCCACTGGGGGAAGATGCGAGTGGGGCCTGCTGTGGGTTCCGTCACTCTCGCTGACCGCTGGAGTCTGCGCTGTGCTTTGTCACAGGATCTCAAACTTGTCGAAGCCCCTCGTTCCCTGGGGGCGCCCCGGGCCTCAAGCCCACTCTGGTGGCCGCGTCTTCTGAAGCCCGCAACTGAGGCAGCCTTCCGTGACAGTTTCTGGAGCCGAGTCTCGGGCTGAGAGATAGTACGGAGTCCGGGCACCTGGGGGCAGGGTGTTCCCTGGACACTGCTGGCCCTGATGCCCGAGCACCGGGGAGGCTGGGCAGTGCCAGGGCCTGGGGAGCAGGTGCGGTGGGGTCTGCTGGGCAGGGATGCAGCCTGGATGCCACATTCATCTCCGAGTGACTGATGTGGCCTCACCCCTGTGTGACGTGACTGACGGGGTCTCCTGTGTGACCTCACCCCTGCGTGTGTGACTCTCCCCCTCTGTGACCCTCACCCCTACATGTGTGACCCTCACCCCTGCATGTGTGACCCTCACCCCTGCATGTGTGACCCTCACCCCTGTGTGACCTCACCCCTGTGTGACCCTCACCCCTGCATGTGACCTTCACCCCTGCTCGACCCTCACCCCTGCATATGTGATCTCATCCCTGTGTGTATGTGACCCTCACCCCTTCTCAACCCTCACCCCTCACCCCTTCTCAACCCTCACCCCTGTCTATGTGACCCTCACCCCTGTGCAGCCCTCCCCCCTGCTGACGGGATGAAGTGTGTGCTCCTTTCCCCCTGTGTGACAGAGCGTGTGGCCCCCGCGGCCTCCCTGTGCGTTGGTGGCCATGGAGAGTTACTCCTGGCGGGCGTCTGGCTCTTTCGGGGGCAGTTCAGCCCCCAGCTGGGCCTCTCCGAGTTTCTGGGCGCTCTGGACTGTGGAACCGCTGCCCGATGTCTCTGACTTCTCTGGGAAATCTGACATTTATCAGAGAGAAAATAAAATCTCAGTCCCAGCTCGAACCACCAACACACCCGACAGCGGTCTTTCGGGATGTGCCCCAGGGCGGCCACCTGCTGAGGAGGAACGGGGTGGGCCTGGGGACCACCAGCAGTTCAGTGATGTGCCCCCGGCTGTGGCACCAGGGACCACCAGCCCAGCAGTGCTGGAGAAGTCGAACCCGGGTTTCATCACTCTTCCATCCCCCAGCCCCTCACTGGGCTTTAAAAGAATTATTGGTGCAGGGACCAGAAAGGGAGAGACGTGAGGTGTTTGCCTCGCGTGTGGCCGACCTGGCTCAATCTCCGGCACCCCATATTGTTCCTTGAGCCCCACCAGGAGGGATCCCTGAGCACAGAGCCAGGAGTAAGCCCTGAGCAGCACTGGGCTGGCTCCAAAACAGATTTTTAAAAACTATTGGTTCCAGGAGTCCAGCCCAGGGCCTCACACCTGCAGGACCTGTGCTGTGCTGGGGGCTTCATCCTGACGCCTGACACTGCAGTCATCGTTCATGCCACCCAGGAATACTTTTGTTTGTGTCTCTGGGTGTTGGGGACATTTTTTTTATTTATTTATCTATTTATTTATTTTTGCTTTTTGGGTCACAGCCGGCAATGGACAGGGGTTGCTCCTGGCTTTGCACTTAGGAATTACTCCTGGCAGTGCTCAGGGGACCACATGGGATGCTGGGAATCGAACCCGGGGGTTGGGGACATTTTAATGGGACACAGCAGCGTGAGGACCAGGGGCTTAGTCCTGCCATGCTCGCTGACCGCATCTGTGCAGCTGTCCAATTCCTCTGAACCGTGAGTGAGGGTCACTCGGTGCTCAGCACGTCACTTCCCGAGCAGTTTCTGTGCCCTCCGTGTTTCTGAGTCCCTTGCCAAGGAAATGCGGCGGGTTGTCCTCTAGAACGTGCCACGGTCTAGATCCGTTTATGATTTCTTTCATCCTCGACTGTTATCTTGCCGGTGATAAAATGGAGTTTTTGATTCGGGGGCCAGAGCAAGAAGTGCTGGGGGCTGCCACCCGCTCTGTGCCTGGGGGGAACGCCTGGCCGCGTCCGGGCACTGTGTGGTACTGGGGCTCGACCCGGGCCTCTGTCGGCCCGCTGTGCTCAGCCCTTTTCTCCCTGGCCTGAAGTCGAGTGCTAAAGTCGCTTGGCGTTGTTCAGCTGCTCCCTGACCCGTTTCGTGTGGATTTCAGGGCCGGGTGTTCTAGAGCACCTTGCCGGGCGTGAGACGTGTACAAGGAGCTTGGTCGGAGGACGTGCTGGGGTTTCCAGCCCCAGAGCCGCGTTCCTCAGCTCCTGGCCCAGCGCCGCAGTGCTCCGCCTTGGTGCCCTGCTTCCTCGCTCTCTGAGAGGCACAGAGCCATCTCCTGGTTGTCTCTGCGGAGTTCTGGGTCGTTCCCAGTGATTCAGAGGCCGCGCGGCGCCAGGATTGCGGGGCTCAGCCGGTGCCCGAGCCCTTCTCGCGCCCCCACTCTGGTGGCTGTTGAACAGCAGGCTCAGGAGCAGAGGCAGCCGACGGGCTCTGTGCAGGCTCCGCGTGCCCCGGGCCCGGGTTCGATCCCAGGCTCTGCCGCCAGCACCACCAAGTGCAGCTCAGAGACTGATGGCACATGGGGCAGGTTCCTGTCCTCCAGCGGCGCCGAGGACCCGGAGCTCCTGGGAGCACTCCAGCAAGTGAGCGGGAGACAGCAGCGCTGCTCGCGGCCCCGCCAGGCCCCGTGGTGCCCGTACCGCTCCTGGACACAGTGCCACCTCAGCCACGCCACGCTCCCTGTGTGGGGGCCACATCTGGGGGGCAGGGATTGGACCGTCTGTGCTCACAAGCCCCGCCCCCACCCCCAGCCCTGCCATGGCAGACTTTGGAGGTGTGTTTCTCGCTCTTGGAAATGGGACGACAGGTTTCTCGGGCACTGGCTTCAGTTTGTAAAGGAGGCAGGTCGACGCGGGTTGTACTGTAGACAGGTGGGAAATGCACCCAGATGCCAGAAATGTTCTTAGACATAAAGGTGGAGAATGGATTCGGCCTGTCCACGCCGTGGCTCTCCTATGTGACCGGGTGTGGTGGCCTTGGTCCTTCTGATCAAGGTGGCATAGTCTTACCTCTGAAAAGTACCTGTGAGCACAAGGCAAGCAAGTCACTGAGTAAAATGAGCTCAGGACACTGACATTCTCTGAAACTGTGTGAGAACTCAGGACACTGTGAGAGAACTTCGGGCACTGTGAGAACTCTGGGCACTGTGTGAGAACTCAGGAAACTATGTGAGAACTCAGGGCACTGTGTGAGAACTCCAGGCACTGTGTGAGAACTCAGGACACTGTGAGAGAACTCAGGGCACTGTGTGAGAACTCTGGGCACTGTGTGAGAACTCAGGACACTGTGTGAGAATTCAGGACACTGTGAGAGAACTCAGGGCACTGTGAGAGAACTCAGGACACTTTGTGAGAACTCAGGACACTGTGTGAGAAGTCAGGACACTGTGAGAGAACTCAGGGCACTGTGAGAGAACTTCAGGCACTGTGAGAACTCTGGGCAGTGTGTGAGAACTCAGGACACTGTGTGAGAACTCAGGGCATTGTGAGAACTCAGGACACTGTGAGAGAACTCAAGATACTTTGTGAGAACTCAGGACACTGTGTGAGAAGTCAGGACACTGTGTGAGAACTCAGGATACTGCGTGAGAACTCAGGATACTGTGTGAGAACTCAGGGCACTGTGAGAACTCAGGACACTGTGAGAGAACTCAGGGCACTGTGTGGGAGCTCAGGATACTGTGTGAGAACTCAGGGCACTGTGAGAACTCAGGACACTGTGTGAGAACTCCGGGCACTGTGAGAGAACTCAGGTCACTGTGTGAGAACTCAGGATACTGTGAGAGAACTCAGGATACTGTGTGAGAACTCAGGATACTGTGTGAGAACTCAGGATACTGTGTGAGAACTCCGGGCACTGTGAGAACTCAGGACACTGTGAGAGAACTCAGGGCACGTGTGAGAACTCAGGATACTGTGTAAGAACTCCGGGCACTGTGAAAGAACTCAGGGCACTGTGTGAGAACTCAGGATACTGTGTGAGAACTCAGGATACTGTGTGAGAACTCCGGGCACTATGAGAGAACTCAGGACACTGTGAGAGAACTCAGAATACTGTGTGAGAATTCAGGGCACTGTGAGAGAACTTAGGGCACTGTGAGAACTCAGGACACTCTTTGGAAACTCAGAACAGTGTTGTGACATCAGCTCAGGATACTGGTCGTGTCATGAGCTCCAGCTGGTGTGTATTGCAGTGCTGAAGAACCATGGTGTGGCTGTCACCTTCTCTTGAAGAACTGGCTGTGCTGTTGATGGACTCTGAGATCTGGTGTTCTCAGGGCCACAGCCCAGGGTTCCCTGTCCCCTTCCCCAGTCCCTCTTTCTTTTTTTTTTTTTGTTTTTTGGGCCACACCTGGAGGTGCTCTGCCTGGCTCTGTGCTCAGGAACCCCTCCTGGTAGGGGTCGGGGACCAAATGTCTTCCAGCAGCTGGTGTCTGCTGGTGCTGCCTTCCAGATCAAACCCGGATAGGCTACATGCAAGGCAAGCGTCCCCCCCCCCCCCCGTGCTATCTCTCCACCCCGCCCCCAGCCCTTGTAAGTCTTCCCCACCCTGGGTGGGGGTACACGCCCCTCTGCCCACCGTCTCCCACGGGACCTGCCTCTGCATTGGGAGGTGCCTGGGTCTCTGCAACCACACAGGGTGACGGGATGTCATCTCTCACGAGGCGCTTTCTGCCGATCTTTAGTGGAGAGGAGGGAGGCTTCTCTGCTTGTCTCGCTCATCAGGAGGGGTGCAGGGTGTTGAGGGCAGACCCCAGCTGGGTGCTTTTGATCCCACCATTGTGGTCCCAGGGGCACAGGCACATGTATGTGTGGGTGCTCTGTGTGGGAGGAACTGTTGGGGTATGGACAGACACTGGTGTGGGTACTGTAGGGGTGTGGGCACCGTTGGGGTGTGGCACTGTGTGGTGTGGACTCTGTCGGGTGTGGGCATTGTGTGGTGAACATGGTGGTATGTGTGTGGACACTGTGGTGTGGGAACTGTGGGGTGTATGTGGACACTGCAGTGTGTGGACTCTGATGTAGATACTGAGTGTGGACACTGGTGTGTGTGTGGGGGCCATGTCTGCTGTGCAGTGTGGACATTGTTGGTTTCGTCTGCTGGACACTGTGTGGTGTGGCCCTGTGTGGCTCTGTGTTGGCACTGTGGTGTGTGTTGTGTGTTGTGTGAGTCTGGAGTGTGTTGGAGATTACTCTGCTCCTCCCCTGTGGTTGGAGGCAGGGCGCCGTGAGGCCTTGGGGCTTGGACACAGACACTGCTGGAGTCCAGCTGCCTCCCGGCCAAGCAGGGGTGAGGATCGTTGGTGGCGCTTTGGGGATGAAGTGAGGTGTACGTCACCTGACCTGCAGAAGCACCCACAGGTCACAGTTACTAGGGGTGATGCCAGTTATGTTCCCCTGATCCACTTACAAGTAGAAAATGGTCTCTTTTAAACTCTGATGGAACGTAAAACAAAAGAAGTTGCAAGACTGATGCAGAGACGGCCAGAGAGATGGTGCTGGGGTTGAGGCACTGCCTTACACAGCCGACTCTCACCCAGACTCGGGCACTGCATCGGGTCCCCCAAGCCTCCGCAGGAGGCCCGGCCAGCCAGCCACTGTCACACTGTTCTCCCGTTGTTCATCAATTTGCTCGAGCGGGCACCAGTAATGTCTCCATTGTGAGACCTGTTGTTACTGTGCTTGGCATATCGAATACGTCACGGGGAGCTTGCCAGGCTCTGCCGTGCGGGCGAGATACTCTCGGTAGCTTGCCGGGCTCTCTGAGAGGGGCAGAGGAATCGAACCCGGCTCGGCCGGGCCGGCCATGCACAAGGCAAACGCCCCGGCCAGCCAGTCAGCAAGCAGAAATCAGGCAGAGAATTGCCGTGTGCTCCTGTTGTTGGTGCTTCCGCTGGAGAACCGTCCTCTCATGTCTGTGCCTCTCCTTCAGGGCTGTCCTTGCTCACGCCTGAGGATGGGGGAGATCGAAGGCACCTACCGAGCCCTGCAGACGCCGGGAACGCGTCTGGGGGCCCAGACAATGCCCGGGGTCGTGAGCACCCTGGAGCTGGGCCAGAGTCTCGGCGCACCCCGCGTGTCCACGGCCGCCAGCACGCGGGAGAAGCTCCTTCCTGTGTGCGTGAAGCTGCTGGACGACACCGTGGAGACATTCGACATCGAGGTGAGAGGGAGGGCTTTGGGGCTGTTCCCTGCTCTATCTAAGGCCAAAGCTGGCTCCACGTTCCATTCTGGGCCTGGTCTGCTCAGCAGGACGTGAGTGCGGCTTGGACTTGCTGGTCAGAGAGAGGCCGAGCCTGAAGGAGGAGGCCAGCCCACGTCTGGGGCCGGCCGTCGGGCGCTTTCCCATCCCCTGTCTGAGAGGGATCAGCTGGCTGCCCCCAGGTGGTGTCAAGAGCCTGGCCAGCGGGTGGCGGGGGCCACGGGCTCCTGCTTGGTTCCTGGGGGAATGGCTGTCCCACCAGCAGCCGGCACAAGTCAGCACAGAGTCAGGTTCCCAGGCTGGGGCTGCCTCGGTAGTGAGCGTCTGCCCTCAGGACTGAGGCCCCCAGGCAACATCCGGCAGCATTGCCTGTGCCTTCTGGGTCCTGGGCTCATAGCCAGAGTGTTCGGAGAGACCTCAGAGTGTGCTCAGGGACACCTGAGGGTGCTTGGAGAAGCCTCAGTGTGCGAGGCAGGAATGGCAGCAGCAAAGACCAGGGAAGGAAATGGGGAGCGACTTGGTTTTTGAGTTCAGCAAGATTACGATGCTGAGCTTGAAAACTCCCTGATACAGACAAAAAAACAGTCGAATATAACACGTATATTTATATATTTAAATAACAATTTTAAAACGTGGTACACTAGAAACTATTTTTTTTCTTGTTTTCTAAATAGCGTTTGAATCCATTTTAGAAGTAGGACCACCATTCATTACGATGTAGCACATTATAAGGTGGGAATAAGGAAAGTTTCAGCCTTTTTACAAGATAAACAGAACTTTGACAGAACAGATTGCATTTAACTCAGATCAATAAGAAGAGGTTAAATGTACTTTTTTTTTTCTTTTTGGGTTACACCCAGCGATGCTCAGGGGTCACTCCTAGCTCTGCACTCGGCAGTTACTCCTGGCGGTACTCAGGGGACCGTATGAGATGCTGGGAATCGAACCCGGGTCGGCCATGTGCAAGGCAAAGGCCCTACCCTCTGTACTATCACTCCAGCCCGAAATTCACAGTTTTGCCCTTGTTATTGATTGGTGCTTAAGTCCCTGTCTATAAATGTTGCATTTAAAATACCCCACTTGGGGCTGGAGCAATAGCACAGCGGGTAGGGCGTTTGCCTTGCACGCGGCCAACCCGGGTTCAATTCCCAGAAACCCATAGGGTCCCCTGAGCACCGCCAGGGGTGATTTCTGAGTGCAGAGCCAGGAGTAGCCTCTGTGCATCGCTGGGTGTGACCCAAAAAGCAATAAATAGATGAATAAAATAGCCCACTAATGTGGCATCTGATGATTTAACGGGGGCAGCAGTTGTGGATGTCTCCCAAGCCAGTACCCCGCCTAAACGAATTTTTTAAATAAGTCATTTTCCTCTTCAGTGAGAAACACGTCCTAAAGCATCTTCAGAAGCTCCTCTTGCTCTCTAATGTCACAGCAGTAAAGACAAGGGTCACCTTGAACTTGCACGGTGGGTTTATTTGTGTTCGGGGTTTCTGTCAGAAGGGATGATTCTCCACGGAGAGGTGAGGCCCGAGTGCCAGAGAGCACGGAGGAGAGAGGGGCCGCCTGGCTGGACGGGGCAGGGATGGTCCCGCACGCATGGAGATGCAGGGTGGTGCCAGTGGCACAGCCTGAGCCCTGAACTGGGCCCCCACTGCCAGGACACTCCCCGGCCTGCAGGCAGGGCCACCAGCACTGGGTGGGCCTGTCAGCCCTGCGGGACACGGGAAACAACACCTGAGTCCGGTGTCTGAGGGCACTTCCTTCTCCCTGGGCCTTTCCTGTCCCCGCATCCTCTGGCTGAAGGTCTGCGTCTCCCGGGCAGCACTGCGGGGTTCTCCCGCCGGAAGCAGGTGTGGGGGTGGCTGACGCCAAGGTCCTTGACGGCCTGGACGCTCGCAGCCTCCCTGCCCCTGAACGCCGCTGCCCCTGCTGGCCTTGGCTCAGGTCCTCAAACTCTGGCCTCCCCCCTGACTCCCCTTTGGCCGGGGCTGGCGTGGGGTGCAGAGCAGAGGGACTCACCGGGCGGTCTCAGGACAGGGGCCTGGTGTCTCGTGCGGGAAATTAGCTCCGTGGGGGCTGAGCCATGGCGCCAGGGGTGGCCCAAGCTAGACAAAGCCAGAGGTTAGGCGGGCTGAGTATCCGCTTTCTTCCCCTGGTTGGTTGGCTGGCTTAGTTTTATCTTTGGGGCCACACCCAGCTGTGCCCCAAGGGCCGCGTGGAGCCGGGGGTCCAGCCGGGCTCCTGCATGCAGAGCCTGTCGGCCCGTGGCACGCTTGCTGGGTGGGAGCACAGCGCTGGGGCACTGGGCCAGGGTTCCGGCGTCCCGTGTGCTTGACAGGGTTCCGCGTGCTTACGTCTCCCCTTCTCCCTCCCCTCCCTCCCCATCCCTCTCTCCCCTCCCCACTGCACCAGCTCATGCTGGAGGGCAGGGGCAGGGGTGGGGGGGTGCCGTGCATCTGGCTCTGCAGGGAGCCTCCCCGTCCCGTCCTCCAGGGCTGCCATGCCTGGAAAAGCCTCTCCCGCGGCTGGTCCGGATGCCAGCGCGGTGTGGGACCGTGCAGAGCCCCTGGCCGCTCCCAGGGGGCCTTTCACTGAGGAAGAAGTTAAGATGCGTCTGCCCTGCTTCCGCGCTGACTCCGGGAACCCGCCCAGTGCCCTCCCGGGTCCCACCTCTGCCCGGACTCCCGGGACGCCTTCCCGAGTGCGTCTTCCCCCGCTGGGGGTAGGGCCTTGGTGGTTCCGGGCGCGGTCAGAGTTTACTCCTGGGGGGGCTGGGGGGCCCTTTGGGGTGCCGGGGCTTGGACCTGGGCTGGCTGCATGCGGACAGATGCCCCCCCCGCCCCCGCTCTCCCGGACCCCGGCCCCGACTTCTCTTTCCTGAAAGAACTCCAAAAGCCTCAGCCCTGATCTGCAAGGGGCGTGGAGCCAGGAGACTTGGCCACTGCCCCCGGGAGCCGCGGCTGCCGCGGGCCAGAAGAAATAGTCCGGATTCCTGAGCATCGTGCCAGATGTTTGTCGTTGCTCCCACAGAACATCCTAAATATGGCCAATCCGCCGCCTTAGAACTTGTTTTGGTCTGCTCCTCGCAGGGGAAGAGTGGGTGGCAGCGTCCGTCGGGGTCTGGCCTCTGCAGACAGCTGCGGGTGTGACTGTCCCTGGGGCCCAGGAGCGGGGGGCCGGAGACAGTGTGGGGGGCTTCGTTTCTCCTCACTGCTGTCTTGGGTTTTTTGGGTTTTTTTTTTTTATGTTTTGGGTGGGCTGGAGCAATAGCACAATGGGTAAGGTGTTTGCCTTGCACGCAGCCAACGTGGCCGACCTGAGTTCGATTCCTCGGCCCCTCTCAGAGAGCCCGACAGCTACCGAGAGTATCTCGCCCGCACGGCAGAGCCTGGCAAGCTCCCCATGACATATTTGATATGCCAAACACAGTAATGAGTCTCACAATGGAGACGTTACTGGTACTCACTCGAGCAAATCGATGAACAACAGGATTTTTGGGTCACACCCGGTGATGCTCAGAGGTTACTCCTGGCTCATGCACTCAGGAACTGCTCCTGGTGGTGCTCAGGGTACCATATGGGATGCTGCAGATCGAACCCGGGTTGGCCGCGCCAAGGCAAATGCCCTCCCCGCTGTGCTATCGCTCCAGCCCCACTGCTGTGGTTTTGATGCTGCCAGAGCTTCTGCACCCACCTCGAAACACACGCGCACACATACAAGTGCTCACACGCACATAGGCACATAGACGTGTCCACACGTGTGTATGTGTGGACATGTGCTCACACAGCCTGTGCATGCAGAGACATACGCATGCACACATATATGTGCACACTGGCATACATGCATAAACGTGCACAGATGAACGCACCAGCATACATGGGCACGTGAAGACATTCCACTCAAGCACAAATGCACGCCACACGTGTGTGAACACGCACAGGCTCGTGATCCGCACACATGTGCGCACACACACAGTGGGCACCTCCACATACGTGTACCGTGTGCACGCACATATGCATGGGTGCCCAAAAGCACACGCATGCGTGAGTCTACAGCCCACACGTGCTGGCACATGCCCTCAGAATGCCGCCTGAGGAGGAGCCGGTAGCCACGGACGGGCAGGGAAGAGCCCGGCCTTCCCCTGTGTGTCATGGGGAAGAGACGCCCCCACCTCAGGTCCCACGGAGCATAGCCCTGGGACTCGGCCATCGAGGGGGCTGGAGCCTCTGGGGGCTTGTCCCATGGCCGCCCCCAACAGCCCAGGAGCAGAGGCATCTCTGCGGGGGTCCCCCGTCACCTGCATGGGGTCCCACACTCACCTCCCACATGGGGAGGGCATTTGCCTTGCACGCAGCCAACCCAGGTCCAGTCCCCGGCATCCCATAGGGTCCCCAAGGTGCCAGGACGGATCCCTGAGCACAGAGCCAGGAGTCACCCCTGAACATCGCTGGCTGTGGCCCAAATATAAGAATCTCCCCGGCCGGGGCCCTGGGAGGAGCCCCCTTCACTGGCCACCGGCTGCCCACAGCGAGTACAGCAGAGGTGGGCCCAGTGGAGGGCAGGAAAGGCTGCCCACCCGAAACTGCTCTGTCCCGGTAGCTCGGCCAGCGTGTGGGGAAACAGAGACAGAGGTGACCTTTCAGGAGCGTGGGGGAGTGTAGCCCAGCCCGGGGCCTCTGGCCTGCACGGAGCACAGCAGCGCCGGGAGTTCAGCCAGCCGGAGCGGCAGGAAAGGCAGGAGCGCAGTGGACACTGTCCCCGGGCAGGCCTGGGGAGCTGCAGGCGGCCAGTGAAGCCCTGCTCTCGGGACTTTCTCACGGTGCTGGCGACAGCGTGAAGCAGCTCTCTGTGAGCTGAGTGGCCTGGCATGACCCCCCAGACAAGCCGTGGGTGTGGCCTGGACAATGTGCTGGTGTCCGCTGAGTGAGGGGGCTGTCTCTCGTCCCTGGGCAGGGCTGCGGCCCTGCTGCTGGCCTCTCTGGGGAAACCACATCTGCCACGAGGCCGCAGCCGAGTGTGGCCGGATGCAGCCCTCAGGGCAGTGGGCCTGCCGCTCCGGGAATGGAGCTGGAGGGACTCCGAGGACACCTGGAGAAGGGCTTGCCTCGTGCTGTGGAGATGGCCAGGGTGCAAGGCTCTCTGCGCCCACCCACTTCACTCCACCCACTTGGCAGCCCTCGCTCCTGTGTGCAGTGAGGGCTCCACACTGCCTGATGCAGGGCCCAGCAGCCAGCCACCTCTCTGATGTCATCCCACAGCCCAGGGCCCGCCCTCTCTGACGTCACACTCTAAGGCCCGCCCTCTCTGACGTCACACTCCAAGGTCCACCCTCTCTGACCCCCCACAGCCCAGGGCCCGCCCTCTCTTACGTCACACCCAAGGCTCGCCTGCTCTGACGTCACACCCCAGGGCCCGCCCTCTCTGACCTCACACCCCTGGGCTCTCCCTCTCTGATGTCACTCCCCCGGGCCCTGTTCTGGCCACCTGCAGTCTCCTCACAGCTCCTGGCTCGGGACGGGCAGAGGTGATGAATTGCTTTGTAAAAGTTTTCTTAGGCGCTGTGGTCTACAGAGCGGTCAGTGGTCAGCCCAGGCACCAATGCTCCGGTCCAAACCTTCCGCCAGGGTCCCCAGCGCCCTCACTCCTTCACAAATTCATCAGGTTTCTGTTTGTTTTTCGGTTTTGTTTGTTTTGGTGTGGGGGCCACACTGGGCTGCTCAGGGGTTACTCTTGCACTCAGGAATTACTCCTGGTGGGGGACAAGGTGGGGTGCCGGGGTCAGACCTGGGCCCGCTGCATGCACAGCGAACGCCCTGCCCACTGCTCGGCCCCCAAACTCATCCTTTGATTGAGTTTTCATAGTTTGGATCACTTGTTTACAGTAGGGTTGGTGCTTATGGTTTTGATGAATGAACGCCGTTGCATGGGCAGCAAATTATTTAAAGACCTTGGTTTACATTTTTTAATACTTAAAGTTCATTTTTTAAAGGGGCATTTATTTGGCAAGCATTAAGACAGGCCAGAATACTTCCTCTGTCATTTTACACAACTAAACACATTCAGACTGGAGGAGCAGCCATGCGGGTTTTTTTTTTTTTTATGTAGGAGTACTGCTATTTATTCAGCCACTGATTAGCCGATTGAATTGGGCATGAACTCCACCTGTGGTTTTTTAAATCATGAATGGATGTTGGATCTTGGAAAAGCCTTCTCTGCATCAACTGATGAGACCGTACGGTTTTTCTCTTTCTCCTTGTTGATACGCTGCTTTCCATTAATTGATTTGCGTACGTTGAGTCTTGTATGCCTGGGATGAATCCCACGTGATCCTGGTGTAGAATACTTTAGATAAATTGCTGGAGTCAGTTCACTGGGATTGGGTTGAGGATCTTTGCATCGACGTCCATCCAGGATATCGGTTCACGGTTTTCTCTTCAGGTGTGTCTCTGTCCCTCAGAGGTGTCGGTGAGATGCTGGGGTTAGAGGGGCTGTAGGCAGAGTTCAGCTCCCTCGGTAGTTCGGATACTCAGACCCCAAGTCTCCTTCGAAGAGCCGGAGGAACTCAGCTAGTGAATCTGGGTGGACCCAGGCTTTTGTTGCGGGGAGCTTTTTAATTCATGTTTCAGTTTCTTCACTTGAGATTAGTCTTTTCAGGCTTTTGTCTGGGGCTGAACCAAGTACGATGTTAAGAATTCTTCCGTTTCTTTTGGTTTTGAGCCTGGTGGTAGGAAGTCGGTGAGCCTAGCCAAGGCCTTGTCAGTATTGCTGACTCTTTCAAAGAACCGACTCCTGGTCTCGCGGACCTTCTGTGTTGTGTCCTGGTTGTCTGTATCGTTGGCTTCTGCGCTAATTTTTGTCATCTCCAGCCTCCTAGTTGCTCTGGGATTCATTTGTTGTTCTGTTCCTAGTTCACCTGACAGGCTGGCTTGCTGCTTCGAGCCCTCTCTTTCTTCCCGGTGTGTGCTTGAGTAGCTGTACTTTTCCTCTCCATCCTGCACTGACTGTGTCCCAGAGATTCTGGTCATTGCTGTCCTCATTTTCATTTGTTTTGAGGAATCTTGAATTTTTCTTTGATTTCCTCTTTGATGCGATTGTTGTTTCTCAGCGTGTCTTTAGTTTCCAGGTAGGTAGTGTCTTTGCCACTTTCTTTTTATGGTTTATTTCTACTTTTTTTTTTTTTTTTTGCTTTGAGGTCTGAGAAGATGACTGGTGTGATTACTATTTTTGTGGATGTTTGAGTTTTGTCCCAGCACGTAAACTACCTGGGAGAATGTCCCGTGTGCTGTGGAGAATGTATGTTCAGGCTTTGGGGGTGGAGGGTCCTGAATGTGTCTCTTAGACCCAGTTCTTGCAGCTTCCCATTTTGGGCACTTCTTTACTGATGCTTTGCCTCGTCAATCTGTCCAGTGACAAGAGTGAATAGAGGGCATTGGGTGGAGATGAGTCTATTGAAGTTCCACCGCTGACTCCCACTGTGGACTTTCTCGCCTCTTGGCTTTGCTTTATGGACTCCATGCTACCCCATCATTTGGTGCCAGCAGGACTTGTCCTTCCCCATCTTCATTGTCGTCTTTAGCTTGAGTGCTCTTTTGCTTTGAAACAAGCGTGGCTGTCCCAGTGTATTTTGTGTCTGTCATTGGCTGTGTGATTGTCTCTCATTCGCTCTGAGCCCATGAAAGTTATCGTGAAAGTTTAGGTCTGTTTCCCGGAAGCAACAAAAGGTTGAATTTTGTTTCCTGATCTCTCCTGCGACTGTGTGTTGTTTTATCCAGGAGTCGGTGCATTAATCACTTATCACTTAATCACTTAACTTCCCGTTAGTCGTCGATTTGCTCGAGCGGGCGCCAGTAACGTCTCCATTTGTCCCTGTCGCGTGCTAGTGTAGCCCAATGGCATCTCTTCGCTCCGGGAACATGGAGGGCCTCAAACCGATCGTTCATGACCTTGACGAAGAAGTCTGACCATCTGGAAGGTGGGCGGCCACGCGGTCTTTTGACATCCCGTGGAATCCAGTCGGTAACAGCTCTAGTCCAGCGGTCGTCTTTAAATCTCATTACGTGACCAGCCCATCTGATTTTCGACACCTTGGCAAATGAGACAGCGTCCCTGATCCTTGATCGTCGACGGATGTCAGAACTCCGGATTCGTTCTCTCATTTGAGTGAAACGTGATATTCCAAGCATAGCTCTTTCTATTCTTCTTTGGGAGACCTGAATGGCGTTCTCATCTTGTTTGCGTAGGGCCCAGGTCTCTGAGGCATATGTTAATGCAGGAAGAACAGTGGAATCAAAGAGATATGCCCGGAGGTGGAGGTTCTTTGTCCTCTTAGCTATTTCTTCGACGTTCTTGAAGGCGTTCCAAGCCGCTCTCTTCCTCCTGCGCAGCTCGGGTGCCAGGTCATTTGTCATGTTGACCTCTCGACCTAGGTACACATAGCTGTTGCATTCGGAGATGGTCGTTCTATTGAGAGCGAATGGGGCGTCAGGAACAAGGCTATTTCTCATAAACATTGTCTTCGTAAGATTCAGCTGTAGTCCTACCTTTCCACACTCACGGTCAAAGTCGGCCAGCATTTGTGCCGCTTGGCTGATGTTTGGTGTTATTAAAACAATGTCATCAGCAAAGCGGAGGTGGTGTAGTTGCCGACCATCTATCTTCACTCCCATTCCTTCCCATTCCAGTCGTCGCATGATGTTCTCGAGGGTGGCACTGAAGAGTTTTGGTGAAATGGTATCACCCTGCCGCACCCCTCTCTTGACATCAACGATCACTTCTTTGTAGAATGGTGAGATCCTGGTAGTGAATCCGCAATACAGCTCACGGAGGATCCTGATGTATTGGGCTTGAATGCCCTGATTGGCTAGGGCTTCAATGACCGCTTCCGTCTCAACAGAATCAAAGGCCTTCTTTAAATCAATGAACGTTAAGCAGAGCGGCATCTTGAACTCCCGAGAAACCTCAATGAGTTTGGTTATTGTGTGGATATGGTCGATGGTGCTGAATCCTTGGTGCATTAATATTTACCAAAATCATTGATACGAAGGGATTTTAGGTCACGTATCTCCGGGGAGTTGGTTTCAGCCTCCCTGCAGGGCTGGACTCGATTCCAAACACACCCTCAGCTGATGCGTGCTTTCGTCCCTCTACTCCGACAGTCTTGCTGGGCAGAGGACCCATGCTAGGACGTTCTCATCAGTCAGTACTGTGTCTGTCTCCTTTCCTTGCTTGAGGCTGGCTAGAAAAGTCTGTTGTGACCGCTGGGCTGCCCCTGTGTGTGAGGCTTTGCTTCTGCCTCACGCCTTTCAGGGTCTGTCTCTGCCTCGCGCCTGTCAGGGTCTGTCTGCGTGGGGTTTCCTTGGTCCACCCAGTGAGTGGGGGCTGCGCGTGGGCATCTGCTGCTGGCCTGCTTGATGACCCGTCCCCTCAGAGGCATTTATTCCTCAGAACTCCCGGGATTCTCTCTCCGCGTTGATCTTCGTGCTGTGCACGAGTGTTTGCTGCCAGGGGCTCCTGCCCCCGAGGCCAGCAAGTCAGCCTCTGTCCATGGGTCCAGGAACGCGGCTCTCAGCACAGTTCCTGCACGCATGTGTGGGGCTGGATCCCCGGCACCACCCGACACACGGAACACACGTCACGTCAGGAGTGGGCATGGGTCGCCCCTAAAAAGAAATCCGGCCCATCTTGCAGTGAGATGAGGGGCTCACGGGGCCTGGTGTGGACCAGCAGCGTGGACGGGGAGTGCGAAAGGAAGGAAAGCAGGGGAGAGAACCTCGCCTCAGACTCAGTGAACTAGAGATAGACAGGAAGTGAAAGTGATGAAAACTAAGGCCGACTGCTCTTGGCCCATAGCTCAGGCTGCTCCGGGCTCAGGGCCAGAGGCTGAGAGCTCAGGAGAGCATGTGGGGTGGGGTGTGCCCGGGCCCCTGCACACGGCTCAGCCGCCCAGCACCCCAGGCCCCGCTCCCCTCTGTGCCAGCCAGTGCTTGCTGGTCAGTGCTGCCTGCTGTCGGCCGCAGGGAAGGCCCCGCATGTGGACATGGGTGCTTCCATGTCTGCAGCGCCTGCCGCAGGACTGCCGGCCTCCGGGCCGCGACGTCCAGGCCCTTGTGCTCTTTGCCCATGCAGTCTCCCGTGCCGCTCCCTCTCCCTGGTGACGGGCAGTGGCCGCAGACGTGCTGCCTCCTCTGTCCTTGGGCAGGGCCGGGCTCTTTCCGAGCGGCCTCTCCTCAGCCCTCGGGCGCTGCCCATCTCCCGTCAGGGTCCTGAGCGTCTCCCGCTTTCCTCCCTCTCCCCGCAGCCCAAGAGCCACGGCCAGGCGCTGCTGACCGCCCTGTGGACGCGTCTGAACCTGGTGGAAAGCGACTACTTCGGCCTGGAGTTCCAGAATGTCCCGTCGCACTGGGTGTGTGGCCTGGGGGTGTGGGGCAGGCGAGAGGCAGGGGGGGGGGGGGGGGGGCGGGGAGGCCTGGGGCCGCGGGTGTGCAGGGAGCTCCTGTCTTGGGCCCCTCCGGGAGGGCGTGGCCCTGAGGGCTCGGCTGGCCGCCCGTCCTGGCCCGCACAGAGGTGCCCCCCTCCAGGTGTGGCACTTCGGCGTCTGCAGGGGGCCGTGTGGAAACCAAGACCCTCATGGTAGCATCGTGGCTGCCGGGCACTGCCCTCCAGCCCTGGGCAGCGTGACCCCGCCTGGGGTCCCGCCAGCCTGACGCGATTAACGGAGTCGCGTTCTTTCCTCCATTTTCCTTAGATTTGGCTCGAACCCACGAAGCCCATCTCGAGACAGATCCGAAGTAAGTCCCTTGCGGAAACTTGAACCTCGTGTCTGCGACGCCAGGGGGCTTGCCCTGCCGGAAGCTTTCGACCCCCAGACGCGGGAGGGCCCTCGCGCAGCCGCGCAGGGGGCATGGATGGCTTCGCCGCAGACTCGCAGCCGGAGGGGCAGGTTCTCGTCCCTCTGTTCCCTCTCACCTGCCTCGGGTCTGGAGGGGCGGTCACTGACCTTCCCCCTCCGCCCAGCAGCAGGGACAGTCGGGCTGCCCCCCCCCCCCTCAGGACCCCGGGCTCTGCGTGAGCACGCGGCTGTAAGCGCGGCTGCTGGCCTCTCTGCCGAGGTGGCTTCCCTAAAGTGTGTGATAGCCGGTGTCTCCCCCACCCCTCCCGAGTCACCTCCTGGCCGCCTGGTCCCCCTAGTGTGGCCTTGGTCCATCTCTAAGGTGGGCATCCCCCGCGCTCTCTGAAAATGAACTTCCTGCTTGCTGGGATCTGGTCGGTGGTTTGGGGGGCCGGGGACAGTGTGAGCATTAACTGACCAGTCTTCGGTCCAGAAAGTGGCCTACCAGGCGCGGTAGACAGGAGGCCGTGCTGCCCTGGAGCTGGCCGGGACCCTCGGTCTGGGCTTGCCTGGCCAGACCCTGGCTCAGAAGTCGCAGCCACCTCGGCTTGCGGGCTCGTAGCTGGGTTCTTCCTCTTTCCCTTGCGGTGAACCGCTCGTGGCTGTATTCCCAGACCCGTCGGACGAGGGTACTGGGACAAGCCGAGGTGCCTGTTCTTGACGCTGGTCGTGTTTCCTAGCTCAGAATCACGAGTGACGGGAGCGCCCCACCGCGGTATAGAATGCTTTCAAAAATGCCCGTGTGTGGGGCTGGAGCGATAGCACAGCGGGTGGGGTGTTTGCCTTGCACGTGGCCAACCCAGGTTCGAATCCCAGCATCCCATATGGTCCCCTGAGCACTGCCAGGGGTGATTCCTGAGCGCAGAGCCGGGAGTAACCCCTGAGCATCGTCGGGTGTGACACAAAAAGAAAAAAAAATGCTCCTATTTACTATTAATGTTGCTAGGAGTGTGGCTGCCTCAACCTTATTAATCAACATTTAATTCTAAAACACTGACAGTAACATATTGAAAAGTTTTGTGTGGGTTTTTTTCTTCTTGTCGTTTACTTCGGGGCCACACCCAGCCGTGCTCAGGATTCCCTCCTGGCAGTGCTCAGGGGCCCTGTCAGGTGCCGAGGATCGAACTCAAGGCAACCCCCGCCTGCTGTGCTCTCGCCAGTGGTTGCTTTCGCCTGTTGTGTCCTCGCTGTGCCTCATAGCTTCACGTGTTGTATGTGTGAAAGCCGCTTAAGACTCAGGCCTGGGATGTCGTTCAGTGTCTCCTTTGAAGAGTGCGAGCTCGGGTTGGTGGGCGGCGCTGTAGTATGCGGGAGTTTGGTCGGTGAGGTCGTGTCTGAGTTGCTGAGGTTGCCGTTTCCCTCTCCCAGGGCCGAGGAACACGGTGCTCCACCTGGCGGTGAAGTTCTTCCCGCCCGACCCCGGCCAGCTGCAGGAGGAGTACACCCGGTAAGGGCAGCCCCGAGCGCCCCCGTGTGACCCCCCGACAGAAGCGGAGATGAAGAGAATGAGAAGTGCGGGGGCCGAGGGGAGCGAGGCCGGGCCAGCCTCAAGCGGGCGCCCGTGTGCCGCGGGAGTGGCCGGGCCCTGCCCCCAGCACCCTCAGACGCCAGGAATCAGCCCTGGGCTGGGGGGATGGCAGCTCTGCCCCCGCACCACACCACAGCATCTCCCAGCGGCAGGGTGGCCCCTGGGCGTCCACGGGTGCAGCAAAGCCAGCAGGCAGGACCCCGGCCATGGCCCAGTGAGGAGCACTCAGAACCCGGCTCGGCACAGCTCTACACACTCATGCTCGAGGCCTGGAAACAGCCTCCGCCATGCATGATGCACACGCCTCGGCCCCATGGGTTAGCTGCCTCCTCAGCAAGGTGCACCCCCGGGCGCCTGAAAGGGACTGAGGGGGACTGAGAAGGACTGAGAGGAACTGAGAGGGACTGAGAGGGAGACTGAGGGGGACTGAGGGAGACTGAGAGGGAGATTGGGGGAGACTGAGAGGGAGACTGGGAGGGTGACTGAGAGGGAGACTAAGAGGGGGACTGAGAAGGACTGAGAGGAACTGAGAGGGACTGAGAGGGAGACTGAGGGGGACTGAGGGAGACTGAGAGGGAGATTGGGGGAGACTGAGAGGGAGACTGGGAGGGTGACTGAGAGGGAGACTAAGAGTGGGACTGAGGGAGACTGAGAAGGACTGAGAGTGGGACTGAGGGAGACTGAGAGGGACTGAGTGGAACTGAGAGGAAGATTGAGAGGGCCCGAGGGGGAGAAGACTGAGATGGGGACTGAGAGGGAGACTGAGAGTGGGACTGAGGGAGGCTGAGAGGGACCAAGAGTAGGACTGAGGGGGACTGAGAGGGAGACTGAAAGGGACTGAGAGGGAGACTGAAAGGGACTGAGAGGGAGACTGAGGGGGACTGAGAGGGAGACTGAGAGGGACTGAGGGGGACTGAGAGGGACTGAGAGGGAGACTGAAAAGGACTGAGAGGGAGACTGAAAGGGACTGAGGGGGACTGAGAAGGACTGAGAGGGAGATTGAGAGGAACTGAGAGGGAGACTGAGGGGGACTGAGAGGGAGACTGAGAGAGACTGAGAGGGAGACTGAGAGAGACTGAGAGGGAGACTGAGAGAGACTGAGAGGAAGACTAAGAGGGGGACTGAGAGGGACTGAAAGTGGGACTGAGGGGGACTGAGAGGGACTGAGAGGGATCCTGAAAGGCACTGAGGGGGACTGAGAGGGGCTGAGAGGAGGACTGAGAGAGAGAGACTGAGGGGGACTGAGGGGGACCGAGAGGGAGACTGAAAGGGACTGAGGGGGACTGAGGGACTGAGAGTGAGACTGAGGGAGACCGAGAGGGACTGAGAGTGGAACTGAGGGAGACTGAGAGGGACTGATGGGGAGACTGAGAGGGAGACTGAAAGGGACTGAGAGGGTGACTGAAAGGGACTGAGGAGGACTGATAGGAACTGAGAGGGGGACTGAAAGGGAGACTAAGGGGGGCTGAGAGGGACTGAGAGGGAGACTGAAAGGGACTGAGGAGGACTGATAGGAACTGAGAGGGGGACTGAAAGGGAGACTAAGGGGGACTGAGAGGGACTGAGAGGGAGACTAAAAGGGACTGAGGGGGACCGAGAGGGAGACTGAGGGACTGCGAGTGGAACTGAGAGGAACTGAGAGTGGGACTGAGGGGGAGACTGAGAGGTACTGAGAGGGAGACTGAGTGGGACTGAGAGGGAGACTGAGTGGGACTGAGAGAGAGACTGAAAGGGACTGAGAGGGAGACTGAGAGGGAATGAGAGGGAAACTAAGGGGAAATGAGGGAGACTGAGAGTGGGACTGAGGGGGACTGAGAGGACTGAGAGGGAGACTAAAGGGACTGAGGGGGACTGAGAGGGAATGAGAGGGAGACTGAGAGTGGGACTGAGGTGGAAACTGAGAGGTACTGAGAGGGAGACTGAAAAGGACTGAGAGGTAGACTGAGGGGAACTGAGAGGGAATCAAAGGGGAACTGAGGGAGACTGAGAGTGGGATTGAGGGGGACTGAGAGGGAGACTGAGGGGAACTGAGGGAGACTGAGAGTGGGATTGAGGGGGACTGAGAGGGAGACTGAGGGGGACTGAGAGGGAGACTGAAAGGGACTGAGAGGGACTAAGAGGGAGACTGAAAGGAACTGAGGGGGACTGAAAGGGACTGAGGGGGACTGAGAGGGACTGAGAGGAGGACTGAGAGGAACTGAGAGAGAGACCAAGGGGGACTGAGAGGGAAACCGAGAAGGAGACTGAGAGGAACTGGGAGTGGAACTGAGAGGGACTGAGGGGGACTGAGAGAGAGACTGAGAGGGAATGAGACTTCGATGAGGGGGACTGAGAGGGAGACTGAAAGGTACTGAGAGGGGGACTGAAAGGGACTGAGAGGGAGACTGAGGGAGACTGACAGGGACTGAGATGGGACAGAGTGGGTCTGAGGGGGACTAAGATGGGACAGAGTGGGTCTGAGGGGGACTGAGAGGGAGATTGAGAGGAGGGCTGAAAGGGGCCCTCACGGAGCAGGACAGGCCGTGGACAGAAGCCTCCTCCATCTGGAGGCTTCACCGTGTCTCCCATACGGCGGTCAGCTCCCGAGCTGTCAGATGGGTGACGCTGTGGTGATGAGTCACGCGGCCTCCTGGGCTCCCACACTGAAGCTGGTGCCTGTGGAGGTCACCTCACGGTCAGTCACAGAGCAGGGTGGGCCCCAGCAGGGAGGCAGAGCCAGGTGTGGACGCAGCCACTGGGAAATGGGCAGCCTGCGCGGTGAGCCCTGGGCAAGGTGCCCAGCCTGGTGTGCCGTGGTCCCCGCATCCACACCCGCAGGTGCCCAGGCCCTCAGAGTTCATGGCCAGACAGTCACGATCAAAGAAGGAAACTCTCCGTCCAGAGGGTCCCTGCCACCCCGCCCAGCCACCCCTTGCCGTGGGGGATGCCTGTTCGTTCAGAGGCAGTAAGGCCTCGTGTGGGGCCATGGCGGGTTCCTGCCCACGTGTGCCTGAGCGTGACGCGGGCTTCTCCCTGCGTCTCGGCATGCTTCGTTCCTTGGCGCCTTGATGGGCATCACCTCCCTGGCGTGGCCACGTGGCCGGCACACACCTTGTCCACGCTTCTGGCTAGAGAGGCTTGGCAGTCCTGAGGGGGTGGGTGGGGGTGCATCTGTGTCCACCTGCTCGTCTGCAGTCAAGGTGTTTTGGTTTTTGGGCGGCTCTCAGGCCATACCTCGTGGTGCTCAGGGTTTACTCCTGGGTCTGTGCTCAAGGATCACTCCTGGCGGGCTCGGGGGACCAAACCCAAGAAGCGCCCTGCCCACTGTGCTCTCCAGCCCTGTGCTCACTTAACCTCAGAGATCAGAGGGTGCTGACAGAGGCATAGTGAATCTGGGTTCAGTGGTTCCTGTTCCTGCTGATGGGATAAGTGACCCGTCGGCGTCTCCCCTCCTGGTGTGCCCTCCAAGGGGACGTTCGGGAGTGCCCGTGAGCAGACTCTAGCCAAGACCAAATATTTGAACATTTAAGAACATCTGGCAGCAGCTTAAGCCGGACCTTAATTGAGCACTTCTGTTATTCCACACTCGGTGGCCGGCGTGTTTGTCTGTGGAACACGAGGGAGGACTTTCCCCAGAAGGCCCAGCCGCGGACTGTGCTACTCTGTGGGAGATGGTGCTCTGGGAGAGCCTCTTCCCAGTGCTCGTCTGCGGGGCCTATTCACTGTGGGTGCTCCCGTGGCCTCTGTCCCCTCTGCGGGTGCTCCCGTGGCCTCTGTCCCCTCTGCGGGTGCTCCCGTGGCCTCTGTCCCCTCTGCGGGTGCTCCCGTGGTCTCTGTCCCCTCTGCGGGTGCTCCCGTGGCCTCTGTCCCCTCTGCGGGTGCTCCCGTGGCCTCTGTCCCCTCTGCGGGTGCTCCCGTGGCCTCTGTCCCCTCTGCGGGTGCTCCCGTGGCCCTCTGTGAGGCAGCCTGCTGCTGCCCTGCCCTCGCCGTGCCCTCTCTGACTCCCGCTGCCTCCTGAGCCCTGCAGTTTGTTTCTGGGGGAAGTGCTGGTGCCTGGCTGATGTCCGAGCTCTTCTGCTTCCTTGCAGGTACTTGTTTGCCTTGCAGCTGAAGCGAGACCTCCTGGAGGGCCGTCTGACGTGTGCGGACACCACCGCCGCACTGCTGACCGCCCATCTCCTGCAGGGTCAGTCCTGGGGGGAGTGCATCCTGATCCGTGTCCACCTACATCGACCCTGTGCCCTACTGGGCAGTGAGGCCCCGGGAAGGGACCATCCCCTCGGCCACTGGTGTGGCAGATGGCTTCAGGGTCCAGCTTCGTAGTCCTCACACACTGCAGGCCCACCCCGGGAGGAAAGGGCTCCTGCCTTGCATGCGGCCGGCCCAGGTTCGATCCCTGGCATCCCAGAGGGTCCCCAAAGCCCACCAGGAGTGATTCCTGAGTGCAGAGGTGGGAGTCAGCCCTGAGCACTGCAGGGTGTGGCCCCCAAACCCGCACGGACTCTTGTTCAGTGGGAGACAGACGGCCAGGAGCCACCCCACAGTACCAGGGGTGGCCCTGACATCAAACCAAAGGCCCCCTACAAGGAGAGTCTTTTTTTTTTTTAATTTTTATTAGTGATACACCATGAGGTACAGTTGTAGACTTACAAACTTTCATGCTTGGGTTTCAGTTATACAATGATCAAATACCCATCCCTCCACCAGTGCCCATTCTCTACCACCACTGATCCCAGTATCCCTCCCACCCCCCACCCCCCATCCCACCCTGCCTCTGTGGCAGGGCCATTATTTGACCAGATTTAGGCTCTTTCTCTACTCTCGGTGCATATATGTTCACATCTGCAAATGTGTGTTGCTTTATTTAAAAACAGCCGAAATTGGCGATTATGATGAAACCCTGGATCGAGAACACCTCAAAGGCCACCAGTACCTGCCCAGCCAGGAACGCTCTCTGGAGAAGGTTCTGGAATTCCATCGGAAGCACATGTGAGTTAGTCAGAGGCCTGACGCAAATCACTGCAGCAGTGGCAATGCAGCAAGTGTGAACAAACTCCTACACTAAAGTGACCAACACACACACACACATGCATAGTCACACACATGCATGGTTACACACTCAGGCAAGTCACATACTTGTGCAGTCACACCTGCAGCCACATATGCATATCACACACCCATGCACAGTCTCACACTCGTGCACAGACACACTCATGCATAGACACTCGTGCACAGATACATGTATACACGTGTTCTCACATAGGCACAGTCGCACAGCGCACTCTTGTTCACACGTGTGCAGAGGCGGTCCTTGCTGGGCCTTGGGTCTGCTCTGTGCAGCTGTGTGGAGGGAGAAGGAGAGAGAGCTTTGAGGAATGAGCCTCACAGCAGGGAACATTCCAGAAACAACGGAGCGCTGGGGAGGGTGTTCACAAGTCCTGGCCCTGGGTCAGAGAGCCAAGGGGGCCAGGAGAGTTCAGGGACTGAGTCCTGGCAGCCCCTCACAGCTGCTGGGCACTAATGCCCCCCGGGGGTGTCCTAGTGCAGTAGCCCCCCAGGGCTCCATGTTCCCGAGCCTCGCACTGACCATGGCCCTGATGGCCAAGAGTCACCCTGAGCATGCCCCTCCCCCCAGCACACAGCAACTGGACGGCAGCGGGTGCCCAGCTCCTGGTGCTGGTGCGCAGCTGGGTCTGGGCCATGGCGTCCTGCAGCCTCTGGGCCAAGTCCCTCCACAGTCCCTCCACACTGCAGCCTGCGCCCCTGGGGCCAGAGCTCAGCACTCGGGCTGCCCGTGGGGCCAGTCTCAGAGCTGGGCTCAGCACAGTGGACACTTCTGTCTCCCGGGGCCCATGGACGCTGCTGTCTCCCGGGGCCCTTGGTTTGGCCTCTTCAAGCCTCGCTTGATACTGGCCAGTCAGAAGGAAGAATGGCCCAGACTACTGGCCAGCCACACGGAGAGGCCCTGCCCAGTGCCAGCCCAAGTGACATGCCTGCCCCTAAGGCCGCAGGCCCCGGGTGCCAGAGCAGAGTGGACGCAGGAAGGGGCTGCCTGTGAAGTGTCCGGCCCAGTTATGCCCAGCCTGCCAGGAGGCCTGAGGCGCTGGCCAGGGCACGAGGGAGAGGCCAGCAGCTGAGCCTGAGAGGGAGGGAAGGAAGGAGGAGAGAAGAGCACAGTCCGCCCATCCCACCCGCAGTGACCCTGCCTCAGCCAGCGCCGTGTGGGCCCAAGGGTCTCGCTCCTTGCACCCCTGCACCTGACTGCCTCTGTGGGGTTGGGTGGGACCATGACCGCTGGTGCTCAGGGCTGACTCCCAGCTCAGTGCTCCCGTCTGGGGTGATTGTCTTGATTTTCCTTCTGAGGGAGCTTTGAGCCTCTGGACCTGCTGCCGCCGGCAAAGCTGAGCCACACGGCAGCTGAGCTCCTCTGCCCGTCTCAGCGCCAGACTGGGGGGAGCCCCCAGACCCCGCCCCCCAGCACCCTGCAGCCCTCCTGGGTAACCACCCACTGGGTGGGCATTAAAGGGCATGTGTCCAGCAAGGAGGGCGTTTGCCTTGCACGCGGCCAACCCGGGTTTGATTCCCATCATCCCATATGGTCCCCGAGTAGCACCAGGGGTCATTCCTGAGTGCAGAGCCAGGAGGAACCCCTGAGCATCGCCGGGTGTGACCCAAGAAGCAAAAAATGAAAAAATAAATAAAGGGCACGTGTTGGACCCAGGCAGGGGTCACAGGAGGTTTCCTGCAGACCCGCCAGGTGTTCTCCCGAGGACGACGCCCCTGGGGCAGTGGGGACTGGTGCACGCCAAGCCCCCTGGTGCTGCCGCCGGTTCGGCCTCTAAGACTTGGGCCGAGCTCTGCGTTCTGGAAACCCCATCCGAGAGCGTCCCGGAGGCCGGGCTTGCCCCACAGCCCCTTGTCCCACCCCGTCCGTCACTCGGTGCTCTGAGAGGCCACCGCCAGGCCCCGGTGCCGGCTCCATGCCCTTCCCACTGTGCCCCGCCTCCCTCAGACACTCCATGGGTCTGCGTGAAACCCAGGGCCAGTGCTGTGGCCGGCCAGCACCCTGGACAGACTCCCTGGGTGGGCCGCTGGGCAGCTTGGCGTTTGTCAGCCTGCGCGTCCCGAGAGGGAGGACACACGCTCCCACCTCTGAGCGGAGCTTTCAGGAGTTTTGGGAGCAGCGGTTCTGTCCCGGCCGCCTGCCCTGCAGACGCGGCTGTAGGTGGGCCGACGGTCACATGGGTGGGAGGGTGTGAGCACGCTGCCCTCACTCACCGCAGGGGCCAGACGCCGGCCGAGTCCGACTTCCAGGTGCTAGAGATCGCCCGCAAGCTGGAGCTGTATGGTGTGAGGCTGCACCCCGCCGCCGACCGGGAGGGTGCCAGGATCAGCCTCGCCGTGTCCCACATGGGGGTCCTGGTGTTCCAGGTAGGTGACGCGGAGCCCAGGGCGCCAGGCTCAGCGCCCAGAGCTGACCACCTGATGCAGCCAGCACTCGGTGTCCATCCGAGGCAGCACCCCCAGCCACCCACGGCCGCTGACCTCGGAACCCCTGGGCTGGCAGCACGCCTGTGCCTCTGGGTGGGGGAGGGGCTCCTCCTCCTCTCTGGAGCATGTGGCCCTCTCCCGCCAGCCCAGTCACCCTGCCCGCAGCCCACTGGACAGGGTCAGCAGGGCAGGTCTTGGCACGGGTTCTGTGTAGCGGCTGCCAGTTCCCCAGCCAGGGAAGATGAGGACTCTCAGCACATGGCACCGGGCACTCCCAAGGACAGAGGGCCTCGAGGAGGTGCTGTGTCCAGGGAGGTGGGGGTCCAGTCAACCCTGGGGGGCAGCACCTCGGGAGGGGCCAGACACCACCTGCGCCAGAGTCCCCTGAAGTGTCTGCTGCTGGCCTCGGCAGTGACCACAGTCAGACACTGACCAGTCCTCAGGGGGACAGGAAGAGATGGCATGTCCACACAGCAGACTGTGAACAGCAACACGCGTGCCATGCTCTGTCCTGCTGTGCAGGGGTCTCCAGGGTGGAGACTGCGCTGCGGGTGTTTCTGGAATGTGTGACTGTGTGCGTGTATATATATGTATTTCTGGGACGTGTGACTGAGTAGGTGGGTGGTGTGTCTGGGACATGTAACTCAGCGTGTGTGGGGGGGGGTGTCTCTGGGACATGTGACTCTGGTGTGTGTGTGTGTGTGTGTGTGTGTGTGTGGACTGTGTGTGTGAGAGAGTGCTTGTGTGCTTGTGAGTGTGGTCTGTTTTGTGATCTCCAGTGGCCCAGGCACTTGGCCCAGTCGACTCGTTGGCCCCTCACGTGGGTGTGTGCCCACAGCGCAGCAGAAGTTTCCTCCTCAGCTTGTGCCTCGAGAGAAGTGTGTGTGTGTCTCTGCATCACAGGTGTCACTCAGCTTGTCCCTCTCTTTGTTTTCAGAGCACAACCAAAATCAACACTTTCAACTGGTCCAAGGTCCGCAAACTGAGCTTCAAGAGGAAGCGGTTTCTCATCAAACTCCACCCCGAGGCCCACGTACGTAGCCCCATGAGCACACGAAACCTCAGGAAAGTGCAGGACTGCGGGGCAGGGGACACGGGGGTGTTGACTCAGGAGCGGGTGGTCTCCACCCGTCCACCGTTTCCAAGTTTTTAATATTCTCAAGAAACAGAGATGCTCAGACTCAGAATTGAAAAGTAAAAAAGTTTAGTGGAAAGGAAAAGAGGAAAAGGAACTCCCCTTGGGGGGAGAAACTCAGTACTGGACTGTTATCTGTGGCTCCTTTTATGGGTTTTTTATGGGAAAACTGGGTCTTTGTGTTACAGAAATTGCCGGAAGTTAACAATCCGGGTTTTTTGTGGGGCCCTTTTAGACGAAAATTGGGCTCTTTGCATTTCTTAGGGACGGGCAAGAATGTTTCAGAGAATGCAAGGATCAGAGAGGTGGCTGTCTGCCATTCGCCTTAGATACTGCCATTATCTTAGCCTCAGTTATCTAGCTCTTCATTGAAGCTTTGGAGAAAAGTTTCGTGATGGACAGTTGACTTCCTGCTTATCAGAAAGAGCCCAGGAATTCCCTGGAAGTCAGAAATGTAGGTTGGGCTACTCAAAAATGGGCGTGCTCCCAGCAGCTGGTGGGGAAACTGAGGCCACCTCTTTCCGTGTGGGCCGTGTCTGCTGCCAGGCTCTGCAGGGGCGGCCGAGAGGGTGCCTCTCAGGCTCGGCCACACTCCGGTGTGGTCCCAGTGTCACCTCAGTCAAGTGGGGCATTCGCTATGGAGGGACCCACCGTGGTCCTGCTCTCTGCTGCTGGGGAAACCGTGGCTGTCCACCAGGCCTGGAGCACAGGTGTCACAGATGCTTCCTCAAGGACTGTCAGTCCCGGTCCAGGCCGGCCCGGCTGGCGCTGTGCCCGCGTGGCCTGTGGCAGGCCCAGACTCCACTGAGGACCGCCAGGCATAGCCCCGAGACAGCCTCAAGACAGGAGAGGGAGGCCCCAGCGCACAAGGAAGAGAGAAGAGGCGTCTGCACCCTGATGTTCCTGGCAGCACCACCCACAGTAGCCAAGATCTGGAGAGAACCCAAGCGGCCAAGAGTAGATGCAGGAGAAAGAGACTGTGGTCCGCATACACATGGAATACTGCTCGGCTCTAAGGGAGGAGAAAGTCATGGCATTGGCCGCCTCCTGGGGGTCCTGGGGCGTACCGTGCGGAGTGAAATGAGTCAGAGGGAGAGAGCGACACCGATGACCTCATCTGCAGGGTGCAGAGAAACACAATGGGGGGAGTAACGGACGCTCAGCGACAGTGAAGCCAAAGCCTGAGAGCTGGACTCCAGTAGGAAACAGGCCACGTGAGGGGCTGGAGGATCGACGAGGGAGGGGGCAACATCTAGATTATTTTTTGAAACTGTAATGAAGGAGCCAGAGAGTACAGCTGTCGGTCTGGTCCAATCCCCAGCACTCCTGTGGCTCCCTGAGCACAGAGCCAGAGTCAGCTCTGAGCATCACCAGGCGTGGCCCAACACTGTCCACTCACTGTAGCACTGTCCTCCCATTGTTCATCGATTTTCTCGAGCAGGCCCAGTAACGTCTCCATTTTGAGACTTGTTGTACCGTGTTTGGCATATCGAATATTTCACGGGTAGCTTGCCAGGCTTTGCCGTGCAGAGGAGAAACTCTCGGTAGCTTGTGGGACTGTCCAAGAGAGCTCTCCGAGAGGGGCAGAGGAATCGAATCCGGCTCAGTCGGGCCAGCCGCTTGCAAAGCAAATGCCCTACCGCTGTGTTATCGCTTCAGCCCAATAATGGAATGAGAAAAATAAAAATAATTCCCCCTAAACTCCACCAATACAGAAAAAGGGGGGAACAGGGAAGGAGAAAAACATAGCAAAAAGACACACACACACACACACACACACACACACGAAGTGTTTAAGATTTAAAAATTCCCAGGGCCTAGAGAGTACAGGGTTCAACTCACTTAGTTGTCAAACAATTAGAATTTAACATACATTTGTACTCTTGCTTCAACAAATATTAAGGGTAAGCCTTAATACATACATACATGCATACATAAAATTTAAGTACACAAAAAGAATGAGAATTTACAGAACAATACATAGAAGTTAAATGGTAACCAAAGAAAACCTTAATGGCCATTTTAATAATAACAGTATAAAAACAAAGCAAAATTAAAATTACATGTTTTCTTTCTTTTTTGGGTCATACCTCAGTGATGCTCAGTGTGGCCCAACACACAAACCAAAAATATTTTCATTAAAAGAATGGACTTGGGGGCCAGAGGTAGTTGAGGCATTGATTTGCCTTGCAGGTGCTGACCCGGGTTCAATCCCCAGCATCCCGTCTGGTCCCCCAGAGGCAGGAAGGACCCCTGAGCAGCACTGGGTGTGGCCCAGACACAAAACAGAAATAAACAGATTTTGGCCCACATCCCATAGTTGCTGTCATGTAAACGGTCATGCTTCACCACTTCACAACTGATCACAGAAGAGGTGCCACGCCAGTGAGGCTCTCTCCCATGCCCCACAGCCACCGTCATACAAACAGCCAAACTGCACAGCCTCACACGTGTGTCTACAGAGACAGCAAGGCCGTGGGATTCCCAGGCACACGGGGCTTCAGGCTGGAAGCTCGGGGGTCTTCCCGGAGTAGGACGGGCAGCCATAGCCATCTAAGTGTCCAGCCTTACAACCGGTCTCACTGGAGATCCAAGCCGATGGGACTCACCAGTCTTCAAGCCAAAAGCTCGAGGGCCCCACGCCGAGAACCGTCCAGTTCTGCAGAGCCTGGAGTTCTGGGAGCAGCTGCCTGCAGATTCCCACGCTCACGCCCAGAAGGAGCACAGCAGATTAGCAGGAAAGTAGCATAGACGCCAGCTGAGTTCAGTAAATAAAAACAGCAACACAGGAGGTTTAACCAGCAACAGCTGGCCAGTAAGTCCTCAGACAGTGGCTTTAAGAACCCCATTGTAAGATGCCACAGTCTTCACAGACTTCCCTTTATTGAATTATTTTTTGATGATTCCACCTACCATTTTGTGAACAAACAACATAGCACTGCACGCCACTGTAGCACTGTCCTCCCGTTGTTCATCGATTTGCTCGAGCGGGCACCAGGGACGTCTCCATTGTGAGACTTTGCTGTTACTGTTTTTGGCATATCAAGTACCTCACAGGGAGTTTGCCATGCGGGCGGGATACTCTTGGTAGCTTGCCTCGGGGATTGCGGTGGGAGGAGTACTCTGCCTGGAGCCCACATGCCCTCAAGGCCCCCACGCCCTCTAGCCCAGCCGGCTGGTGCAGGAACAGCCCGGGCGTGGACGGCATGTGGACGATGTGGGCGGGGAGGAGACACAGCCGTTAGACGCAGTGGCCGGGAAACAGTAATGCTGGATGCTGGCTGCCCGGAGGTGGCAGGGGCCCAGCCCACAGACTCAGGGCATGCGTCTCTTGCATTGGCTGGGAGACCCCCGGGGTCTGCACTGCCCCTACACCCTGCCCAGTCGCTCACGGACGTTGGTCTTCTCTCTCCAGGGGCCGCACCAGGACACACTGGAGTTCCTGATGGGGAGCAGAGACGAGTGTAAGAACTTCTGGAAGATCTGTGTGGAGTATCACACCTTCTTCCGGCTGCTCGACCAGCCCAAGCCCAGAGCGAAAACCGCCTTCTTCGGCAGAGGCTCCTCCTTCAGATACAGGTGAGGACCTCGTAGCCGGGATGCTCGGGTCCAGGCCGGGACAGCTCGAGGGTCCCGAGTCACATGGCAGCCGTAGGAAACGGGCTTTGTGGCAGCCACAGGTGACCAGCCACTGCAGATGAAGGACTTGAATGTTTGTAAGAGTTTATGAGAGAAGACGGGCGGGTCTGACTTTGTCTTTAATTGTAAAGTAGTGAAACTCTGAATTGCTCTCACTTTTAACACTGAATCTTTGCGCAGTGGGCGGACTCAGAAGCAGTTGGTCGACTACGTGAGAGACGGTGGGGTGAAGAGAGTTCCCTACGAAAGGTGAGACGGGTGAGAGCTTGGGTACAGTTTGTGTCTGGGGATTTCGTTTGGTTTGGGGGCCACAGCTGTCGATGCTCAGGGCTCTCTCCTGGCAGATTCAGGGGCCCACAGGGGTCCTGGGATGGAAGCCGGGGGTCAGACATGTGCGGGCAAGCGCCCAGCGCTGTTACAGCTCCAGCCCCCACGGAGTGTTTGGAGAGTCGAGGTTTTAACTCTTGAACCTTCCATGAGTTAAAGTCTTTCTCTCTCTCTCTCTCTCTCTCTCTCTCTCTTTCTCTCTCTGAGGGGGCTGGGTTTGGGGCCACTCCTGGTGGTGCTCAGGAGTAGACCATACACAGTTACGAGCTCGAACCAGGGCTGGTTGACCGCGCAGAGCAAGCCCCTTGCCCCTGTGCTATCTCTCTGGCCGCACAAGCAGTTTTTAGCACTTTGTGGTTTTCCTTTGGTGGCGAGTGGGGGTCGCCCAGCCTGCTCGGGGCCAAGGGCCCCTGGCAATGCTGGCGGGCGCTGCAGGGCAGACGCCAGGGCCACCCCGCCCGACTGCAGACCCTGTGGCGCCCGGGGTCAGACCCAGCCTGAGCACATCCCAGGTGTGTGTTGGAGCCTCCCCGGTCTCTGGCCGGCGGGCACTTTCCCTCACGGCCAGAGGCTCCTGCCCAGTTCTCAGACGTGTCCTGGCAAGCACATGGTGGCTCATGCCTTGTTCTCTCTGCAGGAGACACAGCAAGACACGGCTGTCTGTCCAGGAGCTGCCCCGGCAGGTGAGTCTGCAGCGTGGGGAGGCGGGGGACTGGGCCAGCCTGCGAGTGGGCGTGAGTGTGTGGCCACACAGTCAGACTTCCCACTGGCTCGGAGCACGTGGCACTGTCTGTGCAGGCTCAGGCCCACCAGGGCACTCTGGCCATAGTGACCATGCGTGACCGGGCACTGGCCTTAGTGACCACATGTGACCGGGCGCTGGCCTTAGTGACCACACGTGACCGGGCGCTGGCCTTAGTGACCACACGTGACCGGGCGCTGGCCTTAGTGACCACACGTGACCGGGCACTGGCCTTAGTGACCACATGTGACCGGGCGCTGGCCTTAGTGACCACATGTGACCGGGCGCTGGCCTTAGTGACCACACGTGACCGGGCGCTGGCCTTAGTGACCACACTTGACCGGGTGCTGGCCTTAGTGACCACACGTGACTGAGAACTGGCCTTAATGACCATGCGTGACCAGTCGCTGGCCTTAGTGACCATGCATGATTGGGCACTGGCCTTAGAGATAGGTGTGACCGGCTGTGGAGGCCGTGGCTAAGGCTGCGGCTGTGGTGGCCAGTGCGTTGGTGCAGGCAGACTAGCTCTCACCGTAGCATAGTCCAGGCCTGGCTGCGTCCTTTCCTTCCCCTTCCCTCCCTTTCTTTGTCCCCCCCCACTGTGCTCACTGGACAGGATGTTCCATGACCCGCAAAGCACTGTGCAGGGAAACTAGTAACATGGCAGGAAAGTCTTGTATTGTGTCGGAGGTGAGAAGCAGGAAACAGATTCACATGTGTTGACGTGATGCCACTACCTCAAAGGGAGAGGCGCACATGGGTCACACGTTGAGAACTGGTGCCCAGCCCAGTGTGACAGAGATAGCCCCACACAGGGGAGCACAGCAGCCTGTCACCCCCACTATAGGAGAACACAGCAACCTGTGTCAGCCACACGAGAGGACACAGCAACCTGTGTCAGCCACACCACGGGACACGGTGACCTGTGTCAGCCCACATCACAGGACACAGTGACCTGTGTCAGCCATACCACAGGGCACAGTGATCTGTATCAGCCACACCATGGGACACGGTGGCCTGTGTCAGCCACACCATGGGACATGGTGACCTGTGTCACCCAACACCACAGGAAGACATAATTCTTCCATTGCTGCAATGCAACGTTTTGCTTGTTGGGTCACACCGAGCGATGCTCAGGGCTTCCTCCTGGCTCTGTGCTCAGGAATCACTCCTGGTAGTGCTCAGGGGACTATATGGGATGCCAAGGATCGAACCCAGGCCAGCTGCGTGCAAGGCAAAAGCCCTCCCCACTGTATTACTGCTCCGGCCCCAACGTTTTATTTCTGCAGTGTTCTTTTCCTTTGTGTTTTGTTTTTTGCTTGGGGGCCACACCGAGCAGTGCTCAGGAGTTTCTTCTGGCTCTGTGCTCAGGGATCACTCCTGGGGACCATGTGGGGTGCTGGGGATGAAACCCTTGGTCAGCTACCTGCAAGGCCAGTGCTCTCCCCGCTGAACTGTCTCTCCAGCCCCCACGCAGTGTCCTTTCCTGTGTCGTTCTGGCAGAACACACACAGCCTCCCTCGGCGGGGACAGGCTTGAGCGCTGCAACCACTTGGCCTCAGGGCTCGCTGAGTGGGGCCAGGGTGGACGCGGGTGAGCTGTGCGTTGCCTCCCGTGCGCCCTCTGTCTCTCAGATGCCATTGCTCTTGAGTCCTTGTTTTGTGGTCTGGGCCCCCCCAGAGGTGCTGGGCCCCCCTTGAGGCCCCCAGGGTCCTCGCCATTCAGGAGAGCTTCTAGTCCTCCCCTCCCCGCCCCTCCCTGCTGCTGCTACTCTCATGGTCCCTGGCACTGGCACAGTGCCCCTGGGGGCTGTGGCTCTCTGGGCACGGCCGGGGCTGGCCGGGGCCCCTCTGCGGCCCTCAGGCTGGCTGCCGTGGGCTGGAGGCTCCGTCCTTGCCCGGCCCCATGGGCAGTCTGTTTTGCCCTGTGCCCTGTTCCGTGGCCACCCCAGGCTCGCACTGCTCCCTGCCTGGTGCTCGTGGCCTCCCGCTCAGCCCGAGGACACGCTTCTCCTCGCCTCCTGCCGTGCCCTCCCGGGTGACCCTCATTCCCTCTGGGTGGGGTCTAGCCCGTCCCGCCTCCAGCCCTGCGTCACAGACGGGCCCGGCTTGGCCTCTCCCCCCATGGCCAGTGGCTCTGTCGGGCCCACCCTGGGCGGCTGCCCCCTCACGCTCGTTTCCCTGCCCCTGCCCCTGCCCAGGCCTGCGGCTGTGTCTGGAGGCTGAACCGGACAGAGCCGGTCCCTGCCACAGGCCTCACCTGGGGCCCGGGGACCCTCGCTGCAGAGGCCGGCAAGCGTGCGGGACAGCAGCCCCCAGACGGGACGCCTGTCTCATGTCCCCGTTTCTCTTCTCTCCTCCCCCCAGACCACAGCCCTCCCCGAGGCCTCGAGGACGCCTGTGGCCTCCGGCCTCTTCTCCATCCCTGCGTGCCCCCTGGCCCCCGCTGGCCTGCCCGACTTCAAGGACCACGGCTGTCCCCCAGCGGCGGAGAGGAGTGGAGCTGCCGGCCGGGCCCAGCCCCCCGGCGCCCCCGAGCCACAGCCAGGCCCAGGTGCCTCGGGGTGGGGCCCCGCAGTGAGGGGGTGCGGGCCCCGAGCCTTCAGCCCGGAGCCTGGCGGGACTGGCAGGGGACCCAGGCTGGCCCGGGACCAGGGCGCGAGCCTGCCCCCGTGTGGCCGCCCAGGCGTGGGGGGCGGCCCCGGCTTCACGCTGGCAGGCACCCCCCTGCAGGTGTCCGAGGAGTTCATAGACGACGACCCGGCCGAAATCTCGTTCTTTGCCGGCGGCTCCGAGGCGTTCGCCTTCCCCTTTGGCAGCAGGAGTGGCGCCTCTTCGAGGGCCCCGGCCCTGGGCAGCCGCCCTTGCTCTGCGCGGTCCAGCCCGGACAGGTACTCCACGGAGGCCGTGCACCTGGACGCCGACAGCTGCGACTCGGAGGGGGAGCACGCCGCGGACTCCCCGGGCCTCCTGCGGGGGCCGCCCAGCCCCTCGGACACCGGCTCGCTCCGGAACAGCCCGTCCCCGAGCCCGAGCGGCTCCCTGGGCCGGCTGCCGCTCAGCCTGTCCCTGCACACGCCCAGCTCGGCCGGCCAGTCCGAGGCCAGCTCCATGGCCAACTTCCCCGCCTGCTCCGTGCGCTCCGAGTCCAGCTCCGCCTTCCAGTTCTCCGACATCGTGGACCAGCTGGAGCAGCTCAGCTGCCCGCCCACGGCGGCCGAGAGCCCCAGCAGCAGCGAGGCCGATTCCTGGGGCTCCGAGCCCGAGGCCCCGCTGGACATCAGCCTCTTCCTCGGCCACCGCTTCGCACAGCCCATGGGCGAGAGGCTGGCCGCCGGCTGGCTGGGCGGCGGCACTAGCGTGGCCCCGGGGGAGTGGGCCCACGGCAGCCCCCACTGAGCGCCATCCCGGGGCAGGCCTGGAGCTGCGGCTCCCACCGCGGCCTCCGAGGAGAGGGGGTTGGGGGTCCGGGCAGAGGTGCTCTTTAGGCGTCCAGGCTCATCTCTCCCTTTTGAATGTTAGAGAAAAGAAGAACGGGGCCAGGGGAGACGTGGGGCCACACCAGCGTGCTCAGGGCCCCCGGCTCCGCACTCAGGGATCACTCCTGGTGGGCTCGGGAGACCCCGGGGGTGCCGGGGAACCAGCCCGGCTGGCCGCGTGCCAGGAAAGTGCCTTAACCCCCGCCTCTCTGCACCCGAATGCCGACGTTTTTCCATTTCAACTCACTTGGAAGATGCTGGAAGCTGTGCCTCGGACAGAGGGCAGGTGCCCGTCTCTGTGGCCCCCAGTCGGTGGTCAGCCGCCACCACAGGTCTGACCCGACCGACGCCAGGCTCCTCCCTGAGTGCTGTGCGGCCACTGCCCAGTTAGCCCAGGCCGCCTGGCCCGAGGACGGCTCTGGCCTCTTCACCCATCGCTGCGAGGGCCCAGGAATGCCGCAGACCCCAGCAGCGTTCACGCCGCGGGCTCCAGTGTGGGACCGAGTGTCAAAAAGGCACGACGGGGAGGACGGCCAGGACAGGCTCCGCGGAGAGCAGGCACGAGAGCTGCCCCTGAGAAGGCGCTGGACGTCCACACCAGTGCCCCTCACTGGACGCGTCCCTGCTGCAGGGCAGACAGCCGTGGGCCTGAGGGTGGCTGGGGACACGGCTGCCACCGTCGGCGACACGCAGGGCCAGGCACCCCGGGACGCAGGGCACAGACACCGTCTCTCCTGGGGGTGCAGGCTCCGGGCAGCTGGTCTGTGACGGGCCATTCGGCCAGGCCCTGCAGGGCTGCTGCGAGGTGCAGGCGGTGAAGGACACAGCCTGGCCGAGGTGGCCGGGACAACTTGGACACTCCCGAGGGCGCCGGCCCCGACCAGGAGCCAGGCATCCGCCCGTGGCCTGGGCTTTGAGTTCCGTGCTTGCGTGTCCACGTGTCCGTGTGTCTGTCCTGTGGCCACGCTGCATGCTCTGGCCGGAGCTTTAAGCCGCTGCCTCTTCAGCCAGGGCCTCTCGGAACCTTTCCTTTCCCACCGCCGGGGCTGCGTGTCGAGTGGCCCCTCCATCTCCACATCTTCCTGAGCCGCACCAGTCCCTGCGACCCCCCTAAGTCACCTCGACTCGCGGCAGGCCACAGACCAGAACCACTGGGGGCCGGGGGCTGGCACCCCGTCTCCCGGAGCGCAGGGCCTGGCCTTGTGGGAGCCCACTGAGCCGGGCAGGTGTGGCAGCCGCCTCGGGGAGGGAGAGGGCCCTCGTCCGCTGGGCTCCTTCTGCAGGCTGGCCAGGAAGGGCAGCGGCCGGGGTCCGCCGTGAGCCTGAGGGCCCTGCAGGTGATGCTCCAGCTATGGATGCAGAAGGTTTTGGAAATGCACAGAAACGGGCCCCTTCAGCCCAATTCCGGCATTAAGGCCCTGGGCGAGCCCCCTGCCCTTTGGTGCTTCACTCCGGGACACGGGGCCCTGGCACTCTCCTCCCTGCGGCCCCGGGCGCCATCTCCACGGCCTCAAGCGCCCGCTTTGTGCCCCTGACACGGGCAGCAGGAGCTAAGGCTCAGGCCACTGCCCATCCCTGCTGGGCAGCTGCGTCTGCCTCTGCGTGGACAGAGGCTGGACCTGCCCTCGGCCCAGCCACGCCCGGTGCTAGTAGAGCCGCTGGTGCAGGGGCTTCCAGGTTCACACTCGGCTTCTCTGGGGGTCACCCAGATGGTGCTAGCAGACCCAAGTCCACTCCCAGTCCTACCAGCCAGCCTGACTCACAGGCGGTGCTCACGCTGGCGAGACCCCGTGGTGCCAGCCCTGAGCTGGGCCTCGGCCCTGCACGATCTCCCCGGCCTTGCCAGGGCCTGGGGGTCTGCACAGTTGTCCGGCGAGCTCTCCTCTCGGCGGGCCCCTCCCGAGGGGACGCCCACTTCAGACCACTGTGACTTGGGCCACGCTTCCCCCACCCCTGTCCGCCTCCCGGGGCCGTGAGCCCAGCTCGCAGATCAGCTGAGGGAGGACGTCCCCGTGGCCGGCTTGAGCGAGGGGTGGAGGCTCGGCGCCAGCCTCTTGCCCACTGGCTGCCCGCTTGCCCGCTGCTCGACGGGGCCCGGCGTTGTGTCCCAGCTCCCCACCGGTGTCACTCGCTGTGCGTCTGCGTCCTGCGCCCAGGCTGACGAGGCGGAGAGAGCTGCCGCTGGGCCATACGAGGGCCTGCGTGGCTGCTCGGGGCCAGGGTGTGGTAGCCTGGATCAGTTCCGTGTGGCCCGGGCCCGTCACACATGATCACGTGCGAACAGCCCCTTCAGCTGCTTCTCTCACAGGGCGCCCCTCACAGCGTGTGTCCCTGCCCTGACTCTGTCATGGGTGATCACACGCGGCATGGGACTCTTAGGTATGATGGCGCGGTACATGCCCCCAGCACCTGTGCACCATGTCTGCTCGCCTGCACGTGGCCCCTGTGCCCGTCTCTGTCATACGTGACTGCATACCCCCTGGCCCATGTGCCTGTCCCTGTCATGTATGACTATACCTTCCTGACTCCTGCACATGTGTCTGTCATGGAGGATCACATGGTACATGCCCTGTCACCTGCCTATCATGTATGATCACACGGTACATGCCCCGTCACCTGCCTATCATGTATGATCACACGGTACATGGCCCCTTCACCTGCCTATCATGTATGATCACACACCTCATAGCCATGTGCATATCATGCATGTTCACATATGACCTTTGTAGCTGTCATGTGTGATCACGTGACTCATGTGCATGTCTTATGTTTGACCACATGGTCATGCCCTGCACCTGTCTTTTCATGTATGACCACACAGTATAACCCCTGCACTTGTCTGTTATGTATGTTCACATGGCACATGCCCGTGTCCATCTGCCGTGTAATATGGCCACACGGTACATGGCCCCTGCCCGTCTCTCTCGGTCACGTGGCTCTGTGCATTTGATGCCAGCTTCTGTGTCTTCAGGGTCTGCTTGTGCCTCGTGCCTTACGGAACACTACAAAGAGATGAATCCTAGGACGGATCGTTGGTAGAGAAAAGTGTCAGCGTTTTGGCGGCAGTTGGAGTTGAGGGTTTGAGTTTCTGTTCTCAAGGCTGTGGCACCTTCCTCTGCCTGGCCTTGGCCCTAGGCCGGGCCAGGGCTGGCCGGGGTGTGTGGCCACTCTGCCCCTTCCAGGACGTGTCCCTCTGAACGCGAGCTCTCGCAGCGGGATGCAGAGCAAGGCCAGGCTCTGACCTCTGGGCCGGCCGGCTTTGAGAAGCTTTTCTGGCGCCTTGTTCTCAGTACTTATTAACCGTTTTCACTGAAATCGCCATTTATGACTTTGCAGATTTGTACTAACCCAGAATCTTTATATTGTTTATTCAATAAAACGAGAAATTGTTTGCTTTGATTTTTCAAATGGGCGTTTTAGCCTCCTTCCCTTTCCTTGCTTTCAGTTTGGTTTGCGTAACTCAGTGTTTCGGATGGTGACTGAGTCTCCGTGTCCTCGCTGGCTTCTCGCGTGGCTTGAGCCACGTGGGGCTGTGCTGCTTGTCGTAGGGAGACACAGGGCTGTCAGGAGCTGCGGGAAGCAGCGTGGGGGTCCCCGTGGCCCCAGCTTAGATGTGCAGACACGCACTGTGCACCCTCACTGCACGCGAGAGAATGAGCATGTCTTGTCTCCTCACCCGCAGTGGCCTGCTGGACCCAGGGAGCCTGTCCCCCATCTAAGCCTGCCAGATGCCCCGGGAAACCTCGGCCTCTGTCTTTCTGGGGGGCCACACCCGGGGATGCTCGGGGTGACTCCTGGCTCTGCCTCTGCACTCAGGAATTGCTCCTGGCGGTGCTGAGGGAACCACCTGGGGTTCCAGAGACCTGGGTCAGCCAAGCAGGGCAAACCGCTGCCCGCGGTCCTAGCGCTCCAGCCCACTGAGCCCCAGAGAGCCTGGAAGCACAGCAGCCCTCAGACGAGCCTGCACATCTCCGCGAGCTGGCACGCAGTCCCGCGCCCCGGGCTGTCCCTGCTTGATTTTGTTGGGTTTGGGGTGTGGGCAAGACCCTGCGGTGCTCAGGACTGGCTCCCGGCCCTGTGCTCAGAGGTCACTCCTGGCGGCGCTAGAAGACCCTGTGAGGGGTCAGGGATTGGCTGTGGGTCCCGCAAGGAAGGCGCCCTCCCTGCTGTTCCTCGGTTGGCAGAGAGGGCAGTGCAGGAGGGCTCGCCGGCACACAGCGCCAGCCTGGCCGACAGCCCGTGGCCCAGTGAGTGCCCACCGAGGGGGTTCAGCCCAGAGGGGAAGCATCTCTGCTGGAGCTGAGCACAGCCCACCGGGAGGGGGAGCACAGCTGGCCCAGAGTTTGCTTTCGGTCTGGCTGGGGCCACATCCGGGGCCTCGAGGGCTACAGACCCGTGTCTGGACTCGCTCCTGGCCATGCTGGGGCCCGGGCAGGGCTGGGGCATCCTGGGCCTGTCTGCCTCCGCACAGACCCCCGACTCTTCCTCAGACGGCCACCCCGGGAATTTCCACATTCCCTGTTAGCAAGTGACAGGGTCAGGCTGTGCCGGAGCCAGGGGGGGATCACTGCCACATGAGGGCACGTGTGGTGTGTGTGCAAGGGTGTGCAGGGCACGTTCGTGTGTGCAAGGATCTCCTGGTGTGTACATGTATGTGCATGTGTTCGATGTTTACACACATGTGCGTGCGTGGGCAGGGACCGTCCAGCACGTGTGTGTGCAGGAGTGTCCCCGTGTGTCCGGGTGCATACTTGTGTGTGTGTGCGTGGATGCCCACGTGCTGCTGCGTGGCCTAGAGCTGCGGACCCGTTGCCACAAGCCTCTGCATGTCCCTGACGCTGTTAGCGCTGAGGCCCAGCCCTTTGCTGTGCCAACTGGGGACCAGGTCTCTCTCCCCCTGACGACTCAGGTTCAGCGTTGAGGGTCCTGAACATGCTGGGAGCCCTCAGGCCTGACATTGCCGTCTGTGCCCCCCGCCCCGTGCCAGGCAGGGCGTGTGGCGGCATGCCTGGGGGTTCGGGCCCTCGCAGACTGCCAGGGCGCAGGCCGGGACTCTGTGTGGCCCACTGACCCTCTCTACAGCTCGTGCCGTGACTCCAGAGGGGCCTGGCTTGCAGTGAGGGCACGCTAGGGTTCCCTCGGCCTTGTTAGACTGGCCAGTGCTGACCCTGAGAGTGCCACGCGGTGGGACGGGTCTTTCCTGAGGCCCGGGGGGCTGCACTGCCCACGCTGGTCGGCCCGGCTCTGTGGATGTCGGGCCCTCCTGGCTGGCACACGACTCGGGAGGGGCCGGGACTCAGCAGCTTCTCGACCCTCCTGTGGCGTTTGTGCGCCAGGACCTGGGAGTGCAGACCCAGTGGCCGGGGGGAGCCCAGAGTCCACTTGACTGGCTGGAACAGGGATCCCCGCACCGGGTCCTGGAGTGGGCGTCACATGAAGGGGCTTCGCACGGGCCAAATGCGGAGTAAAAGTGACCCTTGGCAGGCTGGTTGTAGGTCAGCTTGTTCTCTCCTGCGTCCGGGGGTGCTCTGATGCCCACGACCGCTCCTGCCCGGGGGACTGGCGAGGGACCAGCTGGTGGTGTGTCAGAGTCGCCCCACGCCGCTGTGAATCTGTTGAGGAGACAGAGCGCCTCAGCTGGGGCCAGGACACAGACCGTGTGCTGCTCGGACCCGACCCGCAGGGCGCCAGGGACTGCTGTGAAATGACTTGTCGGGAATGAGGTGGCTCTGGGGGGGCGGGGTCCCCCCCACTCAGCAGGTCGTCAGCCAAGTGTCGCTGTGATGTGGGTGTTTAAACACCGCGTGCTTGAGGCCCCGAGGCAGCTCGACTGAGAGTGCTTCTGAGCCACAGCTGACCCTTTGTGAGGGGGTCAGAGGTGGTGGAGTGGGCGGAGCACCTGCCCTGGACGTGGCCGGCTCGGGCCTGATCTCTGGCCACACACCTGGTCCCCGAGCCAGGAGCCGCCCAGGGCACTGCACAGAGCGGCCCAAACACAAATGAAAAAATCTCTGTGAAGCTCTGCTTTAAAGGTATTTTCCAGTTTGGGTATTTAATAGTCACTGATTTCCTGTCTGGCAAACTCCCCGTGGCGCACCAAATATGCCAAATACCAGTAACAAGGATGGGTCTCATTCTCCTAAAGAGCCTTGAATATAATCTCAGGGCTAGGATGAAGGAGACGTTACTGGGGCCTGCTCGAGGCAATCGACGAATAACAGGATGATGAAATGAAATGAAATGAAATGATTTCCTGTCTCATAGACAGTTAACCTTTGAGAATTGGGGGCAGGTGAAGGTATTGAGGGGCCACTCGGCTACCCCTGGCCCTGGTGCCCAGGGTAGCACCAGGTGTGGAGGCCCCCGTCCGCTGAGTTTCCTCGTCAGCCCCTCGCTGGACAAGCTGGGACACTGCTTCAGGAAGGAAGGATGTTACTGCTTGCTCGGAATAGTTCTAGAAACGCCAGCGCTCTTGATGACGATCGTACAGGGCTGGGAACTTGAGCTGGGTTGGCCGTTGGTTTGGTTCTGGAGGCCACGCGTGGCGGTTCTCAGGAGCGGTTCCGGTGAGGCTCGCTGTGCCATGGCTGGACCGGACCCCCACCCCGAGCAGCCGTGTGACGCGGCTCCCTCAGAGGGACCGGGTGGCCCTGACCGCACCATTCCCTGGGGCTCAGCCCCGCGGTGTGCCCAGCGGCTCCGCCTTGCCGGTGCTGTGCTGCCTGTCCCCCCTCAGGGACAGGGTGGCCCAGGAAGGGGGTCCACGCGGCAGCGGGGACCGTGAGTCAGGCTGGCCTGCCCTGAGAGCCGCTGGCAGAAGTTAGGGTTGGGGGCAGCGGGGTCCCCGCAGCCCGTCCCGTCCTCACGCCACCTGCCCGTTCACTTCCAGGCCTTTCTGTGGACAGCCCTTGGCCTCCCTCCGCCCGGAAGAGCCCCCCGAGCCTGGGCCCCCTCGAGCAGAGTCCGTCCCCCCTCCTGAGCCCGGGGCTCAGCGATGCTGGCGGAGCCGGAACAGACAGCGGCGAGGACGAGGCGAGTCCCAAGGTGGGTGCAGCCAGCAGGGCCTGCTGGCATGTTCTCCGGGCGGGGACAGGAGCGGGAACCGTGCCCCCACCCGCGGCTCTCGCAGCACCTGGGCCTCACGCCTTCCTCCTCCTCCTCCTCCTCCTCCTCCTCCCCCTCCCCCTCCTTCTCCTCCTCCTCCCCCTCCTCCTCCTCCTCCTCCTCTTCCTCCTCCTCCTCCTCCTCCTCCTCCTCCTCCTCCCCTTCTCCTCTTCTCCACACACCCTGCATGGCCAGGACAGCTCTGTCCTCCTGGCGCTGGGACACAGCACCTGTGTGATGTGCGTGTGTGTGTGCGTGTGTGTGCGTGTGTGTGTGCGTGTGTAACGTGCATGTGTGTGCATGTATTGTGTGTGCGTGTGTGACGTGCGTGTGTGTACATGTGTGACATGCGTGTGTGATGTGTGTGCGTGTGTGACATGAGTGCATGTGTGTGTGATATGCATGTGTGTGCATGTGTGACATGTGTGCATGTGTGACATGCATGTGTGTGATGTGCGTGCATGTGTGTGGTATGTGTGCGTGTGTGCATGTGTGTACGCATGCATGTGTGATGTGTGTGTGCGTGTGTGATGTGCATGTGTGTACGTGTGCATGTGTGATGTGTGTGTGATGTGCATGTGTGTGCGTGTGTGACGTGTATGTATGTATGTGCATGTGTGATGTGTGTGAGTGTGCATGTGTGACGTGCGTGTGTGTGACGTGCGTGTGTGTAATGTGTGCATGTGTGATGTGCATGTGTGTGCGTATGTGTGTGACATGCATGTGTGTGCATGTGTGATGTGCGTGCATGTGTGTGATATGCATGTGTGTGATGTGTGTGGCATGCGTGTATGCGCGTGTTGTGCACATGTGTGATGTGCGTGTATGTGCATGCGACGTGCGTGTGTGTTTGTGTGTAACGTGCATGCGTGTGATGTGCGTGTGTGCATGTGTGACGTGCGTGTGTGCGTGTGTGTGCATGTGTGTGCATGTGTGATGTGTGTGTACATGTGTGACGTGTGTGCATGTGTGATGTGCGTGTGTGTGCATGTGATGTGTGTGTGCATGTGTGTGACGTGCATGTGTGTGCATGTGCGACATGAGTGTGTGTGTGTATGCGTGTGTGGATCTGTGCGTGAGTCTGTGGCAGGGCCCAGTGGCGGGCAGCAGGATCTGGGGTCCCTGCCCTGTCAGGACAGGCTGCAGCTGGTCCCAGGCTTTGCCAGTAGGGGAGGAGGCAGTGGGGCTGGCTGGGACTCCCCACCCCGGTATCCCCTGGTGGCAGCGCCCCACCTCCTTGGGATGCTGCCCTTCACTCCCAGGGAGATAGCCTCTCCCACTCCTGAGGACCCTGGTTCTGTGGGAGTGTCGGGGCTGAGGTGTCGTTCTGCACCCTGGCAGAAGCGCGGGCCTCTGGGCTGGGCTGGAGCGTCCTGGTGGCGGCGTGAAGAGCGGGAACCTTCCGGAGGCCAGAGCCCGGGCCGGCCAGTGTGTGGGAACCATGAGGAGCTCTGAGCACAAGGGGGCGCTCCTGAGCCAGAGACCCCAGCGTACCCCTGGCCCCGACCCCCACAGCACTGCCCCCGGGGATCACAGTCCCCTCAGCTCCTCCCTCCCGAGGCCCCCATCAGGCACTGGGAGTGCACGAGGCCCCCACGCTCACCCTGCCTGCTGTCAGTCGCCTCTCTCCCGGAGGAGGAAGGCCAGGAGCCACGACAGGGTCTCTGACACGCGTGTGAAGCCAGCACACACTCCTGGAGGTCGGTCGACCCTGGGGGTCCCAGGAAGCCCCAGCTGCAGAGGGGACAGTGGGCTGAGGGGCTGTCGCTCCCCTGACAGAGGTGGGTCCTCAGTGCTTTTGAGCGGCCACCAGAGACCTGGGCTCGATGGGCCCCGGGGTCTGCCTGAGGGGGCATGAGGCACTTGGGGCGAGGCCTCTCCTGTGCACTCTGAGCCCCGGGCCAGGCCTCTGCCCTGCACACGCGTCTGCCACCTCCGGCTCCCCACAGGGCACCCCTGGAACTGCTCAGGGGACACAGTGCCGTGTCGTGAGCTGAGTCACTATGAATGTGTAGAGTCTCGCTACACACTCAGACGCGGTGTTTTGTCCAGTCACACATGAGAGACAGACGTGAGTGGGGACGCGAGGGGCTCAGGTGTCCCCCGGGAACGCAGGGTGAAGAAGCATGGGTGCTGAAACAAGCCGGTGTGAGCAGGGGCCACCTCCGTGAGTGCTCTCACTGGCTGCTTCCTACAGAGCGTGACAGCGGACGAAGCCCTTTTCATTGCCAAGGAGATTCTTGCCACAGAACGAACATTCCTGAAGGACTTAGAAGTCATCACTGTGGTATGAATCCCAAGTCTTTATTATCTTGCTTTTCTCACCTGTCTTGGACCTGAATCAGAAACTTCCTCTTGAGGGGCTGGAGAGATAGGATGGTGGTGGTGAAGGCACCCAACCCAGGTTTGATACCCAGTATCCCATTCGGTCCCCCAAACAAGACCAGGAGTAATCCCTGAGCATCTCTGGGCATGACACAAAAACTGAAAAAAAACAAAAAAAAAAGCTCTCTCTTGAGAGACGGCTCTTAATATCACCAGATCCCTGTGAAAATATGCCACTAAAAATATTCGTCTGAAAGCATGTCTAGGTCAAATTCGTCTGATTTCTTATTTCTGGGAAAACTAAGAATGGACCCACTTGAAGCGATTCAGCAAGAATCACGCTTTTGTTGTGGAAAGTGGGTGGTCAGCCAAGAGGACAGCCGAAACAATGCCGGAAGCTCTTCCCGGGAGCAGTGCTCAGGTCATTGCTGGCTGGCTGTGGCCACGCACCCTGGACCGGACCCCCCGGTCACCCCATGCTCTTCCCACAGTGGTTCCGCAGTGCCGTGACCCAGGAGGAGGCCATGCCCACCGAGCTGATGGCACTGCTCTTCTCCAACATGGATCCCATCTACGAGTTCCACAGAGGCTTCCTGCGTGAGGTGGAGCAGAGACTGGCACTCTGGTAACAACCGGCAGTGGGATCCTGCCCACGGCCCCCTGCAGCCCCATCCGGTCACTGTCAGGAACTTTGCAATTTCAGAGACTGCATCAAAGGAATCATGATTTCTCTTTTGTTTGGTTCTCTTTTGACCACACCTGGCAGTGTTCAGGGCTGACTCCAGGCTCTGCACTCAGAGACCACTCCTGGCGGGCTCAGGGAACCCCCTGCACAGTGCCAGGAGTCGAACCTGGGTTGGAGTCATGCAAGGCCAGCCTTAATGGCTGTACTGTAGCTCCGGCCTCAGAAGGACCATTATTTCATAGAAGTCGTGGGGGAGAACGTAAATTTAGTAACCACTTCTTTCTCTCTTTGGGAAGAAGGTGAGCAATCGGGATTAAGAGCAGCTGACCCCCTTTTGCTGCTTGCTCACTGTTGAGGGGCATCCCTTTCAAACCTCTCCTTGCCATCTGGCTGTGTACATGGCAGTCAGGCGGCCTCTGAGAACTGCTCTGAGTTTTCTGACCTAATTATTCATTTCTGTACCAGGGAAGGACTTTCCATCACCCAGGAGACACACAGTCATCAGCGAATTGGCGACGTGTTGCTCAGGAACATGCGTCAGTTAAAGGTAACAATTTCAGAAGTGACTAGAGGCACCAGTAAAGGCCACAGAGACATCTCAGGAAATGCATTACCCTTAGGACAAGTTTCCCTCAGATCACATATCCCACAGCAGGACATTTCTCTCAGAACGGTATTATCCACAGACTCTACTTTTCCCCTCATACCTTTTTCTCAGAGACATTTCCCTCTGTCTCAGGTAGACATTTCCCTCAGGGCAGAATTATACTCAGATGAACATTAATCTCAGATCGAGGTCAACCTATGATGGACATTTTCCTCAGGAAAGAGTTTCCCACAGATGATCTTTCTAGAAGGACAGAGTTCCCCTTATATGCACATTTTACTCGTGACAGTGTTCTCCTCAGAAGTACATTACCCTCAGGCAGAGAATCCTGAAGAAACACATTTTCCTAACAACAAAATTCACTGAGATGAATTTTTCTTCACAACAATTTCCATTCAGATGGGTATTTTATCACATTCAAATGGGTGATTTTATCAGGACATTTCTCTGAAGATATATTCACCTCTGCCCCAGAGAGATAGTACAGTGGGTAGGATGCGTGCCTTGCACACTGCACATAGCCTGCTGCATCCCATATGGTTCCCTGAATTCTTCCAGGAGTAAATCCTAAATGCAGAGCCTGAGCATCGGTGGTGTTGCCCCAAAATAAATAAACAAAAGACGTATTCACCTCTGATGGACTTTTCCCTCAAGGCAACATTTTCTTCTGTAGGCATTTCCCTCAGTAGACTATTCTCTTCAGATAGATATTCCCTCAGAAAAACATTTCCTTCACATGTGAAATCCCTCAGGACAGAGTTCTCCTATGATTGTCAGTCCCTTAAGACAGAATACTTCTCAGAGAAACATTTTCCTCCCAGCAGAGAAGCCATAATATGGACATTTCTTTTTTCTTTTTTTTTTTTTACTAGTGAAACACCATGAGGTACAGTTGTAGACTTACAAACTTTCATGCTTGGGTTTCGGTTATACAATGATCCAGTACCCATCCCTCCACCAGTGCCCATCCTCCACCACCAATGATCCCAGTAGCCCTCCCACCCCCCACCCCATTCCCCCCACCCCACCCCACCTCTGTGGCAGGGCATTCCTTTTTGCTCACTCTTTCCTTTAGGGTGTTGTAGTTTGCAATAGAGGTATTGAGTGACTATCCTGTTTGGTCTATAGTCTACTTTCAGCACGCATCTCACATCCCGAGCGAGTCCTCCAAACACCCTTTACTTGGCATTCCCTTCTCTATCTGAGATGCCTTTTCCCCCAGCATGTGCTGCTGGCTTCCAAGCCATGGAGCAGGCCTTCTGGTACTTATCTCAACTATTCTTGAGTATTCCACCCCCATTCTGTTACTTTATATTCCCCAGATGAGTGCAGTCTTTCTATGTCTGTCCCTCTCTTTCTGGCTCATTTCACTTAGCATGATACTTTCCATGTAGAACCACTTGTATGTAAATTTCATGACTTCATCTTTTCTAACAGCTGCATAGTATTCCATTGTATAGATGTACCACAGTTTCTTTAACCAATCATGTGTTCTCGGGCACTCGTTTTTTTTTCCAAATTTTGGCTATTGTGAACAGTGCAGCAATGAACACAGAAGTGCAGATGTCATTTCAACTGTACTTTTTTGCCTCTCTGGGATATATTCCCAGGAGTGGTATTGCTGGGTCAAATGCGAGCTCAATTTCTAATTTTTTGAGAATCGTAAGGACATTTCTGTCACAGCAAATGTTACTTGGTTGTACAGGACAGATTTCTACTCAGATGGACATATCCCTCAAAACTGAGTTTCTCTCAGTTGTACATTTCTTTATGACCCCTAAGAAGGACTTTCCTCAGGACCAAAATTCTCTCTAATAAAAATTTTACTCAAGATTAGATCCCTCTGTGGACATTTTCCCCAGGACAGTGTTTCCCTCAGATAAACTTTCCTCAGAACAGAATTCTACTGAGATAGATATTTTTCCTATCCATCTTAGAATAGAGTTGCCCTCAGAAAAGCATTTCCTTTGGGTCAGTGTTCTCAGATGGTTATTTTCCTCAGTAAAGTTTCTCTTAGATAGACATTTGCCTCAGGATAGATTTTCCGTGAATGAAATTTCCCTCAAGAAAGGAAACTTCCCTGGGGGAAGCAGATGCAGAGCAATAGTATAGCTAGTAGGGTACTTGCTTTGCACATGACCAACTCAAGTTCAATCCCTGGCATCCTACATAGTTCTCCAAGCCCCACCAGGAGTGATCCCTGAGTGCAAAGCCAGTAATAAGCCCTGAGCACTGTCAGGTATGGCCCAAAAACAACCAAAAAAAGATTTCTCTGGGGCTAGAGAGATATTATAGCAGGTGGGGTCCTGGGTTGGATTCCCAGCACCACATGTGGTCCCCCAGCATTAACTTGAGTAATTCCTGAGCACAGAGTCAGGAGTAAGTACTGAGAACATGTTGTGCCCCAAAAAAATGAAAGAGGAAGGGAGGGATGGAGAGAAAAAGGAAGGGAGGGAGGGAGGGAGGGAGGGAGATGATCATTTTCCTCATACCAGCATTCTCCTTAGATCCCCTAAGTTTGACGTTTCCCTCACAACAAATTCTATTAATATATGCAGTTCCATAAGATGAATTTCCCTTTAGATGCTCATTCCCTCAGGACATTTCCTTGTTATAGAATCCCCTTAAGTCCCCTAGAGTCTTCTTCAAGACAAAGCTCCTCTTACCTGAACATTTACCCAGAACCAAGGATCCCTACAATGAACATTTCCTCCAGGAGAGATTTTCTCTCAGACAGACAAACCTTCAGGATAAGATTTCCCCCTGCTGGTATTTCTCTCAGGACAGTGTTTCCCATCACATGGTTTTTTGTTTTTTGTCTTTTTCAGGATTATGTTCCATCCACATAGTATTTACTTCAGGACATAGTTCAACTCAGATGAATATTTCTCTCAGATACAGATCCCTTCTGATGGACACTTTTTTAGGAGTGTGTTCCCACAGGAAATAGTGTCCCTGGGATGAGCATTTCCCTCAGGACACCATTTCCATATGTTTACTTGCCTCTGGAGTATATTCTTGTCATATAGACATTTCCTTCAAAACAGAATTTTCTTTGATGGACATTTCCTTCAGGAGAGCATTTTCCACAGATGAGCAGTTTGCTCAGGACAGTGTTACCTTAAGATGCTTTTTGCCTTCATATCAGCATTTTTTTCCTTTAGCTTTTGGGTCATGTCAAGGTGTGTTCAATGCCTACTACTGGTTCTGTGCTCAGGGATCAGTCTTTTTGTTTTGTTTTGTTTTGTTTTGTTTTGGGGCCACACCCAATAATGCTCAGGGGTTAGTCCTGGCTCTGCACTCAAGAATCAGTACTGGGAACATTCAGGGGGACCATATGGAATGCTGTGGATCAAACCTGGGTCAGCTGCATATTAAACAAATACCGCACCTGCTGTACCATTGCTCTGGCCCTCAGGAATCACCCTTGGCAAGGCTTAGGGGACTATATGGGGTGCTGGGAATAGAATTCGGGTTCATACCATACCTTACTTGTTGTATTATCTCTTCAGCCTGTGACAACATTTTTCTTAAAATGGATTTTTTATCAGGGCAGAGAAACCCTTAGATAGATATTTCTCTCACAATAAATTCTGCTTAGGGTCAGAGCAATAGTACATAGGTAATAGAACCAAGTTTGATCCCTGACACCTCATGTGGTCCCCAGACCTGCCAGGAGTGAACCTCGAGCACAGAGCCAGGAGTAAGTCCTAAGCACTGCTGGATATGGACCAAAAACAAAAATAAATAAATAAAATTCTGCTTAGATGGACATTTCCATGGGACAGAATTCTACTCGATGCTGATTTCCCTCAGCACATCATTTATCTTTGCATAGATTGCCTTTGTACGAACATTTATCTCAGGATAAATTTTTCCTCTGGGCATTTCTTCTCAGTAGGACATTTCCCTTGGGATAGGGTTCTCTCAGATGTACATTTCCATCAGCAAAGTGCTCACCTCAAATGGACATTTTCCTTGGGACAAGTTCCCTTTAGTTCTTTTCTTCCAGAGAGAGTTCTCCCGGGGGCTAGAAAGACAGCGCAAAGCATTTGACTAGTATATGACTGCTGCCATGACCCTGATTCAAATCCTTGCACTGCCAGGAATAGCCCCTGATCACCACCAGGTGTGGCCACCTCCTTCACCAAAAACACAACGGCAGTATTTAAAGAATTCTCCTAAGATGAACTTTCCCTCAGGAAAATGTTCCCCTTTGTGAGCACTCCCTCAAGAAATGTTCTCTTCATATGGACACTACCCTCACGTTACTGTTATCTGTAGATGGAAATTTCTCTAGGACAAAGCTAGCTCTCCTCGATGGCATTTCTCTCAGCACATTATTACCTTCTGATGAACATTTCCCTCGGAAGTGTTTTATGCAAGATGGACATTTTCCTCAGGTAGGAGTTCTTTCTGATGAACATTTCCTCAGACAGCATTCTCAAATGTCAGTTTTCTCAGGACAGTGTTCTCCCAAGGTGATTATCAGCATTCTCCTCAAGGAGAGAAAGACTAATATGGACATTCCTCACAACAGATTTTCTTATTCTTCTTAGGTGTACATTTATGCAAGACAAACTTCTATGCAAAACAGACTTCTACTCAGATATGTATTTCCCTAAGAATAACAGTTCCCTCAGATTATATTCCCTAAAATAAACATTTCCCCCATGAAAATATTTCCCTCTATGGCATTTTCCTCAGAGCAGAATTCCTCACAGATGGTCATTTCTCTCAGGACATATTCTTGGGGTATTTCCTCAAACAGTATTTCCTTTAGATGGACATTATTACAGTGAGCCATTGAGATAGACATTTCCTCATGATAAGGTTTCTTCTGATGAAAATTTCCCACAGATTTTGTTCCCACAGACGGTCATTTCCTTCAGACATGATCTACTTTGATCAACATTTCTCTAAGGATGAGTTTCCTTCTAGTGTCCATCATAAAAAATGTTTCCCTCAGAAAATGTATTCCCCTCAGATGGACATTTGCCTCCAAGCAGAATTCTCCACAGATGGCCATTTCCTCAGGTAGCATTCTCCTCGGATAAGCAGCATTTTCATAAGATTTTCCCCCTCCTTTAAATATTCTTCTCAGATAAACTTTTCCCTAGGGGCAGTGAACCTCTACAATAGACATTTCTCTCACAACAAATCCAATTATATAAACATTTATACAGGACAGATTTCCACTCAAATTCACATTTCCCTTAGGATAATATTTACCACAGAATAGCCATTCCTTCTCTCATATGAACACTTCCCTCAGGACAGAGTTCCTGAAAGATGGACATTTCTCTCAATACAGTATTTCCCTCTGTAGACATATCTTTCAGGGTAGGGTTTTCATCTGATGGCCATTTTCTCACAGCTGATCTCTTCAAGGATGACCATATCCCCCACGAGAGTTCCTCTCAGATGAAATTCTTCTCATGATAGTGTTCCCCTTAGATGGACATTTCCTCAGGACAAAGTCCTCCTCAAATAGACATTTCCATCAGGACACTGTTCCCTTCTGATGGACATTTTCCATAGTTAGCATTCTGCTCAGATGAGCATTTCTCTCAGATGTACCAACTTCCCTGTAGATGTACATTTCTCAAGTCAGGGTTCCCTTCAGATGATCGTTCATCAAGACAATGTTCCCTCATATGTTTATTTTTTTTTTCTGGACAGTTCTACTCAGGGGAAATTCCCTTATACATGATTCCCTTCTGAGTAAAGCTTCCCTCTGAATTAGTTTCTTTCTGGTAGACCTTTTTCTTAGAACAGTGTTCCCTTCAGGACTGGAGCAATAGCACAGCGGATAGGGCATTTGCCTTGCACGCGGCCAACCCAGATTGATTCCCAGCATCCCATATGGTCCCCCAAGCACGGCCAGGAGTGATTCCTGAGTACAAAGCCAGGAGTAATCCCTGAGCATCCTGAGCATCGCCCGGTGTGACCCAAAAAGAAAAAAAAAAAAAAGAACAGTGCTTCCTTCAAATCAATATTTTCCTCAGGACAGAGCTCTCCTCAGTAGACATTTTTCTCAGGACAGTTTTCACCTGATGGACATTAATTTCAGGCCTGTGGCACCCCAGGTGGACATTTCCCATAGGATTGCATTCCCATGTCAGTTTCTCTCTAGAGTGTACTCATTTCTGATAGAAATTTTCCTCAGTTGGGGCTAGAGTGATAGTACAGTGTGTAGACCATTTGCCTTGCACACAGACAACCTGAGTTCAATCCCCAGAATCACATATGGTCCCTTGAGTCCACCAGAAGTCATCCCTGAGCACAGAGCCAGGAGTAATCCCCGAGCACCATGAGCTGTGGCCCAAAAACAGACAAAAAGAAAGGAAATGGAAAGGAGAGAGGGAGGAAAGAAATTTACCTCAGTAGAGCATTCTCCACTATTGGGAACTTTCCTCAGGATGTTTTAAGATGTTTTTTCTAGGCTGAACAGCAAGCACAAAGGGATGAGCACAGCAGGAAAATGTTTCTCAGAAGAGAATCTTGGCTCTATATTCAGGGGTCACTCCTGTCAGTGCTGGGGATCATATGTGGTGCTGGGTATCAAACTGGTGTCAGAAGTATGTAAGGCAAGTGCCTGAAGACCCGTATTGTCTCTCCAGCCCCTTTGATGAACATTTCCCTCAAGAGCATGTTCCTCCAGAAGAATATTTCCCTTAGGACAGAGTTCCCCTCAAATGAACATTTCCTTCAATAAGAGTTCTCTTCAGCTGGACATTTCCTTCAGGACAGTTTTTCCTTCAGATAGATATTTCTTAGGACAGCATTCTTCTCAGACTGGCAGTTCCCAAAGGACAGTGCTCTAAGATGATTGTTTCCCTCATGTCAGCATTTTCTTCAGACGCACAAAAGGGAAGAAATCCCAAGGACATTTTACTCACAACAAAATATGCTTAGGGGACAGATTTCCACTCAGATAGGCATTTTCCTCAGAACATCTCCCTCAGGTTAGATTGCCCTCAGATAGACATTTCCCTCAAGTTATTTTCGCCTCTATGGCTTTTAACTCAGGATAGTGTTTCCTTCTGATAGACATTTAACTCAGGACATCATCATTCTCCTCAGTTGCACCTTTCCCACAGTGTTCTCCTCAGATGATCACTTTCCTCATAAAATTTCTTTTATGGTTGACTTCCTTCAGATGTTTATTTTCTTCATAATCAAGTTCCAAACAGATGGACATTTCACTCAGGACAGGGCTTCCTTCTTATAGACATTTCCCTCATGGCAGACATTTCCTCACAACTTGCCATATCCCTGTGCAGTTTGCCTCAGAAGGACATTTTACTCAGGATATTTCCTGAGGTTTCTCTCTGTGCTGATTTCCCTCAGGAAAGTATTCTCGGGGTCAGAGTGATAGTAGAGAAGGTAGGGCGTTTGCCTTGCAAGCGGCTGATTCAATTCCCAGAATCCCATATAGTCCCCCGAGCACTTCCAGGAGTGATTCCTGAGTGCAGAGTCAGAAGTAACCCCTGAGCATCGCCAGATGTGACCCAAAAAGAAAAAAATAGAAAACTATTCACCACAGATGGACTTTCCTTCAGAGTTCCCTTCAGATGGACACATTTCCCTCAGCACAACATATCCCTCTGTGGGTGTTTCTTTCCAGAGAGTGTTCTCCACGGATAGACATCTTTCCCTCATGAAAGAATTCTCAGAAGGTCAGATCCTTCAGGACACCATTCCCCTTAGCTTGACATTTTCCTTAGAACTGTGTCTTGTAAGTAATCTCCTAGAATCATCATTAGGGAGAATAGTCTTAGGTAAGATGTGCCAGGTGTGTTCATTATGGATGTCCTTTGCCAACATCTCGGCTTCTCATTTTACACAAATCACCTATGTAATGATCATTAAAATAAACCAATATTGCAACCAAAAAGGTTCTGATGCTGTGGCAGGTGCTAATCAGCTCTGGGTCCTTATGGACGGCATGAGAGATTGTATGCATACCAGAGGTCACCAATGTCATAGCTCTTTTACAACCTGCCCATATTTTTTAAAATTTTTATTTTTGTGTGTTTGGGGGTCGTATCCCCTGGCATTCAGGGCTCACTCCTGGCTCTGTGTTCAGGAATCTCTCCCAGCCGTGCTTGGGGAACCATATGAGGTACAACAAACACCGCGTCGGCTGCCCGTGAGACAAGCACATCACCCCCTGTACTAGTTCTCTGGACCCTAGCAGCTCCTGTGGGTGTATCTCTACAGGAATCGCAAGTCCTCGACGATCGCTGTCCCTCTTCTCACCGCCTTGCCCTCCGTTCACGATACCCTGCTTGCCACCCCTGCTCTTCTTCCATATGCCAGAGCACTCTCTCTCTCTTCTCTTCTTCCACCCCCACCCCAGGGCCCCCCCGGGTTTACAGACGTTTTGGACCTCCCTCCCTTAGTTGTTTCTGCCGACTGGTTATGAAGTCATCAAATTAGAGTCACCAAACCACTCATGCAAATGACAGCCTGGGTGACGGCATGGGATGACCAAAGAGATCGAATACGACCTTGTAGCAGATACAAGATGATCTCACAGGCCCCTCTGCAAATAGAGTCCTTAGGATGACCAGTAGGATTGGATATGTGGATTAGGGTCATAAAACGGTATACCAGCGATCTGGCCCCGCCCACTCTCGTCTCCACCCTGACAGTCATCAGCTGAAGTTCATGTCTAGAAAGATAAGCCTTATCTGTACATTTGACTTGTGCTAGAAACTGCCGGCAGTATCATAACCTCTCCAATAAAGGGGTCAAAGACCGCCCTGCTCTGTTCTGGAACGCAGGGAGAATGTGCACGGCCTCTGCTGGCCAAGGGAGCGCCTGTGGGCCACACCACACACACGGCTGCCACCTGAGGCCATCGGCCTCTCAGCCTTGTCCTCTTCCCTCAGGTAGCAGAGGTGGGTCAGCCTGCCTGGTAGTGCTGAGCGAGATAAAAGCCCTAGTTCAAAGCGGGGCATGTCCGGCGGGCCACTCGGAGGCAGGAGGCCGTGGGCTTGCCCGTGCTGGGCCGGTCGCTCTGCCCACTGGGATTTCCCATTCGCGTTGCTGCCTGCACCAAGCCTCCATCCTCCATCCTGGCAGACTGGCTCACATCTCCTTACCTAAAGGGCAGCCTTTGGTGCCTCCACAGGGACTCACCAGCTACTTCCAAAGGCACGACGAGGTCCTGACGGAACTGGAAAAGGCCACCAAGCGCTTCAAGAAGCTGGAGATGGTGTCCAAGGAGTTCGAGCTCCAGAAAGTCTGCTACTTGCCTCTCAACAGCTTCCTGCTGAAACCCCTCCAGCGGCTGGTCCACTACCGCCTCCTGCTGGGCCGGCTGTGTGGGTGCTGCCCTCCGGGGCACCACGACTCGGCCGACTGCCAGGGTGAGGGAGGGAGCTTCACGTCTCACTGCAGCCTTGAGGCCCCACTCCGGCAGGAGCCGGGGGGTGTGGACAGCCCAAGTTCTGGCCTCAGGACGGGTGACCAAGTTGTCAGAGGGAGTGGTTTCCGCTGGAAGCCAGGGCCTGTCGTTACCCTACTATATCGGCCGTCCAGGCAGTGCAGATGCATTCAGTACCAGCTTGTGCCCTTCTCAGGGACAGCCTTCCTGCTTAGAGCCTCTTGCTTGTGCTTGCCTTACACAGCCAACCCAGGTTTGGTCCTGGATTCAGCATCCCCTTTGGTCCTCTGAACCTGCCAGCAGTGAGATGGGTGTGACAAAAAAAAAAAACTTATTAGCATCTACCTGTCCATCCATGGAGAAAATTACAGCTACTTTGAAGGGGCAAATTATTTAGCCTTCCAACTGTAGTAAATCATTTGCCCTGGGGCTGGAGAGATAGCACAGCGGGTAGGGCGTTTGCCTTGCACACAGCCAACCCTGGTTCGATTCCCAGCATCCCATATGGTCCCCTGAGCACTGCCAGGAGTAACTCCTGAGTGCAGAGCCAGGAGTAACCCCTGTGCATCACCGGGTGTGACCCAAAAAAGAAAAAAAAAAAAATCATTTGCCCTAAGGAACATCCTGTTTTATATTGCCTTACAGACACTAGTTTTCCTTCTGCCTACGCTGAGTATTCGCTGACGAGCAGCTTAGGCTAATCACTCTTCATTTCCAGCTGCCTGTAAGACACCTGGCAGCCAAACCTTGTGTGTGAAAGACACTCTCAGAGGAGTTTGGTGAAAATTCCTTAAATACAGATTTCCTTCTAAAACATTGGTTTGAGGGCTGGAACAATAGTACAGTGGGGAGGGCGTTGGCCTTGCATGCGGCCAACCCAGCTTCAATCCCTGGCATCCCATAGGGTCCCTCGAGCACTGCCAGGAATAATTCCTGAGTGCAGAGCCAGGAGTAACCCCTGAGCATCGACAGGTGAGACCCAAAAAGCAAAAAAATAAAATGTTGTTTCCTAGCCAGGTGTGTAGGTCAGTGGTCAGGCACCAGCTTTGTTGATTAATGCCCTAGGTTTGATCCCCGGCACTGCAAATAGATAATGAAATTACTGTTTCCACTGTGCAGTGGCAGATGGGGTGGGGTGGGGCTGGGGGGTGTTACCCCCAACCTTGAGGGTCCAGCCCTAGACTGAGGATGTTTCTACTCAGCTGCCCTCAAGACCATCACAGACATGGCCTCCAGTCTCCGGCCCAGCCTTGAGCGACTAGAGAACCTTCAGAAGCTGACGGAGCTGCAGCGAGACCTGGTTGGTGTCGAGAACCTTGTCAGCCCCGGCAGGGTGAGTGACTTTATTTGAGAAAGTTGCATTTTTTTCCTTGATTTTCTTGGGCCACACCCAGTGATGTTCAGGGGTTACTCCTGGCTCTGCACTCAGTAATCACTCCTGGCAGTGCTTGGGGGACCACATGGGGTCCAGGGATTGAACCTGGGTGGACCACATGCAAGGTGAGCGCCCCGCCTGCTGTGCTAGCTCTCTGGGCCCCTGTAAAAGTTCTTTGAGTGGCTTGCTTCATTAACTGTTTGTTTTTGCCCGGCTAGTTTGGTTGGGGTTGGGGACCACACCCAACAGTGCTGAGGGGATATTCTGACACATGGCTGGAGGGGCTGGGGGGGGGTCACTCCTGGCGGTGCTTGGAGGACCATGCCATGCAGAGGATCAAACCTGGGCCTTCCACATGCAAAGCAGGTATTCTGACCTTTGAGTCATCTCCCTGGCCCTTGGTTTTGTTTCTTTGGGGAGAAAGGGTTTGGCCATACTGGGCGGTGTTCAGGGGTTACTCCTGGCTCTGCACTCAGAATCACTCCTCACAAGTTTGGGGGACCATATAGAAGGTTGGGGATTGAACCCAGGACAGCTTTGTGCAAGGCAAGCGCCTTATCCACTGTACTATATCTCTGACCCACCCCTGTTTTTATTTCTATTATTATTTTTTCAATATAAAAATTTTATAAGTCAAAGTAGTACGCAACAAATAAAACCTACAGAAAACATTTTCTTGGAGCACAAGGTCTTAAGGTGCTTACCTTGAGTGAAGCTGACCCAAGTTTGATCCTCAGCACCACACATGGTCCCCCAAGCCCTGCTAGGAATAATCCCCGAGCACAGAGCCAAGAGAAAGGCCTTGAGCACCACTTCAGATGCGCCCCCCCAAAATATTTAAGAAAGGAGAAGAAAGCACTTTCCTATCACAATCTGTTGCTTTACCAAATAGTATGTTGAAAGCACATACTTTCAGTTATTATAAAGTTCCCGAAATTCCAAAGAAATTGAATCTGTAAGAAGGTCTAAAGAGCTGGAGTGATAGCACAGCAGGTAGGGCGTTTGCCTTGCACGCGGCTGACCCGGGTTCGATTCCCAACATCCCATATGGTCCCCCAAGCATCGCCAGAAATAATTTCTGAGTGCATGAGCCAGGAGTAACCCCTGTGCAATGCCGGGTGTGACCCAAAAAAGCAAAAAAAAAAAAAAAAGAAGAAAAAGGTCTAGTAGCACAGCAGTCTGGGGCATTTGCTTGTATGTGGCCAACCCAGGTTTGATCCCCAACACCCACTTGCCCCCTGAGCCCTCCAGGACTAAGCCCTGAGCACTGCTGGGTTAGACCCAAAAACAAAAAGCGAAAAGGATAAAAAGTCCAGAAGACCAGATACTGTTTTTTTTGTGGGGTTTTTGTTTTGAACTGCAGTGAGACCCACAGTTACAAAGTCGCTCACAATGGGGGTCCATCCACAGTGTTCCTACACATCCCCTCACCAGAGCACGCTTCCCGCTGGACGAGATACTACCGTCAGCCTGGCGCATCCCGCAGCACCCGCCTCCCCTCCTGCCACAGAGCCGGTGGGAAGGCCACGTCCAGGCGCCTGCAAGACCACAGCTCCTCGGTCGCCCTTTCCCATCCCAGCGCCGGCCTCCCCTTCCAGAACCTTCCATCCCAGGACTCAGGAAGAGCTCAGGGCCTCCCTGCTGCATGTGGGTCTGGCGTGTCACTCACAACCTTACGCTGTGCCCTCAGCGCCAAGATCGCTGCGAGTTCACACTGGGCTTGGCGGTGGGAGACGCTCAGCAGTCGCCACCTTCCAGGTCCAAAATGCCCTTCTGAGCGCCTGGCCAGCTGCAGGCGGCCAGCTCTCCCGACACCCAGACTGACCGCTAGAGCCACCACAGCCACCACCCCCACCCCATGAGGCCCCCTCTGTTCCTGTTGGCCTGTCATGTGGCCCCCACTGTTTTTTTGAGTTTCAGAAAAATTCAGGTGGCATTTCTGCAGGAAGGATGGAGGGCGTTCCTCTGTATGATGCGCCCAGTCACCGCCACAGGACACACCCCTCAAAGTGTCTCTGTAGTCTCTTCTGAAACTATCTTCCCGAGATGCTGCAACCTGGTTCCAAAACGTGTCGTTCCCCTGCCGAGACCCTCCCCTGTGCTCCCGGCAGACCCCCCTCCGCACTGGCTGGCACAGTCTGGGGGCTGGCTGGCTGTTCAGTTTCCTGGTGGTCAGCGCACACCACGGGGGTCTGCTTCCAGAGTGGCCCGGAGCATGCCCACCTCACAGACCCTTTGAGAACTCGCCCAGCTCTCACTTTCTAACACAGGGGGTTAATTTTGATGAAATCCAATTTATTCTTCTCCCAGGTTGCTCTGCCTGATCCCAGGTAGGAAGATTTGCCCGTTTTCTTCTGTAAGGTTTCCATTCCCCTCAGCCCTGTTAGTTTGTTTTCAGTTTTGGGGTCATACCGGTGATGCTCAGGAGTTACTCAGGCAGTGACTGGAAGATCACATGGGGTGCGGGGACCCAACCGGGTCAGCCACATGCAAGGCAAGGGCCCTCCTGGCTGTCCTGTCCCTCTGGCCCCGCGGTCAGCCCGCTTTGCCGCTGTGCTATCACACTTACACAGCACTCGAGCTGTGCTGTTCAGTTTTGTAGGTGACACGAGGCCGCTCCATTCCCATGTCCCCGTGTGAGCAGGTCATGGTCCACCTTGTTTGTTGGACAGCCTTGTGGCCGCCACGGGCCTGGGTCGATTTCCTGCATCACGGGCACCTTTGGCTCTGGCTCAGCGCGAACTGCTTCGGTGACTGCACAGGGACGTTTCTTGTGTCAACAAAAGCACGTAGTCTCAGAATAACCATCACGCCGTGCCAGCCTCCCTAGGAGCGTCTAGGGACGTGGCACCACCTGCTCCAGGAGAGGAGCTCGACCCACCCAGACAGTCCCGCGTGTCAGGGCTGGCGCCCTCCTCCTGGCCAGAGGGCTCTGGCGACACAGCCATGGTTTCCCCAGAGACGTGCGGCCGTCAGGAGGATGGAGGGCGGTTGGCGAGGACCAGGGCTCGGTGGTGAGGGGCTGCTGCGCCCAGAGCTCGCCCACCACTCGGGGTCGTGAGCCACTAAGCAGCGCCTCGTCTGCTTTCTAGGCGCTCATCCGTGAGGGCAGCCTCTACAAGCTCACCAAGAGGGGCCTGCAGCAGAGGATGTTCTTTCTGGTAGGTGGGCAGTGGCGGACATTGGTCAGTAGGCGACGACTGGTCAGTGGAGGGCAGTGGTCAGTAGGTGGGCAGTGTCAGTAGGTGCACAGTGGTCAGTAGGCGGGCACTGATCGCGGTAGGTGGGCAGTGGGCAGTAGGCAGGCAGTGGTCAGTGGATGGGCAGTGTTCAGTAGACAGGCACTGGTTGCGACAAGTGGGCAGTGGTCAGTATGAGGGCACTTGTCAGTGGTCAGCGGATGGGCAGTGTTCAGTAAGCGGGCACTGGTCATGGTAGGCAGGCAGTGGTCAGTGGTCGGGCCTCACTCTGCTGCGTGCTGTACTGGGGACTATGCCGTCCTCAGGACCCGCCCTCCATGCTGCACCCCGGCCCTTTTTGCCATCTCCACAGCACTTAGGGCTGTGTGAGGGCCAGGGACAGTGTCCAGCAGCTGTTGCCACTGCGCAGGGCTTCGTTCCTGCCTGCGGCAGGGAACAGGCCGGGCCTGGACAGCCCGTCTACCTGGCCTGTGCCCCAGTACCCTGGGCCAGAAGTGGTGGGCTGAGTGGAGCAAGCCCTTTCTGCCGCCCCGGCCAGCGGGGCAGCCGTGGTGGACGTGCACTGCGCCTGACGTCAGCCCTGCCTCGCAGTTCTCCGACGTGCTGCTGTACACGAGCCGAGGCCTCTCGGGCAGCGGCCACTTCCGGACCCGAGGCCTCCTCCCACTTCGAGGCACGCTGGTGAGGCCCGTGTCCCTTCCCCTCCCTCCTTCCCTCTCCTCTTCTCTCCTGTCTCCCTCCCCTGACCCCCCTCACCTGTCCACGCAGTTCCGCACTGCAGCTTGTCCCTGCACCCTGCCCACCCTGGCCTGCTCCACAGAGGCAGGCCAGACCCCCTTGCCCGCTGCCATGGCCGGCCGGCCTCTCACCTTTTGCCCTCTCACCTGTGACCAGCTGAGCCCCTTGGGTCAGGCGCCTGGAGTCCTCGGTCTACCTCCCTCTCAGCCCCTCCCTGCCTTGTCCCATACCCAGCCCTGGGATGTCCAGCAGAATTCCCTGCCCCAGGGCTCCAGGCCTTTCTGCAGGGCCCAGGACACTGTGGCAGCCTTCCCCCTGGGCACAGTTAAATGACTTCATCTGACATCCCTGCAGGCAGCCTCCCTGTTTGAAAGAATATTCCGGGGCCAACGCTAGGACTGCAGGCGGGGCACGTGCCTTGTAAAGGGCTGACCCAGGTTCCATCCCCACTGAGCTCAGGCCAGGAGTAAGCCCCGAGTACACTGGATGTGGCCCCCAAACAAAACAAACGCCCTTTGCAGGGCTGGAGAGCTCATACAGAGGGTAGGGCATTTGCCTTGCAATCCGGCATCCCAGGCGGTCGGGAATGAGAGTGCTTCCCGAGTGCAGAGCCTGGAGTAAGCCCTGAGCACTGCCAGTTGTGGCCTCCAAACCAAAATAATAATAAACAAAAACCCTTATGCTAGTTACAAATAACTGTAGCACTGTTTTGTTGTTCATGGATTTGCTCTGGCAAGCAACAGTAACATCTCCGTTGTGAGACTTGTTACTGTTTTTGGCATATGAATATGCCTCGGGAGCTTGCCTGGCTCTGCCGCACGGTTGGGATACTCTCCGATGGCTTGCCAGGCTCTCCAAGAGGGACGGAGAAATCGAACCCTGGTCGGCCGCATGGAAGGCAAACACCCTACCCGCTGTGCTATGGCTCCAGCACAGTTACAAAGTAAAAAAAAAAAAAAAAATGGGGCTAGAAGCATAGTACAGATCAGGCATTTGCCTTGCATGCAGCTGTGGCCTGCACAACCTGGGTTCGAGTCCTAGCACCACATACGATCCCCTGAGCACCACCAGGGGTCACTTCTGAGCGCAGTCCTAAGAATAGCCCCTGAGCGCCACTGGGTGTGACCAAGGAAGTTTTATTTTTAGAAAGGAAAACTATGCCATTCTTTCAAATCACCTCAGCACCATTTGGACAAATCCCTTCCCAAACCACCACTGGGACTTCTGTCACAACTGCATGGCCATGTGGGATGATGGCTTAGGGGATGACGGCTGACCACACACTGCCACCCACCGTCAGGCTCCCTTCAGGCCTCGCACGTCCTGGTGAGGCTCGGGGCACTATCTGCGCATGGGCTGGCCTGTAGGGTTGGTCCTGGGCAGCCCACCCCCTCCCTGCCGCTCTCCGTTAAACACGACTCTCTCCATCGCGAGGACCCTGTCCAGATGCCTGCCAGGCTGGGCCTGGGTTTTTTCTGAGTGTGGAGGCGATCAGTCTCCCTGTGCCTTCATGAGGACCTTTATTTTGTTGCCATGCCTGGTATGGTTCCCAAGATCCTCCCGGCCCTGTGCTCAAGGGTCACCCCCAGGGGTACTTGGGGCCACAAGGTGCTAGGGGTCAACCCTGGGCCCTTCACACACACCCTGTTCTTGGTACACTGAGCTGAACTCTAGTCACCAGCTTCCTGGTGTCTAATCACCCTCCACTTCCTAGAAAACCTTTTTATCTGAATTTTGTTTGGGGGCTACACCCAGCAGTGCTCAGGGGTCACTCCTGATTGGGTTTGGGAGAACATACGGGGTGGCAGGAATTGAACCCAGGTCGGGCACATGCAAGGCAAGTTACTCACTCTCCTGTGATTTTTGAGCTCATTTTTAAGTTCAGAGTCAGAGAGAGCTCAGTGGGTGGGAGTTCCTGCTTGTGCCTGCATGCAGTAGACCCAGGTCTGTGGGTTTTCCTCTGAAACCGTTGCCTTTTAATGCCAGGCTAATTAAATGAACAGCCCCTTTAGCGATGAGACACTCAGTCGGTCTTCCCTGTGCCGCACTGTCAGCCAACAGTGCTGGGTCACAAGTGCGTAGCTGGTGGCCGTGGCCAGTACAGACGTGGGCAGCTGTGCCTGCCTGCTGTCCTCCCGCAGGGCCCAGCGCCACTCCTCTCCTTGCAGGTGGAGGAGAGTGAGAACGAATGGTCCATCCCGAACTGCTTCACCATCTGCACGCCGCAGAAGGCCATTGTGGTGGCAGCCAGGTGGGAGAGGCCTTCCTGTGCCCAGGGTCTGGGCCTCAGTGAGTGATCACTGATACACGGGCCAGAACGCCAAGTGGAATCTGAGCCAGGGGCCAGGGGCCGCAGACTGGCTGGGCTGGGGCACTGTCCAGGGCACCCTCGGGCCAAGGGGAAATGCCAGTGGCCATCGAAGGGCCCAGGCTGCAGTTCTGGGGACGAGTGTGCCCGTGCCCATCCCGGGTCCCTGCTCCACGGAGATGGGGTCGAGGGGCTGAGCACAGGTGACACGGCGTGGGGGCACGGTCAGCCCCCAAGCCCTCACTGCCCAGGTGGCGCTGCCACCAGCCTGCCAGCCTGCCAGCCTGCCAGCCTGTGCTCTTACCCTCAGCACTGAGCTGGAGAAGGAAAAGTGGACGCGAGACCTGAACGCCGCCATCGAGGCTGCCAGCCGCAGCAGAGGGGACGCAGCCCCGGCCCTGCCCGGCACCACGGGCTCTCTTCCCCACGGTGAGCAGCCCAGCCACGCGCTCCGGGCGTCACCTCACGAGGCCTCACGAGGAACGTTCCAGGCGGGGCGGGGAAGGGCGAGCAGCTCTTCTGGCTTTGCTCTTCTGCTGCCACGTCCCAGGTCCTGGGCTCTGCCGAGGGCCCAGACCTGGACCTGAGGCGTGGCTCCTCCCAGAGCCGTCCGACGCGCTGTCTCCGGAGCACGGCCCCCCGGAGGCGCAGGCCCAGCCCCGGGCCAACACCACGGCGCACGTGTGCTGGTACCGGATCGCCAGCGTCTCCCGGGCCGACCGCAGCGCTGCCATGGAGGTCAGCGCCTACCATGGCCCCCCTCCCTCCCAGGGTCCCTCTGCCCCGCGGGCCCACCTGTCCCTGCAAGCCTGCTGGCCACCCCTCAGCTGGGCAGGGAAAGCCTTTTCTGTGGAAGCTCAGAGCCAGGCCCGCGGCAACCGCCTCGCCACGCCTCAAGCCCCTTCCAGATGGCCTCATGGGGGCTCCGGGGTGCAGAGCAGACCCAGCGCTCGTGCAGGACCCCTGCAGGCCGGGGGTCCCAGGGAGGGAGCACCAAGCCCCAGCCAGGCCACCGGTGCCAGGGAGCAAACCCGGGGGAGGGGGAGGGAGGCTGACGCCCACGCACGCGCCTCCCCTCAGAACCAGCTCTCAGGCTACCTGCTGAGGAAGTTCAAGAACAGCGAAGGCTGGCAAAAGCTCTGGGTGGTCTTCACCGACCTCTGCTTGTTCTTCTACAAAACCCACCAGGTAGGGGCTCGGCGCAGCCCGGCAGGCTCCCCTGGCCACGCAGGGAGGGCTGGGCACTGAGCGGTCGGTCATCTCCCTCCAGGACGACCACCCCCTGGCCAGCCTCCCCCTGCTGGGCTACAGAGTGAGTGTGGCCGGAGCTGCCGATGGCATCCGCAAGGAGCACGTCTTCAAGCTGCAGTTCAAGGGCCACGTCTACTTCTTCCGGGCCGAGAACACGTACACGTTCAGGAGGTGACCGCGCCGTCCCCTCCTCCAGCCCCACGGGCACGGGGAGGGCCTCATGCCCCCTGTCCGTCACTGGACTCTGGTGGTTCGGGGGGTTCCGAGGGACGAGCCGCCCATGCACCCGGGCCTCTCTGCAGGTGGATGGAGGTCATCGAGACGGCCAGCAGTGCTCCCGGGGAGGCTGGGGCCCCCCCAGACTGACCCGCCTAGACGAGGACGAGGGTGACCGAGGAAGCAGGGCGGAGCCCCTCGCCTGAGTCCCCCAGAGCGTGCGGTGACCTGAGGGCAGGACTGGGGACCCGGAGGGAGGAGACACGCAGAAGGGCGGTGCTGGGCCGCTGAGTGGACACCGCCTCACCTCCGCCCTGCCCTCGGTGGGGGCACAGGGGGAGCAGTGCCAGCATCTGCTGGGGAGGGGCGGGGGAGGCACTGACCGGGGCGGAATAAAGGCGCTGCCCCTGCTGCACGTGCCCAGGGGACCAGGTGTGGCCCTGCCCAGCGCAGCCGCCGGCATCTCCGATTCAGGTCTTTATTCAGAGCGGCAAGCGCCTCCCATGTTCTAGAAACTACCACCTTAGACCCAGGCTACCGAGGGGTGAAGTTCAGTTCTCTTAGGAAGCGACGGCCAACCGGCACGCGCACCGTGGACGCGGGCCTGATCCAACACACACGGCAGAGCCTCGGTCACCGCAGCGAGTGGAGACGGGCAGAGCCCCTGGCCACCGATGCCAGGTCCGAGGGGCCATGGCTGTGGAGGGCCAGCCCGCGGGGGGCTGCCACCCACAGCGCGGCCAGGGGCCGTCGGCACAGGCTGCTCCTGGCTGACCTCAGCGGCTGGACGTCAGGTGGTTTCTGTTGTGAGAGAACCTGAAGGAGGAAGCTGGTCACCGCCCGGCCCAGCCGCGGGACCGGCCCGGGCGCCGCGGGGCCGCCTCACCTCTGCACCCGCTCCACCAGGTGTGCCATGAGCTTGTCGGAGATGCCGGGGCAGGACTCCTCGGCCAGGCTGAAGGCGTTCTCCAGCTCCTCCAGGGCCCCCACGCCCCCGCCACTCTGCCTGTGCTTCTCCTTGAGCTGCGGGCGCGGGGTCGGCACTGAGCGCCCGGCCGCCCCGCTGGACTGCACGTGCTGCCGCATCTGGGAGGTCCCGGCGGAGGCCCACCAGGCCCGTCCCCCGCCTGAGCCATGGCTGATGCTGTGCAGGCGTCCAGCCCGCAGCCCCAGTGCCGCTGCAGACCTCACCCCAGTCCAGCCGCCCAGGGGAGGCTCCCGCCCCACCTCAGAGAAACCAGAGCCTGCAGGCCGGGGCAGCCGGGGCCAGTGTCCCAGCGGAGCCCCCAGCCCAGAAACCCCTCCTCACCTCCCAGACGCCCCCAGGCACAGCCATCCCAGTGCTCCAGTGCCCGGGCCGAGCCCATTTGCCTCACCGGGGCTCTCCTCTCTGTAGCTGCGGGGGCCCAGTGGGGTCTGCAGACCACCCACCCGAGGGCAGACTTCCCCCATGCCTGAGGCTCTAATCCCAGAACAAAAGCCGCCCTCGACAAACAGGGCCCATGTTGGCACTTCCAGAGCACCCCAGAGGTCACGTGGGAGCAGGAGCCCGGGGTCCAGCCCCAGCACTGTGGCAGGCAGCAGATGAGGCCCGAGTGGCACCATGTCCTGAACCTGGCACGGCTGAGGGGGCTGAGAGGGCCCCGGGGCCCCAGTCCTTCCGCACACCCCAGCAGCGGGCAGCGCTGAAGGCCAGCCCCAGCCCCCCCGGCCTGCTCACCTCCCCGAAGACGGGCCGGACCAGGGTGGACAGGCACTGGGACCGCGGCTGCCGCTTCACGGGCTCTGCAGGCTGCAGAGTGAAACACAACTCAGCCAGGCGCAAGAGGCGGCCACCCAAGAACAGGGGAGAGCGGGGACGGACAGACAGAGAGACAGACAGACAGACAGACACACACACACAGGACAGGTACACATACACAGACACACAGACAAGACACACAGACACACACACACACGCAAACGTACAAACACAGAGAGAGACAGACACACAGATAACACACAGAAACAGACAGACACACAGTCAAGACAAGACACACAGACACACAGACAAGACACACAAACACACACACACATATACACACACAGAGACAGATAAGACACGCAGTCAAGACACACAGACACACACACACACAGACACACAGAGATTCACACACACACACACGACAGACAGACAGACCTTCTGGGGGCCGAGCAGGGCCGTCCCCTTGTGCAGCTTGCTGTGCGGGCTTGGCCGGATGGTGGGCGGGAAGGTCCAGATGGGGCCCTGCTCCCCGTCCTCAGCGTCTCCGTCACTGCGGGAAGAGCGGGTCAGCGGGGGTCCCGGCCCGCTCCAGGGCGAGCGTGCTCCGGGCCACTCCCAGACCCGGGCCTACATGTCCGAGTCCTCGGAGCTGGACTCCTCGGCGTGGCCCTCCGACTTCCAGCGCTTGTAGCGGTCGATGAGCTCGGTGAGGAAGGACGTCTTCTTGGTGTAGCGCGTGATGAACTTGTGCTTCAGGAGCTCCCGGGCCGTGGGCCGCTGCGGGCACAGGAGGCTCAGCGGGCAGGGGGCTCCCGGGGGCCTGCCCAGCTGCCGCGCCCCGGCCGGGGACTCACGAATCGGGGGTCCTTGTTGAGGCAGGCCTCCACGAACTCCTTGAAGGGCTTGCTGTGGTGGCCCTCCAGCGTGGGCGGGCTGTTCTTGGGGATGAGGAACAGGACGCGCATGGGGTGCAGGTCCGAGTTGGGCGGCTCGCCCTTGGCCAGCTCGATGGCGGTGATCCCCAGCGACCAGATGTCGGCCTGGACGGGAAGGGGGACGCTGCTGCACGCCCGCGGCTGCGGCCCGGCGCCCCGCGGCCCCCACACCCACCTTGAAGTCGTAGGCAGACTGCTTGATGACCTCGGGAGCCATCCAGAACGGGGTGCCCACGAACGTGTTCCTCTTGATCTGTGTGTCCGTGAGCTGCCCGGCCACCCCGAAGTCGGCCAGCTTCACGTCCCCCTGCTCCGAGAGCAGCACGTTGGCAGCTGCGGGCACAGGACAGCCGGGGCGGCCGTGAGCCAGCACCTCGGGTGCCCCGCACGGCTCCTGCAGTCCTGCTCGGGGGCGGGGCCACCGTGCAGACCCCGCCCACATCAGCTCACTGCCTATCAGGGGTGGGGCCGCCACATCCAGCCCCGCCCACACAGCGCCCCTACCAGGGGCGGGGCCACCACATCCAGTCCCGCCCACACCAGCTCCCCTCCTACCAGGGGCGGGGCCACCACATCCAACCCCGCCCATGCCAGCTCCCCGCCTATCAGAGGTGGGGCCACCACATCCAGTCCCGCCCACACCAGCTCCCCTCCTACCAGGGATGGGGTCACCACATCCAACCCCGCCCACACCAGCTCCCCGCCTATCAGGGGCGGGGCCACCACATCCAGTCCCGCCCACACCAGCTCCCCTCCTACCAGGGGTGGGGTCACCACATCCAACCCCGCCCACACCAGCTCCCCTGCTACCAGGGGTGGGGCCACCACATCCAACCCCGCCCATGCCAGCTCCCCGCCTATCAGAGGTGGGGCCACCACATCCAGTCCCGCCCACACCAGCTCCCCTCCTACCAGAGATGGGGTCACCACATCCAACCCCGCCCACACCAGCTCCCCGCCTATCAGGGGTGGGGCCACCACGACTGACCCGCCCACACCAGCTCCCCGCCTATCAGGGGTGGAGCCACCACACCCAGCACTGCCCCAATCGAGCTCCCCGCCTATCAGGGGTGGGGCTGCCATGACCAGCCCCGCCCATATCAGCTCACCGCCTATCAGGGGTGGGGCCACCACATCCAGCCACGCCCGCACCAGCTCCCCGCCTATCAGGGGTGGGGCCACCACACCCAGCACTACCCACGCCACCTCCCCTCCTACCAGGGGCGGGGCCACCACAACAGGCCCCGCCCACGCCAGCTCCCTGCCTATAGGAGTGGGGCCATCACGCCCAACCCTGCCCACACCAGCTCCCCTCTTATCTGGGGGGCGGGGCCACCATGACTGGCCCTGCCCACACAAGCTCACTGCCTATCAGGGGTGAGGCCACCACAACTGGCCCCACCCCACTCCAGCTCCCCGCCTATCAGGGGTGGGGCCACCACACCCAGCACCACCCCACTCCAGCTCGCCGTCTGTCAGAGGTGGGCCACCACGACTGGCCCCGCCCACACCAGCTCCCCACCTATAGGGGTGGGGCCATCACGCCCAGTACCGCCCCACTGCAGTTCCCCGCCTACCAGGGGTGGGCTACCACGACCGGCCCCGCCCACACCAGCTCCCTGCCTACCAGGGGTGGGGCCATCATGCCCAGACCTGCCCACACCAGCTCCCCTCTTATCAGGGGGCGAGGCCACTATAACCGGCCCGCTCACATCAGCTCCCCTATCAGGGGCGGGGCCACCACACCCAGCCCCACCCCACTCCAGCTGCCCATGTATCAGGGGACCCCAACCAGCTCCCTTCCTATCAGATGTGAGACCACCTCAACCAGCCCCACCCACTTCAGCTCCCCGCCTATCAGGGGTGGGGCCACCACAACCGGCCCTGCTCACGCCAGCTCCCCTTTTATCAGGGGGCGGAGCCACAACAGGCCTCGCCCACACCAGTTCCCCTATCAGGGGCGGGGCCACCACACCCAGCCCCGCCCCACTCCAGCTGCCCGCCTATCAAGGGTGGGGCCACCATATCCACCATGCCCATACCAGCTCCCCTCTCTCCCACCAGGGGCGGGGCCCACCACATCCAGGCCCACCCACACCAGATCCCCTCCCACCAGGGGCGGGGCCACCACACCCAGCCCCGCCCGTGCCAGCTCCCCACCTATCGGGGGCAGGGCAACCACAACCAGCCCCGCCCACACCAGCTCCCCTCTCTCCCACCAGGGGCGGGGCCCACCACATCCAGCCCCACCCACACCAGATCCCCTCCCACCAAGGGCGGGGCCACCACACCCAGCCCCGCCCACACCAGCTCCCCTCCTACCAGGGGTCGGGGCCACCACATCCAGCCCCACCCACATAAGCTCCCCTCCCACCAGGGGCGGGGCCACCACCAGGCCCCATGCCCAGCTGGCCTCCTCTCTATTGGGCTTGGGGCACCGCGCCTGGCTCTGCCCAGGGCAGCCAGGGCAGAGGTGGGCCTGCCCTCCCCAGTGCCCACTCCCTGGCCCTTGCCCCGACTCCTCCTGTGTCCCCTGCCTGGCAGGCGCCTGCGGCTGGGTAGGCCTGCACAGCCCCTCAGGACACACAGGCTCGCCCCGTGTCCTTCCTGGCTCCCCCAGGGCCCTCCTCACACCCGCAGACCCCCTCAGAGCCGAGGAGGCTGGCCCGGGCCTGCGGACCTTTGATGTCGCGGTGGATCTTGCGCTCCGAGTGCAGGTAGTCCAGGCCCTTGAGGATCTCCCGCAGGATGGTGGCGATGTAGGTCTCCTCCAGGGGCCCTGGCTTCAGCTGCGGGCACGAACAGTGGCACCCACAGGCCACCCACCGGCCCACCCCCGGGACAGGGCTCAGGTTCAGGAGCAGGGGCTGGTGCCACGCAGCGAATCTGGCTCCACCTTCCGCGGAGAGACCCTCAGCACCGACAGCTGCGGCCCCCAAGCCCACACAGCTCCCAGGCGACAGAGACACAGGTCAAGTCACCTCCCCTCTTAGGTCGCAGGGACAAGGGGTCCCCGTCACCCACCGAGCCACCTGTCTGGGACGTGCTGGATCCCGACCGCCCGCCCCCAGGCCCACACAAGGTCCGTGGGGCGCCAGACGCAGCCTCCTCCCGCCCCTGCTCACAGCGCCCGCCTCCTGCTCACCAGGTCCAGTGCGGAGCCGCCCCCCAGGTACTCCATGATGATCCACAGCTTGGTGCTCTGCAACCAGAGAGCACGGCAGGCACATGCTCACCGCGGGCCCCTGCCGCCCACCCCCGGCCAGGCTCCGAGGAGGGTGAGGGGCCACTCCCCACGGAGCCCAGGCCCACCCGCAAGCCTGAGTCAGTGGCTGCGCCCAGCCCCTCCCACACGCCCAGTCGCCCGCAGGGCTGTTTCCCAGGGCACCTTCAGGTAGGAGCCGAAGTAGCGGGTGATGTAGGGGCTGTCGCACTGGCTCAGGACGGTGATCTCCTGCTGGATGTCCTCGATCTCGTCCTCGGCCTCCTCCAGGTCGATGATCTTGATGGCCACCACCTCCTTGGTGCGGCTGTCGATGCCTTTGTACACCTCCCCGAACGAGCCCTTGCCGATGCGCTCGAGCTTGGTGAAGAGCTCCTCGGGGTCCACGCGGGAGTGCTGCGGCGGGGAGGGGGCCGTGTCCACAGGCAGAACCGCGCCCCCACCCTCTCTCACGCCGAGGCCAGGCCAGAGAGGGCGCGAGGGACAGAGGGGCAGGCGGGATGCTGCCCAGAGGACGACTCGCGCTGGCGGGGAGGGCGCCTCCAGCCCGCGGTGCGCAGGAGTGACTGTCCGCCTGCAGGCCCACGCAGGCCCCCGGGAGACGGCCCAGCCCCCACCTGCTCCCTCCCTCCCGACACAGCACATGGGCCAGCGGCAGAGCGAGGGGATCCCACAGAGCCGGAGCAGCCCCAGCGCACTGTGTGGCCCCAGAAACCAACCCTACAGCTTCGCTGAGACAGAGCTCACCCCTTAACGCCCCCCAGAGCCAGGCCCCCCACCCCGCTAAACCCCACTTCTCCCTGAGGGGAGACCTTGAAGCTAGACCACCAGGCTCGCAGAAGGGCTGTAGAGGGAGGGCGGTGCCCAGGGAGGCCCCCAGCTGAAAGCAGGCCCGAGGCCAAAAGGTGGCGGCATAACAGGTGGGCTACAAGAGCCCACTCAAGAACCTGCTAGGACCCAGCAGGCCCCAGGCCGGGCAGCAAAGGGGCTCGGCCGGGTCTAGAGGACAGCTGTGGGGGCCTCAACCCCAGCCGGGGGAGGGACCTGGAGGAACAACCTCGCTTGCACGGCCGCCGTGCCACCCTCACCACACGCTCACCCACACACACGCCACATCCTCACCCTACACACTCCCACACGCTCACCCCTACACTGACCACATGGTCAACACATGCTCACCCACACACACTCCCACACACTCCCACACACACACACTTCCACACTCAAACACTTCCACTTCCACACACTCACACTCATCCACACACTCCCACACCCACACACACACTCACACTCGCACACACTCCTACACTCACCCACACGCTCCCATCCTCACCCCCAAACAAGCTCAGCCCATACAGATGGGTGCTGGGCCCCTCTGGCTCCAGACTCCAACTGTCCAGAGCCAGGGCCTGACGTGACCCCAGGGCCATGGTAGGGTGAGGGCAGCACCAGGCCCCCAAGACCCAGGCCCCCGAGCCCACCAGCCAGCACAGCCCTTGGCGTGCCCATCCCAGAGCCCATCCCAGGAGGGGACACCACGCTGCTGCACGTCCCGGCAGAAGTCTGGGCAGCCCAGGGCTAGATCTACCTGGACAGAGACCAGTGATGCCCACCCCTTCTGCACCCTGGCCTGCGGTCAGCCAGTGCAGTGGCCAGGTGCCGGGCACCCCTGGGGCCTCCATCACCTAGAGGGGCCAGGCTGGCCTGGGGCAGGCCAACAAGCTCGGAGGGAAGGCGTCTGCGGGCCCCAGTCCTCGGGGGCGCTCAGGGCAGGGGAGCTGCAGCCCTGTGCTCCCAGCGTGAGTCTGGATGCTCCAGACCCCCCGTCAGCCCAGCCACAGCGATGCGATGCTCCCTCCACGGTGCTCCCCCAGGTATTCCCAATATCCATTCTCCCCCAGGTATTCCCAATATCCATTCTCAGAGCTCAGTGCTCCCTTCCCGGCTAGGCCACCGCAGTGCTCCTCACCTGGGTGGCGAAGCCCCTAAGGTGAGCCATGTCTGCGCTGCTCGGGACGTCCACGACACCAGCGACGCTGGACCCGCCACGACGCGTCAGTCCACTGGGGAGCGGGAACGGAGCGCTGGGGCGGCTTGCAGGGCGCAGGGGACCCGGGAGGGCACCCCGCTAACCGGGAGCGGGCAGGGGGCTCGCAGCCCCACGGCCTCCGCCCCGCCCCCAACCGAGGCCCCGCCCCAGCCCAGGCCCCGCCCCCAGCGAGGCCCCGCCCCACTCCCAGCCCGGGCCCCGCCCCGCCCCGCCCCGCCCCGCCCGCCACTAGGCCCCCACACCGCGAGGCCCCCACAACGGCCTCGGGGCGGCTCCGCCCGGCAGCGCGCCCACCTCCGCGGGGCTCCATCCCGGCCTGCCCCGGCCGCCCTGCAGTGCCCGCGAAGGCTCCCACCCGCTGCCTCCGCTCTCCGGGGACGCCCGGGCCCTGAGCCCGAGGAGGAGCGGCGGCGGCGGCGGCGGCGGCCCGACGGAGCTCGGCGGCGCGACGCTGAGGGCGGGGCTCGGCGGCGTGGCCCGGCGCGGTGCACTCTGGGACACCGAGTCTCACCACTCGGCGCCCGCCCGGGAGCCTGTCCTGAGCGGACTACGATTCCCGGCAGGCCGCGGGGCAGGGCGGTGTTCGCCGCATGCGCGTTGCGGCGCCCGCGGGTCGCCGAGTCCCTCGTCCCGAGCGCCGAGGACTACAACTCCCGGCAGGCAGCGCGGTAGGGCGGGGCGAGCGGGACTCGAGTCCGCCTTTCCCCACCCCCCACGCCTGTCTCTGTACCTGGACCACGTCCCCACCCTCCTGCTCCGTCCGAGTCCTTGGTCCTCGTAGCCTCTGATCCCTCCCCTCCCCAACTCGGGACCTTTTCCTTGCACTTCATTCCTTTGGCCTTGCAGGGCGTGGACCCACTGCACTGCCTGCCCTGCCCGTGCGGTAACCTGAGTGTCCTTGGCTTCTTACACATTCCTGCAGTGGACTAATACTCAGCCTGATACAGGAAGGAAAGGCTGAAAGTAAAAAGAGTGAGGAAGGACATTGAGGTGTCCCCCTTAGTGAAATGAACCTGTCACAAAAGTCCGAAACCCTGCCTAGAGGAAAGGCCTAAAGCTGTCTCCTAATCTCCGAGACACCTTCGGTGGGGAGTCACTGTGTGAAGGCAGCCGGCTTTCATCTGCAGGACGCAAGAGTTCTGCAAATTGGCCTCCCATGAACGAGTCTAAGCCAATGCATACTTGAGGATGGTAAGTTCCATGCCACGTATTTTACAATTACAGACAAGGGCAGGATAGAGCACAGCAGGTTGGGTGTTTGGCTCGCATGCATACAACCAACCCAGGTTCTATACCTGGTACCCCATATGGTCCCCCAAGAACCTCCAGGAGTGATCCTGAAAGAATCCATATTAGGGCATCAAATTTTTGTGTACTTTAGCTAACTTGCAACATTGCTTTCTGTAAAACTGCTTGGCTGCTTTGCACCTGGGGGAGAGGGGACTTGCAAAGTGAACAGGGCATAACTTCTTTCTACAAGATTCAGGTGTATTTACTGTCCCTGAAATGTATTGTCTCAGTAAAGCACCCTGCAGATTTGGGTAAAGGCTAACTCAGGATGCTGGTGGTTGGGGGAAATTGCCCTTTCCTGGAATGTATTGTCTCACTAAAGCACCCTGCAGACTTGGGTAACACAAAACGAGGATGGTCAAGGGAGATTACCTAAGGCTTAATGATTCCAGCTATAACCTTGCTTGTGCTGACAATCGATGTACGTAAATGCTGATCTTTGAATCTATAGGCTAAGGAGTGAGGTACTTTTAAATGGATTGGTTAAGAAAGTATATGTTGTTACAAATCTATTGGCTATGAAATGCGCGGGCTTTGCTGTAACGGCCAGTGAAGGCCTATATAAGATCCCCTTTGAAGAAGTTCGGGGCTCTCAGCCACTGCCCATTTTTGGGGTATGCTGCGGAGCCCCAGCATGCTGGTCTAAATAAACCCCGTTTTTACTCCTGCAGGAATTGTGTCTATCTGGTCTCTCCGCGCCTCCCAGGGCCAGGGAACTCCCGATCCCAACAATCCCTGAACACAGAGTCAGGAGTCAGCCCTGAGTACTGTAGGGTATGGCCAAAAAAAAGTGGACGGTACAGCAGGTAGGGCACTTGCCTTGCATGAGGCCAACCCAGGTTGGATCACATATGGTCTCCTAAGTACCGCCAAGAGTGAGTCCTGAGTGCAGAGTCAGGAGTAAGCCATGAGAATCACCAAGAGGAGTCAGGAATAAGTCCTGAGCACTGCTGGATGTAGCCAATAAACAAAAAACAAACACAGGCTGCGGGAGCATGGAAGGCCGTTGCAAACATTGTGCTGTGAGCTTCCTGTTACCATTTTCCAAGGGCTCAAGAACAGGCCAAGTCAGAAGACTAGAGAACAGAGAGAAATTATTTAATGGTGCAGCCTTTCCATTTGGGGTGATGGAAACATCCTGAAAGTAGATAGGGTGGTAGTTATATGTCATGAGTGTAATGTCACGTCACTGAATTACACACTATAGATGGTGGATTTTGTTCTTAGAAGCTCAGGGGTGTTGTTACTGGTGTTCGGGGGGACCATGCAGTGCAGAGATCCTACCTGCGACTCCTACATGCAAAGTAAAACAGCCCTTTGATTTATCTCTCCGGTCCTAAAATGATACTTATGCTATGTGTATCTTACAAATACACAAAGATAAGCAGCAATAAATTGGACTTCTGCGTCAACCCAGGTTGGGCAAAAGTTTTCATTTGAGGGCTGGGGAAATGACTCAAAGGACTTGTGTGCATACTTTACATGCAAGCGTGGCAGACAGAAAAGCAGACACAGGGACGGGAGGAATTGTACAGTGGGTAGGGTGTTTGTCTTGCACATGGCCAACCTGGGTTCGATCCCATATGGTCCCCCAAGCACAAAGGAAAGAAAGAAGGGAAGGAAGGAAGGAAGGAAGGAAGGAAGATGCATATGGGATGTTTGCCTTGCAATTTACCAACACAGATCCGGTCCTTGACACCCCATAGGGTGAGCCCTGAGCCCTTCCAGGAGTGATTCCAGAGCTCAGAGTCAGGAGTGAGCCCTAAGCACCAGGTTGGCCCCAAATCAACGAAAAAGTAAGAAAGAAGGAAGGAAAAAGAAAGAAGAAAGAGAGAGAGATGCCAAGAGATAGATGGGAACAGAGAGGCAGAGGTAGAGGACAAACAGCAGGAAACAGGAGTCTGAGAGAGGTTACTAGTCCAGAAACTAGATCAGAAATTGAAGGAGGGACTGGAGAGGTGGTGCACGGGTTACGGTGCTATCCTACATCAGATATGGTCCCCCAGAGCCCTTCCAGCAGGAGTGACCCCTGGGCATCGCTGGGTATACCCAACACTTAAAAAAAAAAGAAAAGGAAGAGGGCCAGCGTGATACCGGTAAGATGTCAATCTCTGGCACCCCATGTGGTCCCGAGCACCGCCAGGAGTGATTCCCGAGTGCAGAGCCAGGGGTCACCCCTGAGCATCACTAATGCGGCCCTAAAACAAAAAAACAAAAAAAAGGAAAAGAAACGGCACAGGATGTGAAATGGCTGGAAGGCCACTGATCGTGTATTGCTGCGCACGGCACAGCGGGGAAGCGGGCCCGGGCCAAAGGGCGCGAAGCCAGGGGTGGAGCCTCGCCGGCCCGAGAAACCGAGAAACCGACCCCGAAACCAGCCAGCGCGGCCCCGCCCACCACAGCCTGACCCCGCCCAGCGAGCCCCACCCACACGGAAGCCCGCCCCACTACGCCCCGCCCACCCAGGCCCCGCCCCTCCTAAGACCCGCCCGCCGAGGCCCCGCCCCTCTCTGAGCCCCGCCCGCAGAGGCCCTGCCCCTCCCTAAGGCCCGCCCGCCGAGGCCCCGCCCCTCCCTGAGCCCCGCCCTCCGAGGCCCCGCTTCTCCCTCAGGCCCGCCCGCTTAGGCCCCGCCCCACCCTAAGGCCCGCCCTCCGAGGCCCCGCCCCTCCCTAAGGCTCGCCCGCAGAGGCCCCGCCCCTCCCTAAGGGCCGCCCGCAGAGGCCCCGCCCCTCCCTAAGGCCCGCCCTCCGAGGCCCCGCCCCTCCCTAAGGCCCTCCCGCAGAGGCCCCGCCCCTCCCTAAGGCTCGCCCGCAGAGGCCCCGCCCCCAGCTCCCACCTGGACTCGCCGGGACTCGGGGCCAGGGGTCGGTGCGGGCTCCTCCCGCCAGGCGAGGGCTCGCTGGCAGGGGCGCTGCAGCGCTTTCAGCCAGGAGGCCAACCCGCCCTGTCCCGGGCCCCCTGCTTTGGGGTTGGAGGGGACGCAGAGGGATCCATCAGGCCGCTGACCACCACCCCCTCCCTCCGCCCCGCCTCGGTTCCTTTCCCAAGGTCACCTCCCGGGGCAGCTCCCAGGGGCAGCTCCCAAGGTCAGCTCCAAGGTCAGCTCTGCAGGCGCAGCTGGCCACCCACAGCACGGTCCCCGTGGGGGAGGTCCAGGCAGCAGGTGAAAGAATCCATATTAGGGCATCAAATTTTTGTGTACTTTAGCTAACTTGCAACATTGCTTTCTGTAAAACTGGTTGGCTGCTTTGCACCTGGGGGAGAGGGGACTTGGAAAGTGAACAGGGCATAACTTCTTTTCTAAACCAAGTGTGACAGGATTCAGGTGTATTTACTGTCCCTGAAATGTATTGTCTCAGTAAAGCACCCTGCAGATTTGGGTAAAGGATAACTCGGGATGCGGGTGGTTGGGGGAAATTGCCCTTTCCTGGAATGTATTGTCTCACTAAAGCACCCTGCAGACTTGGGTAACTCAAAAGGAGGATGGTCAAGGGAGATTACCTAAGGCTTAATGATTCCAGCTATAACCTTGCTTGTGCTGACAATCGATGTACGTAAATGCTGATCTTTGAATCTATAGGCTAAGGAGTGAGGTACTTTTAAATGGATTGGTTAAGAAAGGATATGTTGTTACAAATCTATTGGCTATGAAATGCGCGGGCTTTGCTGTAACAGCCAGTGAAGGCCTATATAAGATCCCCTTTGAAGAAGTTCGGGGCTCTCAGCCACTGCCCATTTTGGGGGTATGCTGCGGAGCCCCAGCATGCTGGTCTAAATAAACCCCGTTTTTACTCCTGCAGGAATTGCGTCTATCTGGTCTCTCCGCGCCTCCCAGGGCTAGGGAACTCCCGATCCCAACACAGGCCCGCTCCAGACTGCCCCCTTTTCCTCCACCTGAAGTTACTTCCCCTACCCCCACCAAGGCTCCCCGCCTCCTTTTCCCTCCTGCCTGGATCCTTTGTTCTGGGATTTCAAAGTCAGGGCCAGACACTTCATGGAGGAGCTTGGTTGGGAACATTGTGTCCTGTTTCCTCTCACTTCCAGAGGTGAAGGGAGTGCTCAGGCTAGGGCACTGGCTCTGAGAGCCTCAGCCCGGCTCCATCCCAGGGCACTGCAGAAGGAGGAGGTGGAGGAGGAGCAGGAGCGACCAGTGCGTGGTTCTGGGCTTGGGGGTCCGTAGTGCTCGGGACTGTCTCCTGCTCTGTGCTCAGGGATCTCACCTGGTAGGTCACAGCCCTCCCCTGCCTATCTCCTCCCTGGCCCTGGGGTAAGGTTCTTGAATCTTCACAAATCTGACACCCGCAGGAATGGCTGGCGCAGGAAGGGCCTTTCCCTCTTCCCTGCAGCCTCCTGCTGTCTCAGTCCTGCTGACAGCCCCCTCACCCGCCCCACTGTGACGCATGGACCCGGTAGCCCGGTGGGATGCAGTTTCTTGTGGGACACAGAGGCCCTGTGGGGGACCCCGGGGATGCAGTGAGCCTCTGGGTCCCTAAGCCCCACCAGAAGTGATTTCTGAGCCAGAGCCGGGAGTGACCCTGAGCACAGAGCCAGGCGTATACCCTGAGCATCCCCAGGTGTGGCCCCAAACAGAGTATTGCTGGGGAACCCAGCTGATAGGCTCCCGATGAGATCACGGAGAGACATCTTGTGTGGGACCCTTGGGCCAGCAGCCCAGGAAACAGGTAACCAATCACAGAGCTGCTGGGAAATGTGACCTCCATCCTAGGTGAGATGCCAGGGACACGTCTCTTCAGCAGAACTTGCTGGTCATCAGACAGCTTCGCCCTGAAAGATCTGAGTCCAGCGTTACTCTTTAACAAGCAGGAGAAACAGGCATTCCTCAGCCCCACGCCCCACCCACCTCCTCTGCTGGTCCAGCTAGAAATATTCCCGCCACTGAGATGCTCTCTGAGACCGCCTGGGTCTTTTTGTTGGGGTTGGTTACTTCTCTTGCTCAATCTCGGTGGCTGACCGCCACTTGGTCGGCGTATTATTCGGCCACGCGAAACCACAGCTCTGACTTCCAGCCAGAGATTGTTAGGCGACTTCAGCACAAATTGAGGTCCACAGCTGGACATCAAGGAAACTACCTAAGAGTTCTTACTGCACAAGGGAGCAAGATTTTTATCTTAAGAATGAGTAGCTCTTAAATTAGAACGTGTGTTGTTCGTGACTAAGCAAAGGAATAGAAATTTGTGTTTGGTGAATTGCCAGCAACTGAAATAGGTATAAACGTGTAAGAAGTACTGGCTTACCCCACTGCCTCTTTTTCCCATTCTTACATACTCCCCTGGAGCGATAGCACAGCGGGTAGGGCGTTCGCCTTACAAGCGGCCAACATGGCCGACCCGAGTTCGATTCCTGCGCCCCTCTCGGAGAACCCGGCAAGCTACCGAGAGTATTCGATATGCCAGACACAGTAACAACAAAGTCTCCAATGGAGACGTTACTGGGCCCGCTCGAGCAAACCAACGATCAACGGGAGGGCCTTTACCTTTACCTTTACCTTTACATGCTCCCCTGGAGTGAGAGCGCAACAGGTCGGGCATTTGCCACGCACGCGGCAGGCCAGGGTTCGATTCCTCCGTCCCTCTCGGAGAGCCCAGCAAGCTACCGAGAGTATCCCGCCTGCACGGCAGAGCCTGGCAATTTCCCGTGGCGTATTCGGTATGCCAAAAACAGTAACAACAAGTCTCACAATGGAGACGTTACTGGTGCCCACTCAAGCAAAGCGATGAACAACGGGAGGACAGTGCTACAGACAGCGGTTATTTTTTGGATATGCCCAGTGGCACTCAGGCGCTGCTCCCAGCTCAGTGCTCAGGGGTCCTGAAGTGGAGCAGGGGGCCAGTCTCAGGCTTTCCACGTGTGACACTGTGCACAGACCATCTAGCGTTTCTCCGGCTCACAATGGATCTTTAATCAGATTCTTTATACTGGCTCTGATTTTATCACTTTCCTGCAGGTAGCAAGTTGCCCCGGGTGCTCCCACACTCCCTCTCCAAGGGCTCTCCCCAGCAGAAGCAAGAAACATAAGAAGCTGCAGTGTAAAGCGTCGGTCCCCAGAAGAGCACAGTAACAGGGGCCAGAGAGATCGGGCAGTGAGTGGGGCTCCTGCCTGGCAGGCGGCCAGCCCAGGTTCGATGGCCAGGAGTAGTCCCTAAGAGCAGAGCCAGGAGCAAGCCCTGAGCACCACCAGCTGTGGCCTGAGGCAGAATAGGACCCCCCCCCCAAGATCATCATGTTGGTTTGGCCGCGATGGAGGCAGCCGTCCCCTCTTGCCCTAGGTCTGGTCAGTCCCTGGGTGCTGCTTCCGGAGGGTCCAGAGAACAGTCGCTTTCCAAACTTTTGGAGTCTCACGGGCTCCTGGCCATCCTCCCCGGGCCAAGCAGCACATGGCACGCCCCTGTGGCAGGTCCGCCAGTCTCCCGCCGCCCCTTGGAGGGACACCCAGAGGGTGGCCGTTCCCTGTCGTTCAGCTTCTCTCCCTTCTGCCACAGGGGGGCGCCAGAGCCAAGCGTTCCAGCAGGAACGTCCCAGGGTGTTGCAGCCTGTGTTTTGTTGGGGTTTTTCGGTTCGTTTTTTGTTTACTGGCTGCACCCAGCAGTGATTGGAGGTTTGCTCCCGCCTCTGCCCTCTGGAATCACTCCCGGCAGTGCTTGGGGGACCTACAGGACATGGGGGGTTGAACTCAGGCCAGCTGCGTGCAAGGCAAGCGCCCGCCCAGCCGAGGGTCCTCCAGCCCTGTCCTGAAGCCTCTGGAAGCAGCCAGCAGGCAGCTCACCAGAGTCGAGTCATGCCATGCCCACCTGCACACACATGTACACGCAGGCGCAGACACACCTGCAGCACACACACATGCATGTGTGTGCACGTGCCTGTCCGTGTAGGCGCACATGCACAGACACACACATGCAATGCATAGGCGCCGTGTACACGTGCACACGTGCACACACACTTTCACGCATACACGCAGGCACAATGCAAGGCACACACATGCGCACATAGTCACACTCCTTATACAGCCCGCACACGCACACATAGGCGCACGGTGTATATGTGCACATACGTGTCCCAGCAGGTGCCCACACATGCAACGCACATGCAGCACACATGGACACATCATGTATAATGCACACATGTTCTCACACACGCACCCACACACGCATGTGTGCACACCTGCAGCACACAGAGGTGTGTGTGGGGACGGTGGCTCAGAGAGGACCAGATGTGGGGTGCAGGGTGCTGCCCAGTGCCACCCTCCTGGGCCCACAGAACAGGGGCACCGAGGGAAGGGACCTCAGGGCTGAGCTTGCCTCCAGACGGTATCCGGGATGCAGGGGACACTGGGGGCACGAGGGGCACCGGAGGGCCGTGGCCTCTGGGGGTTCAGGTCAGGCACAGACACTGGAATGTCACAGCCTGGAGAGGAGGGCAGGTGGCCGCTGCCAGGAGACGGGGACACAGTCTGTCCCAGAACACCTGCAGGGAGGGACAAGCCCCCGAAGCGGGTAGCCAGGCAGCTGCCGCACGGCTGGAACAGCCCAGTCCACCTCGGCACGTGGGCCTGGTCCGGACCCCAAACAAAGAGCCCAGACTAAGGCTCCTGCAGGGAGCCCCCGGGTGACAGCTCTGAGCTGCGCCATTTTTCTGTGGGGTCGGACCCTCGTGGCCTCAGCTCTGGCCCCTCAGTGCCCTGGGGCAGCTGAAAGCTGAGTCATAGAGGCTGGCCTGGGCCCCAGGGGTCTGCGCCCACGACAGGCAGAGGCAGGAGGACCCAGCACAGACACCCTGCCCCCCTCCATCCAGGGCAGCGCTGCAGCCAACACCCAGGTGGCCTCTTCCCAGCCTCTGAGCTTCCTCTTGGACAGAGACCCTGCGCCCAGGGCTGCCCCTTTCCGGCCCCCAGCTCAGGAGGCTGGAGCCAGATGCAGGAGACAAGGCCGGTCTTCTCCCGGAGTCTCAAACTGCCCAGAGCATCTCCTCCCCCCGGGACCCCGGGAACGGGCAGAGCCCCCAGCACCGCCCAGGCCTCCCAAGCATGGAGCGGCAGCACACGGGCGAACACTCGCCCCACAGCCTGCCAAGCGGGGATCCATGCCCAGCACACAGACACACTTGGCACTGCCGTAAGTGACCCCTGAGCACCTCTGGGTGTGACCCCAAAACAAAAACCTGGAGGGCCACCAGATCCTTTGTCCGTCACCAAAGCCTGGTACTGGATACCTGCCCACCCTGAGGGCCCCAAGAACAGGCTTTGGGCCAGTAACTGCCCCACCAGCCCCGCTCCAGGGCAGATGGGGGCAGGTCAGCAAGGGGTCTTGGGATACAACTCGTGGGCATTCTCGTGTAGGCGGGGTCCTGGCATAGGTGGGAAGGTGGGGGTCCTTGAGAAGGGGGGTCCTAGCATAGGCGAGGGTCCTGGCATAGGCGGGGGTCCTGGCGTTTGTGGGCGACCTTGGGTAGGCCCTGCTGTGTTGGCGCTGGGGCAGGGGTCTCTGGAGCCCTGGGGACAAAGGTGTCTGGGGTCTGAAGGGCCTTGGCGTTTTGCTGTCAGCACAGGGCATGAGGGGAGTCCGGCCAGGGAGGCCGCAGGAGCGTGGGAGATGGGCCTGGTGACACTGCAATGTGGCACCCACACGGAGGCTGGCGCTGTACTCGGGACCGCCCCAGCGGGAGCCCAGGCTTGGGCTGTGGGGGTCCGGACCAGGAGGACAGAAGGGAAGGGCGGCCCCGATACAGCGGAGGAGAGGGGGCAGCGGGGACCTTCCGGGGGCAGAGGGGCACCCCTGCATCTCCAGAGAACCTGCTCACCCCCTGGCCTGGCCTGGGGGCCTCACAGGCCCGAGACCATCAGGGCGCGGGGGCGTGTCTGCTGTCACACGCCTCGGGGCCACCCCCTCCATCCGAGACCACCCACAGGTGGAGGGGCGGGCCAGGCAGTGTGTGAGGAGCAAGGCGAGTCCAGCCGCTGGCTCGCGTGCCGGCCCGAGAGGAGCCCTTGGGTTGTTTATGGAGCCCTTGTCTGAGTGTACACAAGCCCTTGGCCTGGGCTCTGGTGCCGGGCGGGGGTGGGGGAGAACCTCGGGGAGATGGAGGGGGTCTCGGGAGACCCTGGAGACGGCCCCCAACAGCACCACACCCGTCGGCACAAGTGTCCCGGTCTTCAGGGGCCCTGGAGTAGGGGGGTCCTGGAGTAGGGGGGTCTTGAAGTAGGGGGCCCTGGATAGGGGGCCCTGGTGTAGGGAGCCTTGGCGTAGAGGGTCCTGGAGTAGGGGTCCTAGCATAGGTGGGCCCTGGCGTAGGGGGTCCTGACGTAGGCGGGGGCCCTGGCGTAGGGGGGTCCTGGCGTAGGCGGGGGTCCTGCAGGCCCAAGCCCCTCTGTCAGACGCGGCACCACCCTACCCTGCCCACAGCTCCCCCGGCTCTGAGGCGACGGGCCTTGTCAGGCGCCTGCGTCTGAGTCGGGTGGTGGCACCAGAGCTGGCTGGCTGCCGAACCCACTCTGACCTCGCAGGACCTCGCTGGGCCTCAGGGGGCCTGGCCCTGTGTGGCCCCCAGGGCACTGGCTGCTGGGCCACTTCCTCCGCTGCCTGGGACTCGGCCCTTCCACAGGGGCTCTCGGGTGCAGGGATGCCGGCAGGGTCCCGGGCACCCGCGCCCTCTCTGGCTCTCCTGGGTTCTGGCCCCATCCCTGCACCTGGGGACCCGTTATCGGAGGGCACCTCTCCTCAGCGGCCTGCTACTGCCAGGGCCTCTGGGGATGGACATTTGCCCCAAAGGGTCAGGAAGGACTTTGGGATCCAGAATAGACCTGTGCCCTCCTGAAGCACTTGATTTGGAGCCCCTCAGAGGACCGAGGGGCCCAGGCCATGGGTGCCCTGGTCATGGTGCCGGGGGGACCAGAGGAGGGGCCCTGGGGGCTCTTCCCGAAGGGCAGGGCTGTGGCCGTGAGCCCTGGAAGCAGCACGGGTAGGCCTGCAAAAGCTCAGGGACAGAGTGGGGCCATTCAGGGAAGATGAAGGTCGTGCAAAGGCCCCAGGGCATGAGACCCTGGAGTGCGGGTGCTTCTCAGCCTGGGCCAGAGCCTTGTGCTGGTCTGCGGCTGGACCCTGGAAGCATTAGGCATCCTGCCCTCTGCCCGGGGTACCAGGATGGGGTCAGGGAGGACTCCCAAACACAGCAAAGCCGCTCTTGGGGGCGCACTTGGGGAGCTTTAGGGTGTGGGGTTGCTTTGTTCTGCTTTTCCTGAGCCATGCTCAGCTGTGTTCAGTCCTCCTGACTGCTCAGAAGTCCCTCCCGGAGGCGTCAGGGGCCATATGTGGTGGTGCTGGGGACCAGCCCAGGTCTGATGGTTCTGGGGGGCTTATTGTTTCAATTTTATTTTTATAAAGTTGCTCACCACAACTGAACACAAATCCCACCACTCTGCACCTTCCCACCACCGTTTTCGAATGTTTCCGCCCCAAGTCCCAAGCCCTGCCCCAAAGCAGAACCAAACTCATGAACTGTGTCTAGAGGCAAGTGTGGGACGCTCGTGTTGCCTGCTCCTTTGACCCCGTCGAGCGTGGGTGTTGCTCTTGGGAGTCAGGGTGTGGAGTGTGTGGCGTCCAGGAACTCCACAGCACGTCCCCTCAGGGGTGAGGCTCGCCCGAGCTGGGGGGAGTGACCTGAGTTCCGGAGGTTTTCAGCTGCGGGTGTCACGCGCCCCGAGGGCTTTTCGGAGCCCTCTCGAGCTCTGCCCCGAGAAACGGGGCCCTGGTGGCGGGTCAGCCCTTGACCCAGGCCGCCCACCCTGTGCCCTGCAGGACTTGCCCCCCCCACCCCCCACTGTCTGGCCTCTCTCAGGGTGTCCTGGAAGAGGGTTAGGTTGTGTGGTGTGCAGACGGGAGACCTAGGGGCCAGGAGGCAGTGTAGGCCCTGCCAGGGCGACCGGGTGGCTGTGTCCGGCTTCAGGGGGAGGGGACAGGGCTGCACTGTTGCCCACTGCATGGAGTCGGGGCAGCTCCGGCACGTCTGGAACCGATGATGCCGTGTTCCTGGATCTGGATCGGGAGTTGCTGGTCAGGGGCCCAGGGCCACTTCCAGGCGGCTGAGGGGGGATTCTCGGCTTCAGGTCTCCTACCACCTGCCCCTCTGCGGGGACACAGTGCACACCGCACGCAGAACACAGGCCAGGCTCCTGTGGGGGTTCCGGGCAGAGGAGAGGAAGGGCAGGAGGAGGCGGGGGGAGGGGGGAGGAGGAGCAGGAGCCTGTGGGCTGCAGAGGGGCCCCAGGCCTCCAGGGAGGTGCTGGGTCTGCACCCAGTAGGGGCGACTCCACACAGCTCAGGAGAGGAATCTGGAGGGGAAACTGGGGCCCGGGTGGGCGGGGAATGCCGTGCTCCTGGGCCTGGGCTGGGCCGCCAAGGTCCCACCAGCCAACCTCCCTTCAGCTTCCTAGCTTGCCCTTCCAGGCTGCTTCAGACTTGGGCCTGGCCTGCAGGAGAGGACCCTGCCCCAGGCTGTCCACGCTCCCCAGGGGAGGTGGGCAGGGCACGTTTCCCTGGACCTGAAGTCAAACCAGGCTGTCAGGGGGCAGGATGAGGGCTGAGGCCACGAGGCGGGGGCGGGAGCAAGAGTCCTGGGGCGGAGAGGGCAGACCCCAGACCCCGGGGCAGACCCTGAAGCCCCCAGCCTGGCTTAGGCCCAACTCTGCGACAACTGCTGCAAGGGCCTCCCAGAGCTCCTGACTCTCAGTGCTCATCTTGAAACACAGGACATTCCAGAACATTCCACGGGCCCCTGGACGCGGAGGGAGGCCATGAGTGAAACTAGTGCAGGAGCCCCGCGGTCTGAGAGAGCACCGAGGGGTGCAGGGCAGACACTCACACCGTCAGGCGGCCCCTCGCAGACCACCCAGCAGATGGGCAGTGGGCGGGTCAGCCCTGGGGGGCTCAGGGGGATGCAGGGTGCTGGGGATGGACGGGGTCAGTGTGCATGAGGCGAGTGCCTGCCCACTGTACTGTCTCTCTGCCCCCGGCTCATTTGCTTGGTTTGGGGCCACACCCAGTGGTGCTCAGGGCTTACCCCTCGCTCTGTGCTCAGGGGTCACCTCTGGTAGGGCTCAGTGATCAAGTCTGCGTCATCTCGTGCAGCGAACGTGCCCTTCCCCTCTGCCCTATCTCCTAGGAGATTAATTTTGTTTTGGCTTTTTGGGTCACACCTGGCGATGCTCAGGGGTTCCTCCTGGCTCTGTGCTCAGGAATTACTCCTGGCGATGCTTGGGGGACCCTGTGGGATGCTGGGGATCGAACTCAGGTCGGCCACGTGCAAGGCAAATGCCCTACCCGCTGTGCTATTGCTCCAGCCCCAGGAGATTAATTTCAATCTTCCTTCTAAAGCCACACGTTTTCCTCAAAGTACCACTTTAACTGCATCCCACTAGGCTTAATATTATGTTATTTTCATTTAAAATACTTTGTGACTGGGCCACAGAGATAGGACAGCAGGTAGGACGTTCGCCTTGCACATGGCCAACCCAGTTCCCCATCCCAACGCCCCGCCCGGTTCCCTGAGTGCAGAGCCGGGAGTATTGCTGGGCGTGACCCAAAACACAATGAAACAACAATCACCTTCATCACTTCCCCTGCAATTTGGCCCGCCAGTTATTTAGAAAAGCTGTGTGTGACTCGTGATCATCTCCAAGGCTCTTAGCTGTTTCCCGCTATTCTGAGAGAACACAGCATACAGTTCCCTCCTTGGGCCCGTGTGGTCACTGTGGCCCCAGGTGTCCGACTTTGGCCAGCGTCCTACGCGCACCCGGAGAGAACGATCCTCCCGCACTCCGGGTGACGCGAGGTGTGCAGCGGGAGCGTTGGCTTGTGCTGAGGCCGAGCAGCGGGGTAGCAGAGGGACACTACGCCCACAGCCGGCGTGGTGATGGGCCAGGCCCACGTGGACCCCGGCAGGTGTGCTGGGGTCAGGCTGGGCAGCTGTGCGCGTCAGTGCTAAGGGGCAGGTGACCTGGAGGTCACCCCCAGGGCAACAACAGAGCGTCTGGGGGCAGCCAGGGCCGGGCCGGGGCCCCGGCGAGGGGCAGGGGGTTTCGGGGCAGGGACGCGGGGCACGGGGGGCCGGGCAGGGGTGCTGGGGCCGGGGTGCGGGGCAGGGGTGGTCCGGCGGGCAGGGACCGGTGCGAGGGGCGCGCGGGCGGGGGGGACCGGGCAGGGGCGCACCCCGGGGTGCCGCGCGCCAGGTGCGGGGGCGCGGCCCGGCCTCCGGCGCCTCCTTAAGCGGCGGCCGCGCCCCGCCCCGGCGCTTCCCTACAAGGCCGGGCCGGACCTCGGCGCCCGCGGCCGCGCTGCCCGCGCCCCGCCGAGCCGCGCCGGGCGGGTCGGGCCGGGCGGGACCGAGCCGGGCGGGCCGAGCGGGCCGGGCATGCGGCGGGCCGGGCGCGCGGCGGGCCATGGAGCTGCTGCGCCGCCCGTCCGCGCTGGCGGCCGAGCTCAGGGGCGCGCTGGACCGCGCGCCCACCGACAAGGAGCTGGTGGCGCAGGCCAAGGCGCTCGGCCGCGAGTTCGTGCGCGCGCGGCTGCTGCGCGCCGGCCTGGCCTGGAGCGCGCCCGAGCCCGCCTGCCCGCCCGGCCGCCTGGCCGAGGTCAGCGCCGTGCTGCTGCGCCTGGGTGAGTGCGGGCCCGGAGCCCCGGGACCCGGACCCGGCCCGGACGCGGAGACCCCCGCCCGGGACCCGGCCCCGAGCCGGCCCGGCGCCCCCAGACCGGAGCACCCCCGCCCCGGCCCGGCCCCGGAGACCCCGCCCGGAGGCCCTGATCCGGCGCCCCCAGAGCGGAGCACCCCCGCCCCGGCCCCGGAGACCCCGCCCGGAGGCCCTGATCCGGCGCCCCCAGACCCGGAGCCCCCCGCCCCCGCCCCGGACCCGGACCCCCGCGCGCCGCGAGACCCCGCGTTCCCTGCGCTCCGCGCCCCGCGCGCCCGTCCTCGCCCGCGCTGGCCCTGCCGCGCGGACCGCCCGCCAGCAGCCCGGAGACTAGGGCTTTGGAGGCTCAGCTTCCAAAGTGGTCCCGGCCCCGAGCCGGCCCGGGAGCCCCTGCGGGCCCGCGCGTCCCCGGTGTGTTTGGAGAACCGGCCCTGTACCCCTGCCCTGGGCCAGGCTGCCCAGCGGGGGCAGCATCCCCGGTCGGTTCTCCCCGCAAGGAGGCCCGACCCGCAGTGATTCCCCTTTGAAATGAGCCTAGGGGCCGTGGGGCGCGCAGCCCACTCGGCGGGCTGGGGGAGGAGGCAGCGGCCGGGACGCGGTCGGCTTGTCCTTGTTTGGGTGTGGGCCCAGGAATGTGTCCCCCCCTGTGTGCGTGTCTGTGGGGATGTCTACCCTATGTACATCAATTAGTATACGTGTATATGTGCCAGTGTGTGCTCACGGGTGTATGTGTACTGTGTGCCCGTTTGTACACACCCATATGTACCCGTGTGTGCGCATGGGTGTACATATACTGTGCCCGTGTTTATAAACCTATATATGTACCAGTGTGTGAGCATGGGTGTATGTGTACTGTGTGTGCCTGTTTGTACACACATACCTGTACCAGTGTCCGTGCACAGGTGTGTGTGTACTGCGTGCGTGTGTGCTGTGTACGTGTGTGTGTGTAGGGGTAGCTTCAGCGGGTGACCCGGAGGACCCCATGCGAGCCTGAACTCCTGTTCGCTGGGCGCAGAGCTGCCTGTGTGGGTCTGCGCAGTCTCCGTGGTGCCCCAGAGGCCTTTCCGTCAGGCCTCCCCAGCTCCTGCCCCCCCCCAGCACCCCACCCTGGGTCCCCTGCTGCCCCTCCCCCAGTGTCCCCAGCTGCTTCAGCCAGTGCAAACAGGAAGGAGGGTCATGTCCCCTGGGCTTCCTCAGTGGTCCTCCAGGGGAAACCCAAGCCCCGCCCTGCCCCTGCCCTGGTCCTGTCCTGACTTCAGAAGGGGATCAGAAAAGGATGGAGCCAGCTGGCTCAGGGAAACAGCCCACTGGGCCCCTCCGCTGGGCCCCGCTGCCCGGCCCGCTGCCTCACTGGGCGGGGCTGCACCTTCATGCCTGCCGTGGGGTCCCTAGTGCAGCCTCTGCTGGGCTGGGTGCTGGCCACCTGCCTGGTCTGCCACGCACTGTGGCCGGTGAGTCACCAGCAGGCAGGCCCGGCCCAGATCCCAGGATTCCCGCCACACCGGCCCAGCCGGCTGGGGGGCGGGGGGGGTCCTGCCAGTGGGGTGGGGCCACGTGGGCAGCTTTGGGCAGACCGTGTGGGGGTGAGTGGGCTCGGGCTGGGAGGACGCGGCACTGACCCCCGTGTGCTGCAGGGGACGAGCTGGAGCAGATCCGGCCCAGCGTGTACCGCAACGTGGCCCGCCAGCTGCACCTGCCCCTGCACTCGGAGGCGGCTGTCACCGATGCCTTCCTGGCAGTGGCCGCTCACATGTTCTCTGCAGGTGGGTCCCACGGGCTGGGCTCTGAGTCCTGGGGCCTGGCTGCCGGGGTCCCCTCGCAGTGAGGCTGCATGTCCCCAGCACCGGCCCCCTCCCACGTGCTCCAGACACGGGCCTGAGGGGCTGCAGGGGACCGCCCAGCCTCGTGGGCTTTTGAACTGCTGGAATAGGGGGTGGGTATGGGTGTGTGTGAGGGGGTGTGGGGGTGTGAAGGGTATGGCCGTGTGTGTGTGTGTGTGTGTGTGTGTGTGTGTGTGGGCATGTGAGGGTGTGTGTGGGGGGAGAGAGAATGTGTGTGAAAAGAGGCATGGGTGTGAAGGGGTGTGAGGGTGTGTGGGAAGGGGTTTTGGGTGTGAGGGATGTGGGTGCGTGAGAGGGTGAGTGAGGTGTGATGAGGGGGTGTGGGTGTTGAGAGTCTCTAAGAGGGCTTGGATAGGTGAGCAAGGATGTGTGTGTGTGTGTGTGAGAGAGGGTGTCAGTTGGTGAGCAAGGGGGTGTAGGAAGTGAGTGTGAGTGGGGGGTTCTGGGTTGCCCCTCACCTGCTCTGCTGTTGGGGCACTTCCAGCAACCCCTGTGTGGATCTTGGTTCTTGCTTCCTGTCACCTGGGGACTGCCTCATAACCTGAGGTTGCCACGGTCATCTTGTGAACGAGTGCGAGAGAATGGCCACCCCAGGTGGTCAGGGGCCCAACTGAGACACCAATCAAAGTGGCTAATGGGTGGGGCACAGCTGGCAGGGCTCTTGCCTTGCACATAGCCGATCTGGGTTTTATCCCCAGCAACCCAGATGGTCCCCCACGCCCTGCCATGAGTAATCCTCAGTGCCCGCACACACGCGCGCGCGCGCACACACACACACACACATGCATGACTGCAGGGCATTTTAGGCTTTGCACAGGTTCAATCCCGGCACTACTTGGTCCCCCCAGCACTGCTGGGAATGACCCCTGAGCACAGCCTGGTGTGGCTCAAATCCCTCAGATGCCAGGGGAGCCTGGCATGCGACCGAGCCGGGAGGGTACATGCCCGCCCCAGGAGGCGCCTGAGCCCCACCATGTGCCCAACAGCCCCCAGCCTGGACCGTCTCTTCCACAGGGCACTTGCTGTCCACCAACTTCTCCCAGTGCCAGAGGGCTGAGGTGGGCTCCGGCCCCCGTGCAGGGCGTGGGGAAGCTGGGGAGCTACTGCAGACGGGAGCAGTGGCAGGCCTCAGCTGGGGGCAGGGGCATCGGCACCGGGGCTGGGCCTGCCGACTGCTCTCTCTTGCAGGCGTCACGTGGGGCAAAGTCGTGTCTTTGTATGCGGTGGCGGCAGGCCTGGCGGTGGACTGCGTGCGGCAGGCCCAGCCCGCCACAGTGCACGCGCTCGTCGACTGCCTCGGGGAGTTCGTGCGCAAGACCCTGGCCCCGTGGCTGCGGAGGCGTGGTGGATGGGTGAGGGGTTGGGATGGGGTGCGTGGTCTTGTCCCTCCAGAGGGTCCGCCCTGACCCCGGCGCTGCCCCCGGGGCCCTTGTGTGGGACCCACGGGAGTTGGCCTCGTCTGCCCCGCTGCCCAGCACGGTGACGTCCCTGTCCTCCTCTCCCGCAGACCGATGTCCTCAAGTGCGTGGTGAACACGGAGCCCGGCTTCCGCTCGCACTGGCTGGTGGCGGCGCTGTGTGGCTTTGGTCGCTTCCTGAAGGCCGCCTTCTTCCTGCTGCTGCCTGAGAGATGAGCCTGGCCTCGGCGCCTGCAGCCGGGGTGGCAGTGGGCCTCCCGCTCTCCGGTCGCTCTGGCCTGTCCCCCTCCGTGGCCTCGGGGACACAGCTGGTCTCGGTCCCTGCAGCCGCGAGCCCTGCCCTTGGAAGCCCGGTGTGGCTGAATCCAGGGTGCCTGGTGGACTGTCCCCGTCTGCGGGGACCCTGTGCTCTGGTTTCCGCCAGACCGGAGGAGCCCCCCACCGTGGTGTACAGGCCCGGAGTGTGGTCCAGTAAAGGTCTATGTCCATGGCGGTGGCCATCTGCTTCTCTCATCTGTGGCCACTGTGAGCCCAGCACCATCTATCAGGAGGTGCAGGAAAACACGTCCCTGACGACTCCACAGTAGTCCTCAACACTCCCAATCTGTGTTGTTTGTGTGGGGATTTGTTTCTGGGCCACACCCAGCGGTGCTCAGGGCTTGCTCCTTGTGGGGCTCGGGGAACCACACAGGGTGTCAGGAATGGAACCCAGGCTGGCCACATGCAAGGCCAGCACCCACCCTGATGGCCTGCAGCCCCAGTCTAAACAAACTAAGTCATCCAAAGCAGGAGGAGGCCTGGGCCTGGCACCCCGGCTGGTGAGTGCGCAGGAGGCCCGAGGGCACTGGGCTCCAGACACTGAGGACAGGCCCGAGGCCTGGAAGCAGCCGGAGAGGCAGCAGGACGGTAGGCTTGTTCCTACAAGTGGAGAAAAGTGGTGAGCTTGGAGGCGCGGGCACCGCCCCTGCTCCCCGCCCGCCAAAGCAGATGCCACAGGCCTGAGTGGGTTGCACGTCGCCTTGAGTCACGGGCCCTCGGTGGAAGACAACAGGAAAATTCTGTTAGAGGGTCCAGCACTTTCCAAATGTTTGCAGGGGCCGGAGAGTATGGCAGGGCACTTGCCTTGCACGTGGCCGACCCGGGTGCAATCCCCAACATCCCAGATGGTCCCCCAAGCCTGCCCGGATTGATCCCTGAATGCAGGGCCAGGAGTAAGCCCGAGCACTACTGGGCGTGGCCCCAAGACAGTAACAACGGCGCCATGTTTGCAGTTGGAGGCAGGAAAGGGGGGGGGGCGTGCTGATGCGGCCCCTCCAGGGGCCGGAACACCCCTCTTGTGGGCTGCCCTGCAGCATGCTACTGCGCTCAACAGTGCCCCTAGAAGTATTAGCCAAAGTCGTGACTGTTATGGCTGTGTCACCCCCGATAGTGATGTGATCAGATGGGTGATCCCCAGGACCATGAAATCCCCCGAGCACTGCAGGCGAGAACTCAGCATTGGGCCCGAACGCCGTCAGGAGTGGTCTTGAATAGGACTAATATTTCTAATTCAGGAGTTCCAAAACCCAGAAAAAGGCAACAGAAATATTAGCCAAACAAACCACCCAGAGTTCCATTTCTTGCCACCAGGTTGACCCAGGCCCAGAGCCTACGTGAGGTTCTGGCTCTGGAAGTCTGAAAGGCATACGGCCTTCACCCCATCCCACTCAACGGAGCCGGCTACTGGGAAAAAGCAGGCCCACGGGGCAGTGTGGTAGGGATGGGCACTGTGGCCAAAGGTCAGGGTGGGTGGTCAGGTACCTGTGGGTCATCTGCAGACTCGTACCATTTGCACCCGTGACCCTGAGGGGGGCTGACATGGCCCTGCCCTGGGACGGTGCTGGAGTGTTTTCCAGCTCTGGCTGCTCTGTGGGCCACCGAGGACAGCTCAGCAGTGGGGACAGACTCACTGCCACTCCCTGACACAGTGGGGAGCTGAGCTGGAGGGGGCCAGGGCCACTCTAAGAGCCCACAGAGCCAGGAAAGCAGCACCAACAGTGACCAGCAGGACCTGGGCACTCCCGGGGGCAAGGGCGAGAGGACACCCTGCCAGTGACCTGGGGCTGGGCACCTTGGGCAGACAGACTCCAATTGCCGGTCGGGCTGGGCCTGTCTCTGCTGTGCACACAGGTGAGGGTGCTGCGGCAGTCCTGACCATCCGGCCTGGGCAGGGGGTAGACGGCACCCTTGGCAGCCCTCTGGGCCACCTGGCGAGCTCCTGTCTTACTCCTGGCTCTGCTTGGCGGGGGGGGGGGGGGGGGGGAGCGGGGGGCGGGGGGCCCGTCTGCGGTGATGCAGGTCAAACCAGAGCTCTGCACTCTCCTGCCCACTGAGCAGCTCATGACCAAGCCGTTGGGCAGGGGTCAGTGAGTCTGAAGAGAAGCAGGACCTGCTAGGTCTGTCACGATGGAGAGGAGCCAAGGCAGATCAGGCGAGTGGTGGCCTCTGTTTCTATGACTGGCCATGAGGAGGACACAGGCCACCACTGGCTGGCTGCAGAGTCAAACAAGCAAGTTTGTTTCACCACGGTGGTCGACCCGGAAGCAGCCATGCGAGACTATGTGGGAACTGCGGGCTCCTGGGAGACAGGTCCAGGCACCCGTTCCAGCTGGGCCCTGCAGGGTCGGGCGCACAAGGCCCTGTTTGTACCTGGGATCTCAGCCTTTCGGCTTGAGTGAGCCTTCTCCATGCCAACCTTTGTGCCCCAGTTACTGGACCCTGAGGGATGAATGCCTGAACCTGGGTTCTGAGAAGGCCCTGGAGGCCCACGCCCTCCTTGCCCTGTTTAAGGGCTCCCTGAGGCCCCCACGTGGCAGAAAGGTGCTCCCACTGCCGCCAGCCCCACCTCAGAGTCATTGAACCAACTTGGAAGGGGCAGGACAAGCAGTTTGGGGCTGAGTGAGAGCCATGCTTTCCAAGTGGGGACCGGAGTGCTCGAGATCCCTGGCCCCACAGAGTCTCCTGGGCAACCCCGTGAGTGACCTCCACACAGAGCCAGGCATCACCCTTGAGCACTGCTGGGTGCACCCCGACGGTAAAACAAACAGAAAACTCAGACACGGTCTCCAGCAGCAAAAGAAAGGTCCACTCTGCGCCAGTGATCCTATCCAAAATGCTCAGCCATAAAAATAAAGGCCTTTTATTTGGTTTTACTCTGCCATTACAGGGGCACGCGGCGACACTCTACGAGCCCACAAGGCCCGTGTCCCCCCATGGTGGCCAGGCCCCGCCTGACGAAGCTTGCTCTGGGTCACGGGGTCACTTTCCTGTAGGTGATGTGGAGATGCTGAGTCATCGGCTGGGTAGTGGTTGCCATGGAGACCGTCTGCTCAAGTTTGCCTTCCGAGTTTAACCGGAATCTTCGGGTGATCTGAACAGAGCAAGAAACACAAAGCACCTTGGGGTCTGGTTCCCAAATCCCCTCAACTCTCAGGTCCTGCAGCTGCCCTCTCAGTCTGCGCGGCGAAACGGCCTGCCGTGGACTGCCTGTGCCTGAGACGGCCCGTGAGACGGCCGTGTGCGCGGCTGCCTGTGCGAGAGGCCTGAGAATGTGCGAGAGGCCACCTGTGTGAGGGCCACGGCTGCCCTCCCTGTCCTGCAGCCTTATCAGAACCCGGGGGGCACGGCTGGTCCCTGTGATCTGCTTCGGACCCGGACTGGCTCTGCTCCTTCATCGCCCTCTTCGCCGCCTGCCTGTCACTGAGCTCAACGTGTTAAGAAACACCCCATCCGGTGTCCGCACTACGGGGGCGAGTCACGTGCCGACAGCGGCCGACCCCCGAGAAAGGGGTGTGCGGAAGAGAAGCCTGAAGGTGGCGGTCTGTGAGCCAGCGAGCGAAGGGGTGGAATGACTTCCAGGAGAGTCTGCTCGTGCTTCTGGCCGTAGCCAGCTCATCTCACCGGAACAGCCAGACTCAGGGCCTGCTTGAGGTGGTGGAACAGCACGAGGGCAGCCGGGCCCAGGGTCTGCAGGAGGCGTGCAGGACCCACGGGCAGCTGTGGAGGCTGGGAGTCTGGAGGACACATGCTGCCTGGAGCAGTGTCGGGACTCAGTGTGAGAGCAGAGGCCACAGAGAGCCCAGGACCAGGGGCCCAAAGGGCTGAACCCCAGAAGCAGATGGGGGGAAGTGTAACCAACAGGCCCTTGAGGCCTGCACACTTAGACACGAGCAAGGGGGCAGAGGGAGCGACTCCGCCCTGGTGCTCCCCAGCAGCCGCCTCTCCTGCAGAGCACCCTCCCCTCCGAGACGGGAGGGCTGGACGCGCCCCATGCCACGGCTGGGCCTGGGGGCTGTCCCCAGGAGGAAGGGGGGCTCTGGTAGGAGGTCCTGAACACCGGGACCGAAGGAGGGCAGCATCGCAGTGAACGCGTCCTGGCTTCTCTTCCTTCCCTCTGTGGCGGGGAGCGGGGATGGCCCTGGCTGTGCTCGGGGCATGGGGCTGGGCCCGGGCCTCTCGCATGGACAGCCTGTGCTCAGCCTACTCATTCCTGGGATGGAATTCCTAAGGAGGAATTCGTACTGACAGTGCTGAGACACTTAAAAAGAACAATCTCAAGACCTAACTATGATATAAAACAATAGAACTGGCTGGCAAACGAACTCTGTCGAGCCGCCACCTGGAAACCCAGGCGAATGTCGCAGCCGTGCCCTGTGCAGCCGAACAGCGGAGCGACGCCAGAGGGCGGGCACAGGAATGCCTCAGCATTTGGAGCTCGGAGTCACGTGGCACTGGAAACTGACTCTGGGCTGGAAGACGCAGGATGTGCACCCTGGCCCTTGGAGGTCTCCTCTAAAATATTTTAATGGAGGGGCTGGAGCAATAGCCCAGCGGGGAGGGCGTTTGCCTTGCACGCGGCCGACCAGGGTTCGATTCCCAGCGTCCCATATGGTCCCCTGAGCGCCGCCAGGGGTGATTCCTGAGTGCAGAGCCAGGAGAAACCCCTGAGCATCGCCGGTGTGACCCAAAAAGCAAAAAGCAAAAAAAAAAAAAAATTTAACGGAGTCCATGCAACCCGGGTGGGAAAAGGTTTACTGAGCTTTAAAGTATGAGTGAGGAAATGAAGGGACTCCCAAGATGGTGTTGACGTGGGCACCAGAGCTGGCAGATGGGCGGCAGCTCAGCGCTCTGAGAGCTGGCCCATGGGCTCAGAGGGTGTCTGCATGAATGAAAGCAAGTGCCCTCTGAATATTTCTCTCAGAGTGGCCTTGCACGAGACCAGCTTGGCTCCCCCTGGGGGGCGCTGGCCCGAGCGGGACTCGTGAGAGACGGCGGCAGCGCGGCCAACGACGGAGCAGCCGCAGCTCTCGGCGCCGTGGACAGGTGGCGGCAGAGTGTGTGGACGACTAGCGCTCTGGGTCCAGCCAGGCACCACCGCAGTGCGCAGATCCCGGAGCGAACGGGTCCTCGGGCTCCTACCACGGGGAGCTGGCTCGGGTGGCCCTGGTGACTCGCTGTTGCCACCGGCAGGGCGTCCCGGCCCTCCCATGGACCAGCCGTTGCTGCTGTGCCACCCGCAGCGTATTCTGGAGGAAAACCCCCTGAGCACCAGCTGGCGAGCGCCCCTGGGTCAGGTTCTGCTGGATCGCTGGTGACGGCCTGCCCGGAGTGCCAGAGCTGCATCTGGCAGCCATACTGGCTCTGGTCCTGGTCCCGGTTGGGTCGCTGCTGCCGTCATCGCTGGGGTCCAGAAGGCGCAGTGCCACTGGCAGGCCAGCCCGGTTCCGTGGGGCCAGAGCATCAGCAGCCTGATGGGGCCCTTGGGCTTCCAGACACCTCAGAGTCACCACTATGACTCTGGCCGAACCCCAGTAACTCGAGACCATGTTTTCCGAGAAATTAAACTGCCAATATTCGGGTGCGTGGGAGCCCCACCCACAAACCACCACCGGCTCCATCTTACAAGCTCATTTCTAAGTCTTGCTCCAGAGATTTGTAAACAAATCTCAAAACAGATTAAAAAAAAAAAAAGATGCAGTAAATCCTCTCAGGCTCACACGGGTGAGTATTACGGGGTACATCAGAGGGGGGTGGGTTGGCACAGTGCTTCCCCCAACAGAGCCCCCGGCAGCTGCTTGTGCCCACAGTCCAAAATCACCGCCCTGGGACCGGAGCGATAGCACAGCGGGTAGGGCGTTTGCCTTGCACCCGGCCGACCTGGGTTCGATCCCCGGCATCCCATATGGTCTCCCAAGCACCGCCAGGAGTAATTCCTGAGTGCAGAGTCAGGAGTAACCCCTGAGCATTGCTGGGTGTGACCCAAAAAGCAAAAAAACCCAAAATCACTGCCTTGTCCCTGACCAGACCCCTCTGTCTCGAGATGGACCTCACTGAAAAATTAAGCTGTTGAAAATATGGGTATGCAGGTTTCTCGGGATCTGGATGGGCAACCTTCCCCACCTCCCTGTACTTCTGGAAGCCCTGGCAGTCACATCCACACCCCAAAGCTGCAACTCAGTTAAAAGGGCTACTCCAGCTGTACCTTCCTGATAAAAACACTGAACACACATGATGACTGCTTTAGTACATGTACTGCAAACCAGGTACATGGGGCCAGTGACTGAAAACACCAGGACTCAAGGAGTTGGGATTGGGCCGTCCCTTCCCATCTCCCCGCCCTCCCGGGGTTCTGGCTGTCACGCCGAGAACTGCCTCCGGGTGCCATTAATGCACATTACCAGCCGTGATCCAGGGACTCACGGAAGAATCTCAGGACCACGCAGCTCGCTGCAGAGATGGCTCCGGGCCTCAGTTATTTCAATTTTTAGAATCCCAGGAGCACTCAGCTGCTTTTGTGGCCATGCAGTATCTCATACTATTTTTTCCCCCTTTCTTTGTTGACTCACTATGAGACAGACCCTTACAGATATCTTGTACTTTTCATAACAAGCAATGCAAAATCTGCCTGTGAAGCAGGCTTGAGAGTGGTGGGACACTCTGAAATAATGTGGGAAGGTGTAATGGTGGTGGGACCGGTGTTGAAATATTTTGAATGTAATCAATTGTGAACAACTTTATGAAAATAAAATAAAAAAAAAGTGCCTGCCATAGGGGGAGGCGGGGGGGGGGGGGGCTGGGGACACTTGGTGGTGGGACATTATACACTGGTGGAGGGATGGATGTGGTAGATGGACGTTGGGACACTGTATGATTGAAAACCCAATCATGAACAACTTTGTCGTGTTCTATCTCACAGTGATTCAATAAAAAACAACCAGCCCACCTAGGACTGCCTTGCATGCAGGCCCAGGTTCAATCCCAGGGGCCACACGGCCCGCCAAGCACAGAGCCAGGAGTAGTAGCTGAGCCCCACTGGGGGTGGACTAGACCCAGACAGACAAAAAGCCAGGGCCAGAGGCAGGAAGAGCCTGGCGTGTGCATGACCTTGGTCTGAAGCACAGAACCAGGAGCGATCCCTGAGCACAGAGCCAGGAGTAAGCCCTCCGCACTATCAGGTGTGGCTGAGCCCCTCCCCTTAAGACCCCCAAGTACCGAATCCAAAAGACCAATGTAAACCCCAAAATTAAAAGGAAAGAAAAAGGGGTAAGAAAGACTGAATTTATGAAACCTACTAAGACTGAATGATGGAGAAACAGAAAACCTAACTCACAGGGAGACTGAATCTCGGGCAAACAGGTGTGGTCTGATGGCTTCCCCAGAGAAAACGGTGCTTACGTCACTGTACAAGCCAGAATCATCCCAACCCCAAAGTCAGAAAGATGGTACCAGAGAGCAGCCCACTTCAGTACGACACCACAGACAGCAGAGCACGGCCACAGCAAGGCATCACAGACACTGGACGTCACGGTCGCGCAGCATGTACTTCTGGAATACGGATAACTGGACACACATAAAACCAGTCAATAAAGAACACATTATGGACTGGAGAGACAGTACAGTGGGGAGGGCGCATGCCTTGCACAGGGCCCACCTGGGTTCGTTTCCCAGCACTCCACGGTCCCCCGAGCCCACCAGGAGTGATCCCTGAGCACAGAGTCAGGAATAAGCCCTGAGTATCCCCAGATGTGGACCCCAAACAAAAACAAATAAAGGAGGTGCGATTAGCAAAGTGAAGAAGACCCAAGGTCTTCTCATCTGAGGCGAGACAATGCCAGCTGCTGCCCCTGGGGAACAGAGCCAAGAAACCCCAGCCAGGAGAAACTACTTCAGCGCGGCCAGGTCCACTGGAGCAGCACCAGTGGCCACCTCAATCCGCACAGAGACAAGAGCTCTACGCTGGCGAGCCGCCCACGGACACGGCTTCCAGGCCATACGCTGCCACCTGCACCGCTTCTAGGCCATACGTTGCGGCAAGTTCAATCCAAGAGGAGAAGAGGAGGAAATAAAAGGGGGCCAACTCAGGGAAGAAGAACTAAGATTTCTGTTTGCAGATACATGATCTGCTATAAGAAACCTCGTGAGTAAAATCAAAACTCCTTGAATGAATGAATTCAGCAAAGAAATAGGATACAAAGTCCACACACAATCGTTTGCATTTCTACACACACGAGCAATTTAAAAAGGGACAAGGAAAACTGAGCAGACGATAGGACAACGGCAGAGCACTCGCCCTGCACGCAGCTGATGTAGGTCTGATCCCTGAGTGCAGAGCCAGAAGGAAGCCCTGAGAACACCAGGTGTGACCCAAAGACAGAACAACAAAAAGAAATAAAATTGCATTTATAGTAACCTCAAAAAGAATAAAACACTAAACATTAATCAAGCAGGTGAACACAAGTATAAAAAATTCACAAACTTTTTTTTTGGGGGGATTGGGGTTGGGGGGTGCACACCCAGCAGTGCTCTGGGGTTATTCCTGGCTGTGTTCAGAGGTCACTCTTGGCAGGCTTGGAGACCATGTGGGGTACTGGGGCTCAAACCTGGGTGGGCCACATGTAAGGCAAGCACCTACCTGCTGTACAATCAGTCTCACCTCTTTACAAGACTTTTTTTTTTGCTTTTTGGGTCACACCCGGCGATGCACAGGGGTTTCCCCTGGCTCATGCACTCAGGAATTACTCCTGGCGGTGTTGGGGGACCATATGGGATGCTGGGAATCGAACCCAGGTCAGCCGTGTGCAATGCAAACGCTCCATCCACTGTGCTATCGCTCCAGCCCATCTTTACAAGACTTTTATTTTTTAAATTACATCTTTGTTGCTGCTGTCTGGGGGCCACACACAGCTCAGTGCTGCTGCGGGGACAGACCTGTCGGAGGAAGGGTGTCTGAGTCTGCGCCCCCACCTGCCGTCAAAAATCAGTCACGGGACTGCAGTAGCACAGCACCTGCTGGACTGAGCACAGGGACAGAGCTGCCATGCCACGACCTACCTGGGTTCTATCCCCAGCACCAAACAACAAAACACAAAGGAAAGGAGCGAGGGAAGACGTGCTAGAAAGAGGGAGGAACTAATTTGGCCATACGCAAGGCAAGTGCCTTATCCCCCTAAAGCAAAGGCTTTAAGTGAAACTGCCGTTTCCCATGAAACTGAGACGCGCAGAAGACAGCAGGCCCCCGTCCCTACACATGGTCAGAGCTCTACTTCAACCCCAATCGGTACACGTCTGGAAGACAGTTCAAGGGCAGGACGCACGCCTGCCTGGCATATGTGAGGCCCTGAATTCACGGGCCCTGGGCTACAGGACCGCCAGCCTCCGCTGGGGAGGCCTCAGGACTCTGAAGGAAACAGAGAAGACAGAACCAGAACCAGCAAGGCGGGGTGGGGCAGTTCAGTCTGCTGGAGGTCCTGCTCCCGGCAGCCCCTGGGGAGCAGAGCAGCCTGGGGTCGGCCGCAGGTACAGGGTGATGGGCTTCCAGTCCCCAACCCTCTGCCCCTGGCCATCTTCTCTCCTCATACCCTGCCCCCACCCTACAGGGGCACCTTCACAGACAAAGCTCCAGGCTCTCACTAGTAGAACTGCACAAGAAAAATACCTCCAACCACATAAAAAAAATGGGGATAAGAAATGAACAGAAGTTTCCTCAAAAAAGAAATACAAATGGCCAAAAGGTACATGAAAAAATGCTCCACATCGCTAGCCATCAGGGAGATGCAAATCAAAACAACAATGAGATAGCATCTCACTCACACTGCAGAGACTGGCACACATTCAAAAAAACAAAAGCAACCAGTGCTGGCGTGGATGTGGGGAAAAAGGGACACTCTTTCACTGTTGGTGGGAGAATGCTGACTGGTCCAGCCTTTCTGGAAAACAATATGGACAGTCCTTCAAAAACTAGAAATTGAGCTTCCATATGACCCCGCGTTACCACTTCTGGGAATATATCCCAGGGATACAAAAAAGCACAGTAGAAATGACATCTGTACTTTCATGTTCATTGCAGCACTGTTCACAATAGCCAAAATCTGAAAACAACCCAAGTGCCCTAGAACAGATGACTGGTTAAAGAAAAATGGATAGACATGGAGAGTATCTTGCTAAGTGAAATGAGTCAGAAAGAGTGACAGATATAGAAGGACTGCGCTCATTTGTGGAGTATAAAATAACATAACATGAGACTGACACCCAAGGACAGTAGACACAAGGGCCAGGGAGATTGTTCCATAATGGAAGCCTGTCTCATGAGCAAAGGGGAGGAGGCAGCTGGAATAGAGAAGTGATCACTAAGAAAAAAATGGCTGGAGGAATCGTTCGGGATGGGAGATGTGTGCAGAAAGTAGATCAAGGACCAAACATGATAACCTCTCAGGGTCTGTATTGCAAACCATAATGCCCAAAAGTAGAGAGAGATTATGGGGAATCCTATCTGCCATGGAGGCAGAGGGAGGGTGGGAAAGGGGGGTTATACCGGGGATATTGGTGGTGGGGAATGTGCACTGGTGGAAGGATGGGTGTTTGATCATTGTGTGATTGTAACCCAAATATGAAAGCTTGCAACTATCTCACAGCGATTCAATAAAATTTAAAAAAAAAAAGCTCCAGGCTCTGGTCAGCAGGGCTACTGGGCAGAGCTGGTCACTGTCCCCGCAAGGGGTTCCCTCTGTCCCCCCCAATGCAGCTGGTACCTCTGTCATCCCCAGAGCAGGCCCCTCTGTCCCCCACCCCTAAAGCTCTGTCTGCCCCTGCAGCAGAAGCTCTCATCGGCTTTGGTTCCATAGCAACAATGAGCAGGATGCAGGTAAGACAGTGATGAAGCAGGTCCCTGTCTGGGCAGCCCGAGCACTGTCAAGAGAGAACCCATACGCCCTCCTCCCCAACACACAAAGATACCTGAGCACTACCCCCCCCCACGAAGCAGGAAGTAAAGAGGCCTGATAAGTCAGGTCTGGCAGCTGGCTAAGCACTGTGTGTGAGTGAGCGAGCGCGCGCGCACACACACACACACACACACACACACACACACACACATATCCTGGTCTGGCTGGCTAAGACTACACACATACCCCATGGGTGTAGTGTGTAAAACACTACACAAAGATAACACAGTCTACACACACACACACACACCTTGGGGTGAGTGGCAGAGAAGTAAAACACAGTCTATTCTAAGTATTCTGAAATTCCAGATGAATCTGAACCTTTTCCTGAAGATGGTAAATCTGCGAATGACACAAAGGGCCAGGGGCTCTGGGGTACTTCGGAGGAGGGCCACTTCAGCTGCTGAGGGGCTGGCTGAGAGGGGTCAGGGAACAACAGCCTAGAAAGTCACACTCATCCTGGAAATGGTCCCGACACCCAACTTCAGGAGATGATCTAAGTGTTACCACAAGAAACATGCCTCAGCGCCAGGCCCTGGCACGTGGGGCGGCCATGCCACAGTCTGAAGGGAGAGCAGAGCCCGCCCCGGGGAGGCGGGGAAAGCCTCGCGGGGCCCTGAGCAGCTCTATCCTCAGCAGGACAGTGCCTGGACCCCAACTATGTCCACGGCAAGGCCTGGGAGGGACCGGTCACCGCACAAGCCCAGTCCCAGCCAGCTGAAGGGATGACCCTGGCTGGCTCAGCGGAGCGCACAGGATGCTGAAGGCACCAGGCCTGCCCACCAGCAGCCGCTGAGAGGCAGGCGCTCAAGACCTGGCCGTGACACGGACTGTTCCAGACCAACAGGGCCAATAAAGGCAGCGAGGACTGAGCTCGGCCCACAGAGGCCAGCACACTGCCCACACAGCCACCAGCCCCCTCCATCCACTGCGTTCACACAACCCCGACTGGCCACGCTTACACGGCATTCCTAGAAGAGGAAACGCTTAAGAACCCATTAACAAAAACCAGGGAAAAGAATGCCGGACACTCTCCCCAGATATCGAAAGAGAACATGAAGATGACCTTACAGCTTCAGGGACTTAGCAAAGAGACGAAGCCCCGGGAGGAGCACCCACAAGTCAGGAGACAGCACTCGGGGCTCTGAGGCACCTGGCCGCCCCCCAGCCCCCCAGAGCAGAAGCCAGAGGGGACAGGGGAGCAGGAGGAAGAGGCGGCAGAAGGCCCCAGGGATGCACAGACCCAGCTGGGGCAGTGCAGGGCAGGCCCGGGGGAGCTGCTTGCTCCCGTGGGGCACCGTGACTGGCCAGATAGGGTGCAGCGGGGACAGAGCGTGGCCACCGCCCTGGATCAAGCCCAGCCCCACACACGGGTCTCTGAGCAGAGCCAGGAGTCAGCCGAACGGCCGCTCCAGGTGCCTGCACAGGCTGGGAGGGGCTGGGACTGTGGAGCTCTCTGAAGGTGGGGCCGGGGTCTGGTCCCCAGAGCAGCACCCCTGCCCCAAAGCCTGTCCAAGTCAGAGTGGGAGTTGCAGTGCGCAAGCTGGGCCTCTCCTCCGAGTCCGAGTGTGGGCCGAGAGTCAGCTCAGACCCAGCAGGCCGCACGTCCCCTCTGAATTCTGCAGTTCACCGAGCAACACGGAGACGCTGCACACGTGGACAGAGGCAGGCCACGCGAGAATACGGGCAGGGTCTGGGGAGAAGTGAGAAGAGCGGCAACAGGCGGGCAGCACGGGGTGGCCAGGTGGGCGGGCCAGGGCCAGGGCCGGGGTGGGCGGGCTCACCTGCTGCACGTGAGGCTCCTTGGCGAAGGAGACCCTGGCGACGGAGTGGGACGCGAGGCACAGCTCCTGCCCGTTCACCTCGCCCTCCTCCACCTCCACGATGCCTGCGGGGACACAGTGCGCAGCCGTCAGGGCCACTCAAGCCGGGGCACGGAGCCCGCCCGCCCTCCCACCCTCGGAGCACCGGGCCGGAGAGCCGGCAGACGCACCTGTGTTCTGGGCGCTGACGAAGGCCGCCTTGTTGGTGTTGGGCTGGAGGCGGATGAAGCCGCACTCGCGGTGCAGGGGCTTGTGTGTGTCGGGGTGGAAGGCGTTGAACCTGCAGCCGGGAGAGGGGCACGTCAGGCTCCGCGGTGCCCAGCACCTGCCCCCACCAGCAGGACACTGGGCTCCACCGCTCGCCTTCCTCCCAAGCACTCCTCCGCCCTACCCTGTCCTGAAAGCCACTAGCTGTGCTGAGGGCACAGGCCTGCAGGGCAGCCGATGTGGTCAGGAAGGGGACAGCCGCGGAGAATCCTGGCAGCACCAACCTCCACATGGCCCCAGGCTAGCAGAATCTCAGAGGAAAGCAGCCTGACTCTCACCGACTCCACACACCCACACGGGCGCTCTCTGCGTCCCTATGTGACCGAAACACCCGTCATGAGAGTGAGCGGCCAGCACCTGAAGTCTCAGGACCTTCCCAGAAACCCCAGTCTGAGACACCACTGTGCAGGAGGGTTGCTGGGTGTTAACGGTTCCCAGCATTTGGCTTTGCCCTCATCCTTTCAACTAAGAATTGGGACCAGAGGGGTAGCACAGCGGACAGGGAGCTTGTCTTGTGTGCAGCCAACCAGGGTTCAATTCCCAGCACCCCATATGGTGTCGTGATTCGCCAGGAGTGATTCCTGAGCAGAGACAGGAGTAAGGCCTGAACACTGCTGGGTGCAGCCCAAAGGAAAAACCAAACAAATACAAGAATACAGAAGACGGGACTGGAGTGATGGTGCAGTGGGTAGGGTGTCTGCCTTGCACGTGTCCAACCTGAGTTCAATCCCCGGCATCCCATATGGCCCCCTGAGCACCGCCAGGAGTAAGTCCTGAGAGCAGAACCAGGAGTCAGCCCCGAGCATTGCTGGGTGTGACCCAAAATGGGGAAAAGGAAAATAATAAAGAAGACAACAACATAGTCTTCCAGCTCATCTTCAAATGGAGAGGCGCTATTCACACGGTGCCAAGTTAATCACTTACCGAACAACTGACACTAATGTAATTACGCTCATTTATGTACCTGACATAATCATTGGAGACCGAGGAAGGCACAGAGTTTCACTTACTTTTCTTTCTTTCTGTGTGTGTGTGTGGGGGGGAGGGGGGGGTCGTATCCAGGAGTGGTCAGGGCTTACTCCTGGCTCTGCACTCAAGGATCACTCCCGGAGGGGCTCGAGGCCACACCAGGTGCTGGGGTTGAACCCAGGTCAGCTGCATAGAAGGCAAGTGCTCTCCAGCACTCTAATTTTTATTTTTTTATGCTTTTTTGGGTAACACCCGGCAATGCATAGGAGTTACTCCTGGTTCATACACTCAGGAATCACTCCTGGTGGTGCTCGGGGGACCATCTGGGATGCTGGGAATCGAACCTGGGTCGGCCGTGTGCAAGGCGAACGCCCTCCCCGCTGTGCTATTATTGCTCCAGCCCCGAGCACTCGAATTTTTATGCTGAATTACTGCTTTAATTTTCTTGAGCATAGTGTCAAGAGTAGCCCGAGAAGAACCAGGTGTGCATGGAGCCCAACTCGTTCCATCAAAAAACAAACAAATACCCCAAACGAAAATAATTCTCAGCTACTTCCCATCCATGAGGCTGTCCCACTGCAACCCACAGCCTGGTGCATGGTCTCAGGAAGGGGCTGCACTCCTCTAGAGAAATGTCTGAGTTGGGCACACTGGGGGTCTGTGTGAGTGGGGGGGACTCTCTGGGGGTCTGTGAGTGTGGGGGGAGCACTCTGGGGGTCTGTGTGAGTAGGGGGCAGCACTCTGGGTGTCTGAGAGTGGGGACACTCTTGAGGTCTGAGTTTGGGGAGCACTCTGGGAGTCTGTATGGGTGGGGGGCACCCTGGGGGTCTGTGTGAGTGTGGGGGGCAATCTGGGGTTCTGTGAGTGTGGGGGCACTCTGGACGTCTTGTGAGTGTGGGGGAGCACTCTGGGGGCCGTGTGCGTGGGGTGAGGGGGCGAGGCACACGGGGCAGTCGCTCCCAGCTGCTCTTAGATCTCAGCAGTTGAGGCCTTCCTGGAGGCCTCCCACCACTGGGCTTGTCCCGAGGGAAGCCAAGTCATCTGACGCTTAGAGATCTCGGGGTGAGTGGCCTGTGACGGTGCCTCCTCGAGTGTCCGCACCCAAGTCCTTGACCACACGACGCTCCCGCTGCCCGCCCTGCGTGGCACTTACGAGAAGTTGAGCATGGGCTGGCCCACGTGGGAGATGTGCGCCTCCTCCAGGTACTGGAAGGGCTGCAGCGTGGGGTAGGTGCCGGTGCCCGGCGGGTCGGACAGCCACGTGCCCAGCATCCAGGACAGCGGCTCCACAGCTGGGTTCATCTGGGGCGGCTCTGAGGAAGGGGAACAGGCCGTCAGCTTTCTGCTGCCTGACCGCTCCAGCCACACCCGCAAGCTCCTGTGAGTGCCTCTGTCACAGCCGCCGTGCAGGGCCGTGCAGGGCGGGGGTGGAGGAGGGCCAGGCGTGAGCCGGGGCACCCTGCGGCTTCAGGGCCAGAGAGGAAGAAGTCTGGGCATGAGGAGGGCCAGAGGAAGGAAGGACAGGAAGGAGGCAGGAGGGACTGAGGCTGCAGGGCAGGACTCGACGTGAACTCTGCAGGCAGGACCCGACGAGCCGTGGAGACGGCTCCTTGCGTCCTGGGTGAGGCCCGCGGGTCACGGCTGTCACCTCCCAGGGAAGGCAGAGCTGGGACGCCTCAGTGCCCACGGCCAGCAGGTGCTGACGTGCACATTCCAGGGAGGTGTCCCAGTTTGGACTCAGGGACAGTGAGGCCAGGAGCCCAGAGGGTTTGGGGCTCTGAGGGCGGCCTCGTGGCCCGGCACTCTCGAGGTCACCAACCCCCTGGGGCTTGGGGCAAGGGACCGGCAGCTGTGGGGCGACAGGCACTGGGCCATCCTGGGAGCTGGACCCCGGAGGGCCACAGGTGCACCTGCCCTTACAGCACTTCTCTCTGATGAGACACTTTCACGGTGCTGCTCCTGAGAAATGCTCTGGGCTGGTCAGGTGCACACCTGCACCGCGTACCTTGTAGAGCCGCCTGGATTCTGCACCCTGCTGAAAGGAACCAGCCCTCAGGCTCCTGGGGCGCAGGAGGGAAGCACCGCGGGGCCCGTGCCTGCTCCAGGCGGCTTGGGGAAGGTACTCACGGGTAGCAGAGGGCAATGGCTGCAGCATCCACACCCACGTCCCTGGACCCCTCCGCACCCCAGGAAGCTGTGCTGTCATGTGCCTCCCCCCACGGTCTCTCCCTGAGGACGGCTCCCACCGAACCAACGGTCCTCCCAAGTGCTGTGAAGCAAAGGTGAGTAAGCAGAGCACTGACTTTCCCCTGAACGGGCTGCAGGCAGCGGACGAGAGGCCTGGGGGTGGGGATGGTGGGCGGGGGTTTGGGACTCTGAGCTGGGAGGAGTTTCGGGACGGTTCACCTAGCCTGTCAGCATCTGAACCATCCAGCCCGCGGCAGTCTCCAGAAAACAGAACAGCCAGGAAAGCGGCTGCTTCCCAGGGCCTCAGGAACGCCGGGAATGGAGCGCAGCCCTGTCAGTGAGGCACTGACAGGGAGGAGAGAACAGCGGACATGGGATGAGCAGCCCACAGGCCACACCAGTGTGGCCAGCACTGAGGCTCAGGGTCCAACCAGAGACCACCAGGGAAGTCTTGACCTACCCAGAATCTGGGGACTGAGCCACAGAACAAGGACACTTTGCCCTGCATGCAGCCGACCTGGGTTCGACCTGGGTGTGTACCTCAGCACCCCATCGGATCCACTGGGCCCCACCAGAAGTGGCCCCTGAGTGCAGAATCAGGAGTGTGCTCTGAGCACCACCGGGTGTGGCCCAAACACCAAATACACACCCAGAACCTCACAGGGATGCAAGCATGGGAGCTGCTCCTGGACACTGGCCCTGAGAGAACTGCCCGGAGAACTCAGGAAACTGCCCGTAGGTGCTGCAGACCCCACAAATCCCATACAGCCCCCTTAGGACCCACAAAGACCCCACAGGACCGACAAACCTCTCATAGACCCCACAGGCCCTGCACGACCCCACACTGCGCCTATACAGAACCCCCTGCACGAACCCCACACACAACCCGCATGGAGCAGAGAGAGTCCACATGAGCCTCACGCACAATCCACACAGACCACATGCAATCCACACGGGGCACACACACGATGGACCCCACCCTGCCCCACTGTGGACCCCACGCCTGTGGGCTCCCAAGGCCGTGGGGGCTGCACACCGCTGCCCGCAGACAAGAGCAGTCAGGACCCACTGCTGAGCTGACCAGAGCCAGAGCGAGTGGGGACTGGGCTGAAGAGGGGGGACGAGAGAGGATGGGACACGCCCCGCAGCACATGCCACGGCACGGGTGCAGATGCCCGTCCCCGGGCCCTGACTCCTCACAGGTGCAGCCAGACAGCGCCACACGCCACGTCTGCACCTTCTTCGCTCCATGACGGAGAGGACGGGGCAGCAGCCAGGGGCCAGGAGTGGCCAGACACAGCACAGGAAGTGAGGCTAGTCTCCGGGGTGACAACAGAAAACATGGGGCGGGAGAAGGGGCGAAAGCACTTCCTGGGGCCACTTCCCTGAGGGCGAGGCTCACACCTGCTGGAAGAGGGAGCTGCTTCCTCGGGAGCTGTCCTCAGCAGGGCCAGCCGTGTGGCCCGTCCGTGTGGCCCGTCTGTGCAGCCTGACTGTATGGCCGAGTGTGGCCCATCTGTGTGGTCTGTGCGTGTGGCCTGCAGAGCTCACACTGCGTGATACCAACGGCCAACACTCACGCCACTCTGAGGGGAGGGAGAAGGCGCATCATTCTGGACCTGCAGCCAGGACAGGAGCCTTTGGCCAGGAACAAGCCCAATGTGGCAGAGTACTTGGCCCATGGGGGCCCCAGCCCAGAGGGCCCCTGCCCCCCTCAGCCCCTCCTAGCCCAGCTCCACAGCTAGCGGGAGCCTTGGCAGGGGGTGGGCATGCCAAGCCCCGACCCTGAGTCCGCAGTCAGTCATCAAACTCAGCCTGAGAGTGTGTGTTTACTATGGTTTCATTCTACTTCACTTCAGAACTAAAGGAATTTAAAGTCAAATGGCACAAGAGAAAAGGTGATCTAGTCAATTTGACACTTTCAACCTGAAAACTAAATCAGGTGTTCCCATCTCTTCTTCTCATTTTGCCTTTTTAGAATCAAAGACCACGACCAAAATGCAAAAACAAAAATTTAAATGTCTTTCAAGATATTTAAATTTTGATTTTTGGGGGGATGAAATAGTCAAAGCAGGCTTACCCATCCCTAAGGTCTAGCCTGCGACACCTTCAAGGTTCCTCAAGGTTGTTTTCGGCCCAGAGACGGAAGTGTTGGCACCTGGCTGCCAACAGCTTGGCAGGAAGAGGATGCTGGCCCTGAAGCATTCTGGGAACTGTAGTTCCCCCAACAAAGGGTGCTCCCCTGGGCAGGGGCGAGGAGGCTCTGCAGCCCAGCCCGCGTGTCCTGTCAGTCCGGACCGCCCCCGCCTGTCCGCGAGCAGGGGAGCCCGCTGGCAGCTAGCTCGGGGTCTGTGCTGCCTCTGGGCAGACACTGGCACACAGGATGGGAAGCGAGTGGAGTCCTCACCGCGATAGGGCCGACTCGTTCCCGCACCACCTCCCACGAGCCACGGCGCCCCACCCCCGGGCATACCAGGTCACCAGGCAGTCCCCATCCTCTTTCAAACCCGCCTCACTGCAGCCCAAAGGAAGTGCGGGTCTGGGGAAAGGAGTGTGCAGAGCAGCCTTCCCACCAGGCAGAAACACTCCAGAGGAAACCAAACAGTGCTGATCTGCAGGTGGGAGGGCTGACGGCTTTGTCACTCCAGAAGTTTCAGGTGAAAAACCGGATTAGCACGCAACTTTGCTAAAATACCGGGTACTTACACTGGGAGTGACATGGGGCCGGGGGACTAGGCGGGCTAGTTCATTTAATCCGTCATTTTAAATGCTGCCTGCAGAAAAGGTCTCCAGCCAAAATAGGTAGCAGGAGATTGAGGAAGCCCCCAGCTAGGCAAGATTCCCCCCGCCGCCCCCTCGATCCCAGAGGCAGGATGGCAGGGATCTCAGCAGGCGCACTTGGCTGTGGCTGGAGCCCAGGGAAGGCGGGGGAGCTGCTGAGGACAGCCCTAGAGAGCCTGGAACAGGTCACAGAACAGCAGGCTCAGCCGGGGACACAGTGACAGGTGTGCATTGGGACGGGGGCAGATCATCGTATGGACAGGGCACAGTGCAGGGATGGGACCAGGTCACTGCATACGTGACAGAGTACAGCGTAAGGACAGGAGGTCGTCGTCATGTACCTGACAGGACACAGCGTAGGGATGGAACCAATGGAACCAGTGCATCACTGGACAGAGCACGGCACAGGGGCGGGAGGTCATCGTACACAGGACAGGGCACGGCGTTGGCACCCTGGGCAGATAGCAGGGCAGGTACCTAGGATGTACTGTCCTCTTGACTGGGCAGTGAGGGGAGGACACGTGGACACAAGCAAGGGGAGTGGTGACCTCTGGGAGGGAACTGGACCCACCGGCTCACAGAGACAGTGAACTGCAGCGTTTCAGGTCTCTGAGCCTGGTTTGCAGGTCCTTCACAGGATTCGCCAGGACCCAGGGGCTAAGGAACAAACCCACTTTCCTATGAAAAGCAGTTCTCTACACTAAAAATCCAGCAGCAGTCTGGCCACTTCAGTAACTCTTAAACCCAGGAGAGGCCTCAGGCCTGGCCCTGCCCCGAGGGTTGCAGCTGGAGGGCCCGGCGCAGACCCCTGAGCTGCCAAGGGGCCCTGCCAAGGTGGCTTGGGAGAGCTTCGAGCTGGCTCGGGACCTGCCTCTCTTTCCCTTCGCAGCCCCCAACACCCATTTCCCGAGTAGACCCCCTTTCCTTCACTTCCTGCCTTCCACTTCTTCCATGGCGACTGCTCCCAAACACATTTTTTCCAGAAAGGAAAAAACTTTCCCCTAGAGCAGTGATTCTCAGCCTGATTCTGATGTGGCCCCTCCTGACCTCAAGGGTCGCGGGGTCACCCCCACTCACTCCACCGTCACCTGCACAGCCCCCCGCTCCGCCCGGACATCCTGGGCCTGCAGGGAAGGGTGGAGCCTGAGCAGTGAGTCCCCATCTCTGCGTGGAGCAGGATCGTCTGAGAACTGGGCCAGGTGCCCAACTCACTTCTGACAGCCCTGAGTGCGGGACCCTCTCGCGCCTCACAGCTCGGAGTGAGTCTTCAGTCGGGGTGTGGGATTTCAGAGCCTGATGAAGGAGAGACCAAAGGGTCCCTGTCTGTCAGGGAACGACGTGACCCTGACCTCTGGTCAGAAAGTGAGGGACAGGGTCAGGGAGCCTGAGCGGCAGAAGTGACTGCGTTCTCTGTCAGCTACAAGCACACAATCCGGCCCTGGGCGGAGACAACCGTGTCCTTGCCTCTGCCTGAGAGCCTCCCCAGGACCTGGGGCGCGGGGACCTGTGGGTGCCAGGGGCCTGTCAGCTGCCTGTGGGGTGGGCAGGAGCGTGTGAGAGGTGGCAGCCTTGACTCCCGCATGCACCCCACCGCTCCGAAAGAGAAAGAGCAGCTGGGGCCTGTTCTCACTGGGCCCAGAAGAACCAGGTATTCGGGCTCCAGATTGGGGTCGACAGCCCCGGTCGCGCACCTGGAGCCCAGGAGCACGTGATGCCACTGGGCAGGGGCAGTCTGGGGGAGCTTCAGGGTTCCCATCCACGCAATTCCTTCCAAGCAGCCCACCCCCGTGGTGCCTTCTCCCCACAAAGGGCAGCACTGGGGCCAGGACAGCCTCCTGCCAGCTGCCTGCAGCCATCCCGTCCTCCAGGAGGAGGGAAGAGGCAGAAGAAGTGAGGGCACAGCCAGGTGCACCGGACACTGAGAGGCTGAAATTTCAGTAGAGATTAGAGACACTCCCAGCACAGCTTTGGGGACCAGAGCAGAAAAGGCCGAGACACCCACGGCGCGCGCCTGCTCGAGAAGCCAGCGGGAGGTGAGGCCGGGCAGGAGGGAACATCCCGAGGAAGCCAGGCGACCCGAGCCCCAGCACCTGACTCAGCCTCTGCTACCTGAGACACGACCACATGGCGGTGGAAAGGCAAGAAAAACTGCAGTCTGGCTCCACTCCGGGGCGCGTGCGTGCGTGTGCGCCAGGGTTGGGGCTGGTGCTACGCCGTCACCAGGAGGCTCCCCGGAACCAGCAGTCACAGGCACGGCAGCCGGGGAGCCTGAGAAGGAGTCCAAGGGGACGGCTCCTCCAGCACCGACCCTTCAGACTCCTGCCAGAGCACTGCACCAGCCGCCGCGACCAACAAAGGGAAAGCAAAGGGCGAGAGTCATGGTGGGCCCATGTCGGGAGCCAAAATGTCAGCGCAGCCCGACCTGCGATTTAAGACTAATCTCTTCTTGGAAAAATGTTAAAATACATCGTGTAAGTTCCGGAGCTATGCCCGGGATAGGTGCCGTGAGCCCACCACTAGGGCCCACACCACGATTTACTGAAAACCTGCAGGCTTTGTTAATTCCCCATTTTGCCCACTTCCTCATGTAATCAATCACATAAGGCTAGCTTGGGAGAAATAAATTTGGAGCTTGATCGGAGTCTTGACTTGCTCCCCTTCTCTCTCTCTCTCTCTCTCTCTCTCTCTCTCTCTCTCTCTCTCTCCCACTCACGCACCCTCTCCCAGTTATCCACGCTGACGAGTCCTGTGGGTTGGGGCAGGTCCACAGGGGTCAACAGACACCAGGAAAAGACACTACCCGAGACAGAGCTGCACACAGCCACCATGGCACCAGTCCTGTTATTTTGGAGCTGGAGATCAAAACCAGATCTCAGGCTCTCTGCTCGCACCGCACCAGACTCCAGCCCCAAGATGCAGATTCCAAAGGTCCGAACCACGCAACCAGGACTGGTGGGACCACCAGGGAAACAGAACCATGTTCTGTAGCTGCCAGCTACACCCTCCCAGGGAAACAGTCACCAGAGCAGACAGCAAGGCACAACCCAGTCCCTCAGCACTGTCGGTCCACTATACGCAGGACAGCTGGGAGGGTCTCCTGGGTGCCCAGAGAGCTGGCAGAACACTGGGCATGTCTGTGGGGTATCCTGGAAGAGAGGCACACCTGGCAAGGTGCCAGGGGAAAGAAGGGACCTGCACAGGATACGGGCAGCGGCAGTGTGGACAGGGAGTAAGGAGCACGGAGGGCATTTGCTGTCTGCCTGTCCCTGGTCTCCAGCTGCCAGCCTAGCGGAAAATCACATCGTCCCCACACTCTGCCAGTGCCCTGAACCTCAGGAACCGATTCCTGTGCAGTCTATGCGGGCGCATGTGCAGAGACAGAGACCGCCATGCTGATCTCTCTCTCCAGCTTGCCATCCGCTACCTGCTGACCCCGTCTCCCGGGAAGCCAAGACTGACTGCGGCGCCCACACACGCAGAATACACACTTCCTTCCTCCCTGGGCGCCCACCGACACACAGCAGCTGGACAGGAGCAACAGGAGTCACGCAAACTATGTTCACAGATCGACAACTACAAATCCCCTAGAAACTGGTGATTAAAAGGGACACTTCTGGCGGGAGAGAGAGGATGGCTGGCACGACCCCCCCGGGGTCCCCCGAGCCCACCAGGAGTGATGTCTGAGCACCACCGGGTGTGGTCCCAAAACCCAAATAATTAGATACTTCTGCATAATCGGGTTAGAGGAGAACCCCAGCAGCAAAAATAATGAACTATATGGAAATGAAAACACCAAAACCTGTGGAGGGGGTCAGCAGAGTCCACATACAGGGAAATTTGCAGCATTTAACGCATGTATGAGAAACAGAAATGCTCTAAAACTAGCAAGGTTTTACCCAAAGAAAACAAAGAGAAATAAAGGGAATAGAATTGGAAGCCTTTACGAGAGAGGCCAAGTGGCAACAATGAAACATGAAACAGAAAAGGGAAAACTGATAAAATCAAAGGCTGACTGTCGAGAAGATCAACACAATCTATATATTCTTGCCCATTTAACTGATAAAATAAGCAGCACAGACAAGTCAGTCTCATTCTCAGAGGGCCACCTCCTGGTCTGGGGTCAGTGTCACATCAATAAAGGGAGACCAGGAATGAAAGCACACCAATGTGACCCAGGAGACAGATGAATGTTCCGAAAGACACAGTCCACCGGAGCACACGCCAAGTGCACACAAGGAGAAATGCGTCGTCTGGGAAAGCCAGCATCTATGAAGGGAAGCTGGGCCAGAATGGTGCCTGCGAGCAGGTGAACTCTTAGCACTGCCAGGTGTGTCCAACACAAACACCCAATCATGTTGCTCTGAGGCGCCCCAGAGGAGGTGGGGGACACGGGGAGTTTGCTTCGGGGCCAGAGAGATAGTACAGGCGTAAGGCGCAAGCCTTATAGGCAGCTGATCCCGGTTCACACCAACGATGCTCTCAGGCATGGCCCCGCAACAAAAACCAGAGTATTCAAAGACCCCTCCAGGGCGAAAGGCACCTGCCTTGCACCCTGCTGCACCCAGTTTGCATCCCCAGCACTTCCCAGCCCCACAGTCACTCCTGAGCCAGTGCTAGGAACAGCCCAAGCACTACTGGGTGGGGCCCAAATGGAGCAGAACCACAAACAAGCAAAAAGAGCACTACAGTGCAAATGAGACCTCACGGCGAGTACGGAACACTTCCCGCTGACCACGGGCCTCCACGTGCCGCGGCATGGGCTGGAAAGGACAGTGCGAGAACCAGGCACCACGACCCCCGCATGACCCACGCGGACACCGCAGAGAGCCAGGCACTGCGACCCCCGCACCGCCCATCCACACAGATACTGCTTGGAAGGAACAAGGCACCATGTCCCTCTCACCCCACCCGTATGGACACTGCACTGATGTGACTTGAGAAGAAAAGGGGTCAAAAGCTAGGAACCGGAAAACAGAACTTCTCTACCTGCAGAAATCCATGAAAATGTTCATAGAACTACTAAGTTGAACAAGTTTGCAGGGTTCAAGGTTAGCGAACACTGAAATTGTTTTTTATATACCAGCAGTGAATAAAATTTGAAAAGCACTGTAACATAATCTAGGATAACATGCATAAGAACTGTGCAGAGAGGGGGCCAGAGTGACAGTACAGTGGTTAGGGCATGTGCCTTGCATGTGGTCCCCTCGGCACCGCCAAGGAGTGATTCCTGAGCAGAGCTGGGCGTAACCCCTGAGCACTGCCTGGTGTGGTTCCAAAACAAAAAACAAACAAAAGAATTACGTAAAGAGGGGCTGGAGCGATAGTACAGTGGGCAGGGCATTGGCCTTGCATGCCGCTGACCCGAGTTCGATTCCCAGCATCCCATATGGTCCCCCGAGCAATGCCAGGAGTAATTCCTGAGCGCAGAGCCAGGAGGAACCCCTGAGCATCACCGGGTGTGACCCAATGATCCAAAAAAAAAAAAAGAATTATGTTAAGAAAGCAACATAACTGATAAGGAGATATAAAAGATCAAAATAAAGGGGCAATTATTCCATGTTCATGGATTAAACTGAAAAATCAATTTAGTTAAGAAGCCAATTCTTCTGAACTTGAGCTATAGATTCAACTCAAACCTGTCCAAATCCTAGCAATTCATTTCATGCTCTTGACAAACTGACTCTAACATTTATGTGCCAAGGCAAGAGACTCAGCTCATTGTGCCAACAAGAAAGAACAAAGTCATGGGCTCCCAGCATCTCACTCATGAGAAACACCTATAACAATCAGCACAGTACGGAACTCATGCAGAAAGACATGCCAGTTAGTGTCCACAGGAGTCCAGAAACAGATCCCATCAACACAGGCCGGAGCTTCTGGACGAAGGAGCGAGGTACAGTGCAATGGAAAAGAGCAGTCTGACGCCGGAGGGGCAGGGAGAGAGGGGCGGAGCAGCTCACTCCCTCACGCCGCCTGCAGGCTTGAACGCAGGCTGCGGGAGGATGGCACCAGCAGGGAACACAGGACTGCACTGGGCTGATGCTTCAGGACCCAACACTAAGCACTGTCCACATAAGAATGAACAGGACTTCTTAGAATTAAAAAGAAAAAAAAAGTTTAGATGCTGAGAAACAATGTTATGGGAATACAACAGAAGAGTCTGGAGCGATGGTACCATGGTTCCCCAGCACCACCAGGAGTGATTCCTAAGTGCAGAGCCAGGAGTAACCGCTGAGCATCGCTGGGTGTGGGTCCCCCCAGGATACACCCCACCCAATCAAAGAGCATAAAAAGGGACTGAAATACGGAGGCTGCAATGCAGGAGCCCGGGCTGTGCACGCAGGCGGCCCAGGGTCTGAGCTCGACCGCAGCACTGCCTAGTAGCGCACAGACCACGTGCTGGAGCACAGGTCTGCAGAGGGACACCTGGGCTCTGTCCCTGGCACCGCAGAACCCCTTGACCACTGTGGGCAAAATGGGGCCAGAGCAAGCACGATGGGCAGGGCACTGGCCATCACGTGAGCACCATGGGTTTGACCCCTGAGCTCAGAGCCAGGAGTAAGCCCTGAGCACCACTGGGTGTGGCCCCCAAACAAAACCAAAGACCCCAAACTATAAATGTAAAAAGAAAAGCAAATATTGAAAACTGATTCCAAAGAAATAGAAACTATCCCCCGGGGTGTGGCCCACCCAGCAGAGGCACAGGCGTGCGTGCGTGCGTGTGTGTGTGTGTGTGTGTGTGACCTGAGTCTGTCTGGGGAACTGTGCAACAAAATCGGCACCAAGGAGAATGCTTCACGCCTGCTGTACTTTGCGATTCTTAGTGGCAAACAAGTCTGAGTAGAAAAAAACTTTAAAACGTATTCTACAAATCATTCTATACCCCCAAACTGGCTAACCTATATAAAAATGGAAAAACACGAGAACGGAAAGCTAAGACTAGATCGCAGAGAGAAAGCTCTCAATGGGAGTTAGGGAAACAATCAGGAAACAACCCTGTCCCAAAATGCCTCTGACCTTAAGGTTTCACTAGCAAACATTCATGCAGTGCTCAGGGCTTACTCCTGGCTCTGTTCTCAGGGACCACTCCTGCTGGCGCTTGGAGGACTATAAGGGGTACTGGGAATTGATCCCGGGTTGGCCCCATGCCCTACTTGCTGCACTCTCTCTCTGGAGCCACGAGCAAACATTGAAAGATGAATTAATTCAAATCCTTCTCAAGAATTTCAAAAATAACTCAAGAGGAAGGACTGTCTGGTACCTCATTCTGAGGCCAGCACAACCCCAATGAGCCCAGAGCCAGGCAAAGAACACTACAGACCAGTATCTTTTCTTTTTTTTGAGTTTGCTCCTAGTGAATTTAATGTAATACCGTATAATAAAACAAAGCGTGCAATAAGAAAGAAAATAATTAAAGAAGTTTTAAAAAAGCATTGTGGGTTTCTTGTAACAAGCATCACTGGAAGAAGAAGAACAGATTGGAGATTTCCTAAGAGGCAGGGGCCAAGACGTATGCAGAGGAAATGCATTCCAGGCAGCAGTTCCAAAGACCCTGTGCGGTCTCGCTTATGGAAAGAGCAGCAAAACTGCCAGCAAGACGGGAAAGTTGAAGGAAGTGAGGGAGAGAAGGTGAGAATGGACCATGCAGGCCCAGTTTTCTTTGGGAGGTGGAAAAGTGCTCAAGCACTCCAAGCCGAGGACCCTCGTAAGTAGGATTGTGTTCCCACAGGTCCGGAATGACACTTCATCTAGTGGATGACTCTTTCCGGTGGGCACCTTGCTCACAGGACAAAGGAGTCGAGAATGGAAATGCACCGAGAGAGAGAGCAGGGGCAGTAGGGGAGGAACTTCATTAAGATACTAAGTCCAGGGGCCAGAGCAATAAGACAGTGGGTGTGGTGCTTGCCTGTACAAGGCCAACTGGGCTCGTTCCCCGGCATCCCACATGCAGACCAATACCCTTATCATTGGTGCAAAAATCTTCAACAAAATACTACCAAAGAGAAATCAGGAGCAACTGAGAGGAGTCAAAGGCGTATACACCAAAGGGTACAGGCTCTGAAACACGGAGGATGAGGCGGAACAGCAACAGAACACCAACACTGCAGCAGAACTCTCGATCTTAGCAGGCTCAGTCTAAGGAGAGAATCTATGTGAAGATAAGGAATGGGAGAGGTAACTTTAAAAAAAATGAAAATAAGGACTAGCAGAGACTTCAAAGCAGACCACATGCATATGATCATTCTAGGCGTCTCAGGGGCTGGAGAGAGCCCAGCGGGCACAGTGCTGGCCGTGTATGCAGCCAAGCCAGGTCCAGACCCCAGCAGGAGTGACCCCTGAGCAGTCAGGAGTGAGCCCTGAGAACCATCAGATGTGACCCCAGAGCCAAATAAATAAATGTTACTGGGAGATGTGGACAGAACTCTGACGACTACAGAAGCCGACAAGTGGCTCTGCACCGAGGAACAGAGCAGTCCCTGGTGCTGCCCAGGCGCTCTTCTGGGGACCGCTCTGGCAGCAGCTGCAGCACAGACTGCCTGGATGGAAACTGGAGACTCTGTCTTGAAGAGAAACTTCCAGAAATTTTGATATTAAAAAAATGATTAAAAAAATTGACCAATGTGGGCTGGAGCCATAGCACAGCGGGTAGGGAGTTTGCCTTGCACACTGCCGACTCGGGCTCGATTCCCAGCATCCCATAGGGTCCCCTGAGCACCGCCAGGAAGGAGTAATTCCTGAGGGCAGAGCCAGGATTAACCCCTGTGCATTGCCGGGTGTGACCCAAAAAGCAGAAAAAAAAAAAGACCAGTGATTCTTCTATTACAGAAATAAGTCGATTTTCTAGTTCCTTGAAAATTCTTATGCTATGGGGCCAGAACAACAGCACAGTTTGTCTTGCACAGAGCCGCCCTGAGTTCGATCCCTGGCATCCCAAAAGATCCCTCGAGCACTGTCAGAAGTAATTCCTGAGTACAGAGTCAGGAGTAACCCAAGCATCGCAGGCTAAGGCCCGCAAACATATCCCCCTCCCAGTGCAAAAAAACTTACACTAGATCACACTGCAATTTTCTACAGCCCTTTCAATAAACGCGATCTTGAAGACAAAGGGATAGAAAAGGAGTGTATGTCATAACCCAGTAGGACTGACTCCGAGAATGCACGGATAGTGCGGCATACAGAAAGTGCCCAGTGGGCAGGACGCTTGCCTTTCATGAGGCTGACCTGGATTTGATTCCGGAGACTGCACAGGAGACCCCAGAGCGCAGAGCCGGTGGGTGAGCACAGAGTCCTGAGCACAGCTGAATGTGTCCCCAAACCAAAAAACAGGGATCAGTGTTCATTGAAAATCACATGAATAAAGGAAAAAAATCATTCCTTCATTTAAAACTTTTAAAGAAGTTGAAAACTGATATAAAATATTTTAATACATTTAATCATGATAGACACAATAGGAGGAAAACTATCTCAACAAAATAAAGTCAGATACAAACAACAACAGGGCAAGAGAAATGGTACCTGCTTTGGACCCTGACGACCTTTTTTGATCCCTCGCACTGCATGAGGTGCCCTGAACGCCAGGGGTCACTTTGAGCAAAGAGATGGGAATAGCCTTTGTGCACAGCTGGGGGTGGCCCCAGACCAAAACCAAACACAACACACCAACACACTTGGTGTGAAACACCGAAAGCAATTTTTTCCCCTTAGTGATGAGATTTGGAAATGACCGCTGGACTAGTGCAGTTACTGACCGGATTCCACGGTACGTCAAAAGAACGCCTGGCTGCCCACCTACAAGACAGTCGGACTTCTTCGTCAAGACCCTGAATGAACGGTTTGATGCTCTTCATGTTCCTGGATCGAGCAGACGACACTGGAGACTACACTAGCACACGACAGGGACAAATGGAGATGTTACTGGCACCCGCTTGAGCAAACCGATGAGCAATGGATGACAAGTGCTACAAGTGATGTAAGAAAGTTTTTATCAGGACTTTAGAAAGATGCGAAGAGAGAGAGAGGAAGAAGTTTGTTCAGAGAGAACACAGGCTTCTCCACGGGGGAGACCAGCAAGGAGAGGGAGACAAGCGAGATTCGTCTTCAAGGGAGAACACGGGGGTGAAGAGGAAGCCCAAAAGCAATCTCTTAACGACAGGAACAAGACCAGAATGCCCACCTCTATTCACATTCTGTGAGTTTTGCCCACAGGGCTCAGAAATAAGAGCAATGCCTTCTAGTTTTTTGGGGTTTGTGTTGGGGCTTCCTCCTGGCTCTGTGCTCAGGGATCACTCCGGGTGGGACTGTGGGGAAGAAGTGATTTGAGGGCCAGGGATGGGCCCCAGGGACAGAACCTGGGAATGGAACCCGTCCCTAAAACAGCTGCCTTGCCTGCCGTGCTATCGTTCCGTCCTCAATGCTTCACTTCTAAAAAGAACACATGGAAACTGGAAAGGAGGCAGGTGAATGATCTGTTTGTGGATCTTTGTTGCCAGGTCTTAGAGAGAAAAGATCCAAGAGTCCAGAAAAATGCTGTTAAAGCCCCTAAGTGAATTCAGCAAAGCAGCACCAACAAGACCAGTGTCCGTCCTTACGGACAAACAGTCATGCACAAACTATGAACAGCCTCGAGGAAATCCCAAAAACAAGTCCACTCATAAGGGTACTAGAGCACGACATACTTGGGTATGTGAATCCTGAAAGTGAAGTGTGTACCCGGCAGCCCCACAGCCAGACAAGGTCTATGTACCCCACGGCCAGACCAGGTGTGCTCACCCCAGACAGACCAGGTGTGCTTGCCCCATGGCCAGCAGTGTGCAGCCCCACGGCTAGACCAGGTGAGCAGCTCCCAAGGACAGACAAGATGGGTCACACTAGGGCACATGTTCCAGTTAAGGGAGAGAAAGGGGGGGAGAAACGGGAAAAGGGCAAAACGGGCTTTTCTCCAGAAATGCACGAGATGGGAGGAGGCACGAACAGAGATGTCCACCACACCGGCCCCGCTGCAGCAGCCAGCAGGACAGCCCCTGGCACAGCCCAGGCAAGGGGAGCCGGAGACCTCACACACAGCAGCAGGCGTGCAGACACACCGGGCACTGCGACCCCAGCACTCCTCAGCACACTGAAGACGATCATATGCTCTGACGATCCCTCTCTCGGCGGATGCCTACAAGCGCCAGAGGGGTTCTGAGGAGGTATCTGTACACCCAGACTCCTGGTACAGTATTCCTGATATCCAGAAGACAGAAGAAAGCCCAGGTTGGTGGAGGGCTGGGTGAATGAAAACTGGAGGGAGAGTTACTCAGTCTTACAAAAGAAGAAACTTCTGCCATAAGCTCAACGTGGATGGCCCTTGTGGGCAGTAAGATGGGAGACAGAACGTCAAAAAAGATAAGCAAAACGGGCCGGAGCGATACTAGAGTGGGGAGGGCGTTTGCCTTACACGCGACTGACCTGGATTTGATTCCTTGGCACTCCAGAGGATCCCTCAAGCCTGCCTGGGTGCAGAGTCAGAGTAAGCCCTGAGCACGCCGGGTGTGGACCAACAGCAGAAACAACACGAGAGCAGGACTGCATTCTGCGACAACTTTTGAGCTCTTGGAATCAGACAGGTAGAAAGAAGGGATGGAAGGGAGGGGAGGGGGGAGGGGAATGGAGGAGCGGAGAGGAGAGGAGAGGAGAGGAGAGGAGAAGAGAGGAGAGGAAAGGAGAGGAGAGGAGAGGAGAGGAGAGGAGAGGAAAGGAGAGTAGAGGAGAGTAGAGGAGAGGAGAGGAGAGGAGAGGAGAGGAGAGAAGGGTGCCTTGCAGGGCCAGCTCCCAGAGTGGAGAGAGCTGCTCAGAGCTACGATGGTTGGTGGGAGGGCTGCAAACACCAGGAAAGTACTGAGCACCAGTGAAGAATACATTTGATTCAATCAAATCAAACCGGACACCCACATTCCACAGTTGCCATCTAGACTTACTGGCTCAGCTCCACAGGTTCATGACTAATCTCGGAAGAGACACAAGTCAAGCCACTAAAATCCACGGGTGCAGGAGTCTCGCAGCTGAAAACTAGGGTGCCCTCAGGAGGGGGTCAGGCTGTGTCCCTGCCCTGCTGAAGTCCCGGCAGCGGCACCCACACCCAAGCAGCACCACGCCAACAGTCCAACTTTACAACTAATCTCTGCAGAGATGCCAAACCGATGGAAATTCCAGGTACACCAAGTTTCAGGCTGAGGACTCTGGGGTCTTCCCAGGGTGCAGGTGGACGGCCTCCCCCCTCCCCATATGGCAGGAATTCCCCACAGCCACATAATCCATCTGCCTAGTTCTACAGATCCTAGAGTTCCTGGAGATGCTGCCTTCAAATTCCACAACTGACATCCTGGTAGGAGCACAGCAAATCTGATGGGAAAGTAGCATAGATGCCAAATGAGCACATTTAAGAGCAGCAATGCACAAGGCTGGAGAGCTTAAAAACAAACAAAAACAAAAACCCCACTCAGACAAGGGCTAGATGACCCCACTGCGAGATACAGCTCTCGCAAACTCTCTTACTCAGTTTGTTGGTTTTGGGGCCACACCGAGTGGTGCTCAGGGGTCACTCTTGGTTCTGCACTCAACAATCACTCCGAAGGGCGCTTGAGGGGAACATATGGAATTCTGGTGATCAAACCCCGGCTGACTGTGTGTAAGGCAAACACCTTACCCACTTACCATCGCTCCGGCTCCTTAAATACTTTGTGATGATTCTATTAGGCATTTAATTGTAACAAGTGACATAAAATTATTTCGTGTATGCTAAGAGTGGAGGCGTGGGAGGCTGGTGGGAAAGTGGGACAATGATGAGGGTAAGGTCACTCAGGTGGTGGGATTCGCCCTGGAACACTGAATGCCTCAAACGACTATATTATGAACAAATTTGTAAACCACTGGAGCGATAGCACAGCGGGTAGGGCGTCTGCCTTGCACGCAGCCAACATGGCCGACCCGAGTTCGATTCCTCCGCCCCTCTCGGAGAGCCCGGCAAGCTACCGAGAGTATTCGATATGCCAGACACAGTAACAACAAAGTCTCCAATGGAGACGTTACTGGGCCCGCTCGAGCAAATCGATGATCAACGGGAGGGCCTTTACTTTACTTTACTTGTAAACCACAGTGGTTAAATAAAGTACAAAACTAACCAAACTAGAGCCACCAAGCTATGAACCCCGGTAACCCGAAACACACCATGGCAGTAGGCAGCTGAAAAGGCTTGTTCCGCACCCAGCACACTCTCCTCCTGAGAGTCTAGAAAGGACACAAGTGTTGCTCATCCACAAAACCCTGAGTGTGTGTGCGTATGTGTGCGGGCACGTGCACGGGGCTTCAAGCCAGCTGAGCACCTGGGTGATGCATGCAAACTCGCGTGGAGATCCAGAGCTAGGGGACACTGTCACCTCCACACTCACTGAGGGACCCGCAGAGCCCGGCGGGAGGGAGGCATTCCGGCAGCACCTTTGAAACACCCCCAACTGCCCAGCCAACAGGTGCAAGTGCGGCCGGCTGGAGGCCCTGCACTTCTGTGTAACTGGCACGTTTGAGAATGCTCAGAACGCAAGGAACCAGGGGTGCCAGGAGGGAAGGGATGAGAAGGGAAATGCGCCTCCTCAGGGACCTGGTGAAGGATCAGGCCCGGATCTGCTGCAGGTAATGCACGTGCTATACTCGCTGGTCTGTGGCTCTGGCCCCAGCCCTCTGTTTCTTTCACGCGTGTGAAATCATTCTGCGGACAAGAAGGCTGGACCCCACTCACTGCAGAGTGCCTGGCTGCACTGGGGACGTTCAGACTCTCAGGAAGCAGGAGGGATCAGCCGGGGGGCCTTGGAACTGCTGGACAACATGCTGGACATGAGGGTCAGGCTTTCAGGCATGCTTATGCCGGACCCGAGTCAGCTCAGGGAGCACACGGTGTTAGCCCCCTCAGCTTCCCGGGGCAACTGGAACCTGCCACTAGCCCCCTGCTGGCATTACCCTGCAGTGAAGACCACAAAGGAAGGAAAGGGCACACGGCCACATCACCAAAAACCCTCAAGCGAACAACAGGTCCCTTCATTGAGCAACAGACTTGTCCTGCAAACTGAGACCAGGGGCCACCGAGAGAACGCTCTGAGGATGAACGAGAAGCCCAGGTCTGAGGGGGGGACCGCGGGTGGACCCCTTGCTGCAGCCCTGATTCTGGAGCCGTGTCCACCCCGCCTCGCTGGCCTGCTAACCGGTATGCGCCTCTGCCTCTCCGCTGGTGCCCCAGGACCTCCCCTCCAGGCCCACCCAGCTCTGGCACCAGCTCCCTCTGCAGCCCCCAGAACACGCTCCCAGCAGCCAAGCTTTCCTCCTCCCTGTCAGGGCTCAGGCCCCCGACAAAGTGCCTGGTCATCAGCCCCTCCTGCACCTGCCCCAGTGCGGGCTACGGAGCTCAGCTCCGAGGCCTTGGCGGACAGTGACCCCGTGTGGCCACTGTGCTCCATTCCAACCAGCACTGTGGCCCAGACCAGCACCGGCTTCCTCTGGAGACCAGCAGGACCCCACAGGGTGGGCTGGGGCTTCAGATCTTTCCTGGTGCCTCCAGTCTGAGCCCGCCCCCGGGATGCAGGTTCTCTGGAGTCTGCCTTGGTGTGGAACCTGTGGATTTTTCTGGCTTTGGGGCCACGTACAGTGGTGCCCTGGGTTTACTTCTGGCCTTTTCTTGGGAATCACTCCTGGCAGTGTTCGGGGAACCCTTCGGGATGCCAGGGGTCAAACTCAGGTCAGTCATGTGCAAGGCAAGCACCCCACCCACGACTCCCCTCCAGAGTTTACTGCCCACGAACGGCAACAAACAAAAACGACCATTTCCGAAAAGGAGACGTTTGGACGCAAAGAGTGAGTCTTGGGTTGAGTCCCTGAGATCAGAGTAAGTCAGCACCTAAACACCTAAGCAAATGAACAGGGGTGAATGTAGGAGCCAGTGAAACGTATGCTCACATCGTTACGCTGGCGGATGCGAAACCCAGGAGACGGAGCTGCCACTGTCCCAGGAGTGGGCCACAGGGGGCCACGGCAGGAGCTGCAGCCTGCGCGCTGACAGGGAGTGCCCAGGACAGCAAGGCCGCAGCTCCGAGCAGAGCACCTGCTCACAGGCCTGCACTCCATCCCCAGCACGCGCAAGGCCTGGCACGCCAGAGCAGACAGGAAGGGAAGATAGCGGTCTCAGCTCAGAGGCACCCTCAGAAGAATACAAAAAGAAACAAGAAAGCGAAATCAGAAAACTAGAGCGGCAAGTCCCGAATCTAACACCTTAATCACAACTGTAGACTACAAGCTGCACAAAGACGAAGACGGTCAGCCTGAGCTGAGCTCCAGTCCCAGGCCTGCTGGAGGTGGCACAGGGGCCTGGGGTGGGCAGACGCTTCATTCTCCAACGCTGCTAGGAAGAATCCTTGAGCACAGAGCCAGGAGTAGCCCCCAAACATTGCCAAGTATGGCCCCAACTTCCTCCCTGAAACATTTTAAACTTAGAAAAAAGGTTTAAAACAGAAGACAGGGACTCCAAATGAGAACAAAAGTAGGTGTTTTCTTGGGTCAGAGAACAATACAGCAGACAAGGCATATGGCCAACCCAGGTTCAATCCCTGGCACCCCATTTGGTCCCCTGAGCCTGCCAGGAGTGAGTGATCCCAGAGCAGAGTCAGGAGTAAACCCTGAGCACTGTCAGGTGTGCCCCCCCCCCCCAAAAAAAAAGAGTTTTCCATGTCAGTTCATCTAACGTGAGCTTGAAGCATAAATGAAAACTGGCCGCCATGCGAGATGTCCCTCTGGGCTCGTGGAGACGCCCCTCACTTCTACACAGGAGCACGGAGTCGGGAAAACTCTGCGAGACCCTGCGGACAAGCCTGCTTCAGTGCTGCTGAGAACAATGGGTCCAAGCAGAGAGGCAGCATTCTCCTCGAACCCTGCTGCCAGACCCCCAGCGTAGTGAAGAGAGCACTGGTCAAGCATGCATAGACATGGGTTTGATTCCTGACACCCCACACGGTGCCCTGCACCCCGCCAAGAGGGGTCCCTAAGCACTGCTGGGTGTGGCCCCCCAAACTAAATTCAGACTCTCCTGGGGCTGGAGAGAGAGCCGGGGCTGGAGCACACACTGGGCATTTGGGGCGTCCAGAGTCCCCAAGAACTTGCCCGTGAGGGAATCAGGACCAAGAGGACAGACAGAAATGGGCAGCAGGAAGCCCATGGGTCCGAGGGTACCAGCACGTTCCTCCGGAAGCCAAAGCCAAGAGCGAGCGCACCAGGAAGTGGCGCGGCCCCGAGGAAGCACTGCAGGAGACACAGAACAGGGCCGAGCACTTCCCCAGGGTGTGGGCCTGGGGGTGCAGGAGCCCCCGCACAGCCCTCACAGGGACCTTCTCAGTGTCCTGTGAACACTGATCCACACCAAGGGAGCAGGGGGCACCAGCATGTCCCCATCTAGAAACATGCAGAGGACTCTGTCTTCCTGAACAAATCACCTCCAGAAACCAACCTGCCTAAGTCCTAAACGGTGAAACAGGGTGAGGGCGGGCAGAGCAGAAACAGCAGCAGAAACACGCGGCCGGCCGCTCCACACAGGTGTGCAGAGAGGGACGCGTCAGCAGGAGCAGTTGGAAAGATCTGCCCCCAACTCCCAAGTCAGGAGGGAGACAGGGACAAGACACAGCACCTCCGGCGCCGCCGTTTTCTCTTTTCACAGAGCCATGGCTTGAAAGAACAAATGCTTGAGCTTTCTACAAAATCTTTTGTGATTTTGGTTGGTTTCTAGGCTACACGTGGTGGCGCTCAGGGCTCACCCCGGCTCTGCGCTTGGGGGAACCATGTGCGGCGTCGGAGGCTGAACGCGGGTCAGCCGTGTGAAAGGAAAGGGTCCTGCCTGCTGTCCCGTGGCTCCAGCCCTCTCGATGTGGTTCTGGAGGGGGCTGGATTAGCCGGCTTAGAGACACTCCTAGCCACACGCGCGCAGCCAGGCCGGACCACCCGGTGACGCTGCCTGGGCCCAGCCTGCTGGAGTAAGCAGAGATCCAACTCTGGTCCTTGTGCCCCTGCCCCAAGCCACCTCTCCCCCGAAAGAAACGGTTATCAATGCTTAAAGAAAGCGCACCTCAAGACCCTCGACCACAAGCCAGAGACTCTCCTGGGACTTCCGGGGTCTCCTGCCACTTTCCCCTGATGACTCGCTCTGCCTGACCTCCGGGTAGATGCTGACCCATCAGGATGGGGGAGAGGGGCTTCCCCACTCCGGTGGACTCACTGTGCGGGGCATCATCCTCTGCCTCGGTTCCCCCCTCCCCTTCAACCCCCCTGCCCCCCAGCCCTGCCCCTTACTTCCCCTCTGCTGAGGCCCCTCTTCGGACGGCGGGGGCCCCGGGTACTGACCGCGGCCGGGGGCCAGCAGGCCGCCCAGGCGAGGGGAGCTGGCTCTGCGCAGCTGGTCCAGCTTCTCGCGCAGCTGGCGCAGCTGGCTGTCGGAGCGGCTGACCCGCTGGCGCAGGCTCTTCAGCTCGCCGTTCTTCTTCTCTACCTGCTCGCGCAGGCAGCACACCTGGCTCTTGCTCTGGCGCGCGGAGAAGCAGTAGGAGTGCAGCGAGTCGATGAGCCTGCAGGCCCCCGAGGCCGAGAGGATGACCTCGTTGATGGACATGGGGCTGGCGTCGCTCTGTGCGCTCTGCACGGCCTCCGCGGCTGGCTTGGGGGTGACGTCGGTGGGGGGCGCCGAGGGGCTCTGGGAGGGCTCCTGGGGCGTCGCAGTGAGCGTGGAGCTCGGGGGGCTGTGGGCCAAGCCCTTGTCAGGCCCCAGGCTGGTGCCACTGCAGCTGGGCTCGGGGTCTCTCTTCAGCCTCTTGCGGTCGACAGGCTCTCGGGGCACCGACGGCCTCTCCCGAGCGTGCTTGGAAGAGAAGCTGTAAGAATGAAGAGAGCCGATGAACTTGCAGGCCCCCGAGCCGGGCGGGGTAAAGTCATCCATGGAGATGCCGCTCCTGTCAGCCGGGGCCCCGTCTTCGCCGCCCTCGCTTGCGGACGCACTGCCGGTGCCCTGGCTGCCCGAGGACGAGGACGAAGAGGACGAGGAGGAGGACGACGTGCTGGCCAGACCCTCTCCGGGAAAGCCGTCCGGTGCCGGCGGCCCCTGCTCGGAAGAGGCTCCGGGGAAGGCCTCGCCCTGCAGACAGGCTCGCTTGCCTCTCCGGGGCTCGGGCTGCGCCATCGGGCTCTCGCTCGGTGCCGACGAAGACGCTACAGCGCCTCCGCTTCCATCCGCCTGGCCCCCACGTGCCCTCAGGCCCCCCAGGGCCTTCCTGGGGTCCTTCCTGCGGGCGCGCCCATGGCCTCCAGCCGCCCGCTTCTTCTCGGCCAGGTGGAAGATGGAGGGCACGGCGGTGGGCTTGAGCAGGCGGTGCTGGTCCTCCAGCCTTCTGGAGAAGCTGTCCTTGGTGAAGTGCTCGCTGCAGAGGAAGGAGTACTTGGTGGGGGTCCAGTTATCCCTCTGGACGGCCTTCAGCCACTGCAGCAGGCGCTTGGAGTCCTTGAGGGGAAACCTGCGAGGGAGACGGCGGTGACCGAGGAGCCGAGCGCCAGCCGAGGGCCCGCCCGACCCCTGCCCCGACACCCCAAGCCAGTGGCCGCGACAAGCCCCAGCCCAGGGCCCACGCGACCCCCGCCCGCACTCCCAAGCCGGCGGCGACAAGTCCCAGCCCAGGGCCCACGCAACCCCCGCCTGCACCCGGAAGCCAGTGGCAGCGGCAACAAGCCCCAGCCGGGGGACCGCGCGACCCCCACCTGCACCCCAAGCCGGTGGCGACAAGCCCCAGCCCAGGGCCCGTGTGACCCCTGCCCGTACCCCAAAGCTGGTGACACAAGCCCCAGCTCAGGGTCTGTGCGACCCCCGCCCGCTCCCCGAAGCCCGCAGCGACAAGCCCCAGCCCAGGGCATGCGCGACCCCTGCCTGCACCCCAAGTCAGTGGTGTCGACAAGCCCCAGCCCAGGGCCTGTGCAACCCCCGCCCGCACTCCCAAGCCGGCGGCGACAAGTCCCAGCCCAGGGCCTGTGAGACCCCCGAAGCCCACCGGACAAGCCCCAGCCCAGGGCCCACGCGACCCCCGCCTGCACCCCGAAGCCGGTGGCGACAAGCCCCAGCCGAGGGCCCGCGCGACCCCTGCCCGCACCCCAAAGCTGGTGGCACAAGCCCCAGCTCAGGGCCTGTGCGACCCCCGCCCGCTCCCCGAAGCCCGCGGCGACAAGCCCCAGCCGAGGGCCCGCGCGACCCCTGCCCGTACCCCAAAGCTGGTGGCACAAGCCCCAGCTCAGGGCCTGTGCGACCCCCGCCCGCTCCCCGAAGCCCGCGGCGACAAGCCCCAGCCGAGGGCGCGCGCGACCCCCGCCCGCTCGGGCTTGGATCCTGGTGGGGTCCGCGCAGGTTTGACAGCACGTGCTTTCAGTTCGCGGAGGACCGGGAAGGTGGAGCCCCGGGTGCGGGCCGGGCCGGGCCGGGCCGGGCAGGGGAGGGGACGCGCCCCGCCGCAGGGGGGCCGCCCGCCCGGCTGCCGGCCCGCGACCCCGCGGCCCCGCGACCCCCGCTCCCGCCCGCGCCGCGCCGTCCGGCCCGGCTCCGCGAAGGGCAGGGCCGGCCGGGCCCGCCGCAGCCGCGCCCGCAGCGCGACGCGACCCGCGGGGGCGGCGGGCACAGCCCTCGGGGCGTCGGGGCGTCGCGGCGTCGGGGCGTCGGGGCGTCGCGGCGTCGGGCCGCGGCCCCCGCCCGAGTCGGGCTCGGCCGAGCCGGGGGGCGGCCCGGAGGCGGCGGCGGCGCGGCCGCGTGCGCGCGCCGCGCGGGGGGCGGCGGGCCAAGGTCACGGGCCGGCGCTGACTCACGCGGGGTCCGGGCCGCGGCCTCAGTTTCCCCGCGCGGCGGCGGCGGCGGCGGCGGCGGCGGGGGCGTGGCCGGGCGGCGGCGGCGGCGGCGGCGGCGGCGGGCGCGTACCTGTGGAAGGACACGGCGCGCTTCTCCCCCTTGCCCTGCCGGTTGGAGCAGTTGGCGGCCGCGCAGCAGATCACCATCTCGGGCCTCGGGCCGCCGCGCCGCCGCCAGCGCGGGCCGTCGCCTCGCCGCGCCGAGCCCCGGCCGGGCCCGCCCCGAGGGGAGGCGCGCGGCGACACGGCGCGGGGCGGGCGCCGGCGCGGCCGCCGTACGGCAAGATGGCGGCGCGCGGGCGCGGGCGGCGCGGGCGCGGCGGCCAGGCGGGCGGCCAGCGCGAGCGGCGCCGGGCCGCGGCGGGCGCGCGGGGCGGCCGCGGCGCGCGGGCGGGCGCGCGGGGCGGCGGCGGCGGCGGCCGGCGGCTCCGCGCGCCCGCCCGCGCGCCCGCCCGGTCCGTACGGCAAGATGGCCGCGCCGGGGGGCCGGCGGCGCGCGGCGGGCGGGCGCGCTCGCCCCGGGCCCCCGCCGCCGGCCCGCGCCGGCCCCGCGCGCTCCGACGCTCGCGCCGGGCGGCCCGCCGCCGCCGCGCGCCCGCCGCCGCCGCCGCCGCCCCGGGGCCGCGCGCGCGCGCGGGCGGGCCTGGCGGTGCGCGCGGGGCCCCGCCCGGCGCCCGGAGCCAAGATGGCGGCCGGCGCGCTTCCGGCGCGCGCCCGTGCCCGCCCCGCGCCGGCGCGGATTGGCCCCGCGGGCGGCCCGTCCCGCGTCGCGCTGCGGCCCGTCGGCGCGACGCCGCCTCCTCAGCCGGCCTCGGAGGAAGATGGACGCAGGTGAGGCGCGGCGGGCGCGGGGCGGCCGGGCCGGGGGCCGCGGCGGCGGCGGCGGCGGCGGCGGCGGGACCCGGCGGCGGGGGGGGGGCGCGCGGGGGGCCGGGGCCGGGGCCGGTCGCGGCGTCGCTCGCGGCGCAGCATCCCGGGCGGGTCCGGGCGGCGGGGTGACCGCGCGGTCGCCGCCCGCGACGCCGCGGCCCGGCCCTGCCCCTCCGGGAGCGCCCGGCGGGGGCCCGGCAGCGCCGCCCCGGCCTCTGAGGCGCGACGGGGCGCCCGGGGGCCGCGGGGCCCGGGTGACCTCGGGACGCTGCCCCGCGGGGCGCCGGTGCGAGAGCTGCGCGGGGACGCGCCGGGGAGGCGGCGGGGCGGGCGCCTCCCGGGGCCTGCGGACCCCGGGCAGGGCTGGAGGTCGCCGGCGGCCCGGGAAGTGCGTGTGCGCGCGCGTGTGCTCGCGGGGTGTCTCCCCGGAGGCGGGTGCGTGGCCGGGGCCGCTCCCTCTCCGGCGGCCGTCAGGCCCCTGGGCTCAGGCCGTGGGGGCGTCTCCCTTCAGGGTCGCTGACACGCCCTTTCCCGCGGCTCCCAGTGTGTGTGGGGGGGTCCTGGCGTGTGTCTCCAACCCCTCCCCCATACCCCCTCCCCCGGGACTTGGGGGTTTGGGGGTGCCGGCGGCTCCCCAGGACAGGCGCTGTGGGAGAGGCTGCTCCTGAGGCCGGGGTGGCGTGGCCTGGGAGGGCCGCAGGGGGCTTGTCTCCCTCCGCGCAACGTGCTGCCGCCTGAATCCCACCGATCGCCGCGCCGGGAAGTAGGCCTGCTCCCGGCTTCCCCGGCTTCCCACGTGGTGGGCCCGCGGGGCATCGCGCCGGGCGTGTCGCCGCTTCCGTCCCCGCTCCCGCTTCTCCGCTTGCCTCCGTCCTCGGTGCCCTCTCCCCGGTGGGAAGCCCGGCTCCTGCCAGAGACCGTGCTGGGCCGTTGCTGTGCCCGGTGCCCTGGCCACAGCCCTTGGTGGGCCCCGCGCCCACCCACGGTTGTCTTGGGGGGCAGGGCCTGGTGCCTTTCCTGGCCAGGCGTCAGGCCGCTTCGCCTTTCTGGTGCCACACGCCAGTGCCCAGGCCGGTGAGAGCCTGGAAGGCAGCAGGACCTCCCCGGTTCCAGCTCCTAAGACCTTCAGTCCTTCAGTGACAGGTGCCAAGAACTATGATGAGGAAAAAAAAGGCCGACGGAAACTTGGAGTTTAGTAATCCCTTGTTCAGAGCAGCTTGGTCTTGCCCAGGATGGGGGCAAGAGCACATTCCAGTGGCGCCCTGGGGGTCAGGCAGGGCAGGCAGCCATGCCTCTTTGGTCTTCTCCGCCCTATGGCACGTCAGACCGCAGGGAGGAAGATGGCGCTGACCTGGACTCCTGGCAACTGGCATATCCTTGAGGGACCACCTCAGGTCTTTCCCAGGGCCACCTGCTGGGCTTCCAGCTAAGCCTCTGTGGCCAGGACACTGCCTGCTCGGGCCTGCACCTGCCCATGGATGTGGTGACTCCACGTGGCCCTCCTGTCTCCCTCCCTGTGTCCCACTGTGGGAAGGGATTTGTGGGTGCAGCTGTCAGAGCGAGGGCATTTTCACATGGGCCCTGGTTGACTAAGTGGCCCTGTCCTGCAGTGTCTGGCTGCACACTGCGGGAGCAGTCAGCATTGCCTTCCCCAGGGCCTGTGCGCAGCCCCAGGCAGATTGCTGTGCATGAGGGTGTGTGATGCACCCACTGGGTATTTGAGTTTGGTTTTGGGGGGCAACCATGCGGTACAGGAACGTGACCCCATCAGAGGTGAGAGAGCGTGGTCTCTGTCAAGTGACAAGCATGGGGAGAGTCCGAGCAAGGAACAGGGCATGGCAGCTTTGGTCTGTGGAGCCGTACAGACAGGCTTCCGAGGGAAGACTTGCCATGAGGGTGCATGTGACTCGCTGTGTGCGACAGTTCCCTCCCTCAGCTCCTCTCCCCTGCTGGCCTTGGTGCCCACACACCTGGCTGTGCTCCTTCAGTCACAGAACTCACGTGCTGGTCCCATGCTGCCAGGGATCACGCTCCAGTAGCAGTGCTCGCCAGGACCATTGTGTTTGCATGTTGTGCCAGTTGTGGCCAGGATCACCTGTGCACTGCGGTCATAGCTGCCTGGATCGCACTCAGTGCATGTGCTGTCCAGGGATGGACTTGTGCGTTCTTGCTTGCAGGCACCGTAGCCACGGAGCTGTCTTCTGGCCCCCTGGCGTATTCACTTTCAACTTTCCCTCCCCCTTTCTGTGGACCATGAGTCTCTTGCCCTTCTCAGCACCTTCTGTCTCCCATTGACTTGGCTCTGGCTTCAGACTGTAAAGGTTTTGGAAGCGGGCTGGCCACTTCCCAAACTGGGCAAGGTGGTGCCAGGGATGGGGAACAGCAGCCGTACTTTCTGGGCTCCGGAGACAGTGGCCTCACGCTATCCCCCCGTCCCCCGCCGTAGCTCTGATGGGACATGGACTCCGATGAGCTCTTCTTCACGTGGAAATGTTGTTTTGATCTCTTCTCTTCTGTGTGTCTTTGTTTTCAACAGCTACTCTGACCTATGATACTCTTCGATTTGCCGAGTTTGAAGATTTCCCAGAGACCTCAGAACCTGTTTGGATCCTGGGTAGGAAATACAGCATTTTCACAGGTATGACTGTGCCACACCCTGCTTGCTCTGGGGCTGGTCTGTAAAAACAAAGCCCTTTGTAGGAATCTGCCAGCTTTGGCTAGTGCGTGACCTATAGAATTAATGGTTTATGTGTGTTGTGTTTGCTCCTGAACTATCTAGAAAAGGATGAGATCTTGTCTGATGTGGCGTCAAGACTTTGGTTTACATACAGGAAAAACTTCCCAGCCATTGGTAAGTACAGCGTTTGTTAGATGTGATAAAAGTTTCACAAGGTGGGAACTTCAGTTTACAGGCTTAGGTCTGTGAGAACCTTGTCAGTTGGTTCCGCCCTCCCTCCCTGCTCTTGTGACAGGGCTGGATTCCAAGCCCCAGGCTTCTGCTTCTACTGAGGCCAGTGGCTTTCAGACCCCAGGTCTCAGTTGGTATTTTAAAAAAATTTCAACAGAATGAAATGTTAAGCCGAGTACTACATAGAAAATCTGCGTGTTGGTCTGGAGGGATATTATAGGGGGTAAGGCCTATAGATATTATAATATCTTGCCTTGTACATGGTTAACCCGGGCTCAACCCCTGGTCCCCCGTATGGCCCCCTAAGTCACACCAGGAGTGATCCCGGAGTACTGCTGGGTATGACCCACAAACTGAAAAAAGAAAATAAAGAAAATCACCTCTTGTCTTGGAGACTGCTTGTTTTTTTTCCCCCCTCATTTTATTAAAGTACCATGTTTGCAAACTTCATTATGATTTGTTACAGGCATTCATTACTCCCAACACCACTCCCACCACCACTGTCACCTTCCTTCCACCATTGGCTCCATTTACCCAACCACTCCCCAAGCCTGTCTCTGCAGCAGACCCACAATAGTGTATTTCACATTCCTTGTTACCATGAAATGGCTAACGGAATGTTCGAAAAATATTTTCATAGAATGAAAGATGTGAAATTTTGTGAAAATTGTTGAATCTCACCCTGGGGACATTAAGTCCTTGTCTGAGGGTTTACGCAGCTGTTATTGCTTGTTAAGCCTTCTGTGTTAATGCTTTCGTTAGTCAAGAGTGGTTGGTTTCTGTGCTGCATCCCATGCAATCTGGTGTGCTCCTACTGGGATGTTCGTATTGTTGAGTTTGGAGATGCCATGCACTCCAGAAAATCCAGAATATTTAACTGGGCAGACTGTGTTTGTTGGTCTGGGGGGCACTTGTGTCACGTGCTTCCCACTGAGCTGATCGGGGACATTGCTCTATGTGCGTCTTTCGTAGTTCTACACGTTGTTGGAGAACTGGTGGGCACCACAACAGGGATGACTTGGTCTCTGACAAGGAGGCCACTCTGGAGGACAGAGGGGGCACTGACTGGTGGCTTTTGCATCAGAGCGCCTGAGGGCAGGAGTCTGGGACGAGGTCACTGAGGCGGACGCTCTACATAGGGAGCACTGTGGCGTGGGCCATGGTATCGGTGTCCCTGTAGTTGAGTATCAGTGCTGTGACTCCTGCGAGGTGCTATGGGAGTGGTCTCATCCTGTTGCTGGTTTCACTCCTGGAAGCTGTTCTGGTTGGGCCTCGTGCAGGGGGAGTGGCTTACTACTGAGCTACACTGGGCTGGGCTGCACTGGGTTGCGCTACATGGAGCTACACTGGGCTGGGTTACTCTGGGCTGGGCCATGTGGGTTGAGCTACTCTGGGCTGGGCTACACTAGGCTGAGCCACACTTGGCTACCCTTGCTTGGGCTGAACTACACTGGGTTGAGCTGCACTGAGCTACACTGGGCTGAGCTGCACTGTGCAGTGGTCAGACAGATCACGCAGGGAGGACCATCTAGAGAGGAATCTTGTATCAGACTCCAGAGTCACAGGCTCCCTCAGCTGCTCAGAGCTGATGTGTTTGCATAGGGGCAGCAGGGAGAGGGTTGGTGGCACTGTGTTGTTTTTCCTGTCCCATGCTTTTGCCCACGTTAGACTGGGGTGAAGGGTCAGGCCTTCACACTGTCACGGCAGACTGTATTTCTGGGATTGTGCCCATGAAGTAACAGCTGTTCCCCATCCCTGGCACCACCATGCCCATGAGTGGACGGACCGGCAGTTTTCAGCTGCACCTGGTCCTTTTGCCCCCGTGTCTTTGCCCTTCTGCTGGTTGGAAATGGTTTTACTCACTTGACTGTGACTTTCTTAATGTCTCGTGTGTAGACTTTTTCTGTTTCCTAGGCTCGCTCTCTCTGGCCCATTAGTGGGAGTAATTAGAACATCTTGGTCCGTGGGCTCTCAGGGATGCTGCCCCATGGAGCTGACCTGCGCCGCTGTGGTCCTGCCCCTGCCTGTGGCACCATCTGACAGCCTCTTTCTGTCTGCGCCACAGGGGGCACGGGCCCCACCTCGGACACCGGCTGGGGCTGCATGCTGCGCTGTGGACAGATGATCTTTGCCCAAGCTCTGGTGTGCCGGCATCTGGGCCGAGGTGAGTGGTGTCGGACAGCAGTTTTTAGGAACCAGAGAGGACTGGAGCCAGGGTGGAGAGTGATTCACCAGGACTGAGGGAGAGCTCAGGGTTTTTTGGTACTGACCCATGGGCATGAGTGACCCAAAACAGTCCACAAACTGCAGGGTGTCCCCAGGAGGACTGCGAGGGGTTCCTGCATGCCATTGGCCAGAGACTGGCTGAGTCGGCCACACCGTGAATCTCAGGCATCTCTGCCAGTGTTTGCTGTGTACATTTGTGTGAATATGGGTCGTGAGTGGAAATAGTTTAAGGAGCCCTATTCTAGAGGATACAGAAAAACGTGGCTTCTAGGGTGTGTCTGTAAGCTCCTACATCTATTCTCTGCTTCCTCCAAGGGCGTGTGTGGATGGGTTGGTTGGTGCATGTGTAAAATCCAGGACACCTTGAGAAAGGGCAATCTCACCTGCACTCTGCACATTGATTCTGTGGAAAGGGACGCTTGTGTCACTTGCTGTGCAGAGACTGACCATCTGCCCCTGTGTGTGCTAGACTGGAGGTGGACGCAGCAGCGGCGACAGCCGGACAGCTACTTCAGCGTGCTCAATGCCTTCATCGACAGAAAGGACAGCTACTACTCCATCCACCAGATAGGTGGGGCTGAGGGCTGCACCCACATGTCCGTCCTTGTCCTACTCCCTGGGCAGTCTGGCTGCTCCTTTGGCCCAAGCATGTCCCACTCAGGAGCATCACATCCTCACTGACAGAGTGGGAGGTGACCCTCAGTTCACTCCCAGGATACAGTGCTCTGGCCACTTTCTGTCCAGGCTCCCTGTCCAGTGTCCAAAGCCCCCTGTTCCCCACCCCCAGGACCCGCTCTTCTGAGGGGGAGGCTGAGGTGCATGCCACTAACCTGGTCTGTTTCCTGCAGCGCAAATGGGAGTCGGCGAGGGCAAATCCATTGGGCAGTGGTACGGGCCCAACACAGTAGCCCAGGTCCTGAAGTACGTACCAGCCTCTTCCTCCTGTGTCCGGGGTGGCCAGTGTTCCCCGAGTCTCTGCTGGAAGAAATGAGGGTGTCCTGCTCGACTTTGGGAAGCTCTTGGGTTTCTTCAGGGTGCCAGGTTGGGTGGGCTTGTGGGCAGAGGTTCTGACTCTTACAGGGGTGGATGTCCCCATCGGATGGTGCCCATTAGGTCTGTCTTGGTTCTTGTGTCAGGAGCTTGTCTAGCTCTGTGCTTCCTGGAGCTCTGGCGGGTACGGTGGGCTGCGTTTCTGTTCTGGCCCTTCCTTCCCCAGTCCCTGTGCATGGTACAGCTTTGCTGGTCTCTTCCCTCACCCCTCCCTACCTCTCTGCCCTGCGCTGAGCATTGCCCCACCCCTGCCTGCCACTGTGTGTGTCCTTCCAGTCCCAACTCCTTTCTGCCTTGTGCCCTCAGACACCTGTCTAGACCAGCATGTATGGGGCGACCTGGACCCAGCTGCACCAGGCCTCCCTCCCTCCCCGCTGCCCTGTATGGCGCACCCTGGACCCAGCAGTGCCAGGCCGTCCTTCTTGCTGCCCTGTATGGCGCACCCTGGACACAGCTGTGCCAGGTTTCCCGTCTTTCCTGCTGCCCTACAGCAGCTCTCTGTTGGGCAGTAATTACCCGGACTGCAGGGACATGTTCCCTACTTGGGACCCGTCTGAGTTGGGTCAGACCCTCGGGCTGCGGCCCTCCTTCTCACCCCTGTTCTGCTGTTCAGAACCACCACCTTGAGGGCGCTTTGTCCTTGTCACCTGACTCCCAGCCCTGTGCTCACTCAGCATGACTGGAGAATGTCTGCCACGTGCCCACTTGATCGGGCACAGCACCAGTGCCCTCTACACCCAGTCTGCTGCTCCAGTAGCAGATAGCATTGCCCCCTGCCCAGCCCCCGGTTCAAGCCAGTGCTGCTCTGTCCTCAGTACATCAAGCCACTCTCACACCTGACCTTCCACCTGTCCTGGGGCCAACCCCACACTGTCAGTGTACACATGCACACACTCACCCCTGTCCACCCCCCTCCAGTCCAGACCCCCACACCTTTGTTCAAACTCCACATCTTTCCCATTGCCCCACTGATCTGTGCTCACCCCCATGCCCAGGCCCAGCCTATTTCTTGCCCTGCGATGGGCCCCTTGCTTCTGATTTTCAACAGCAGTTAATGTCCTCTTAGCCCAGCCCAGCGAGTCAACCCTGTCCCGCCTGTGACCAGTGTCCTCTTCCCTAGGAGACCCAGGTGGGGCTGTCGATGTCACTTCTGACGGCTCAGTGCTCTGCCACCCTTTCCTGTCTCTCTGGAGCAAGGGCTGTGCCCATTGACTGAGGCCACTGGGAGAGCTGCCCACCTCTCGGTCTGCGATTCATTGTTCTCTCTGGTGCTCACATGCATGGGCATCACTTCCTTGCCCTCTCATGAGTGGGCCTTCAGCCAGGAGCCAGCCTCAGTGTGTGAGGAGGGTGCAGGCTCATAGTCAGAGTGCCACGTTTCGGGGCAACAACACGCAGGCTGATAAGAGGGCAATGGCCACTGGGTGTGCCAGCTTATGTGTATGATACTGGGCTTGTGCCCCATGGCACTTGGCAGGGCTGAGGGCCTGATCTGCACCATGGGGCTCATGGCCTGTCCCCTGCTTTCTGTTAGGAAACTTGCCGTCTTTGACACGTGGAGCGCCTTGGCTGTCCACATCGCCATGGACAACACAGTGGTGATGGAGGACATCAGTAAGTGACCCGGAATGCAGGGGCTATGCACACTTCCTGCCTGGGCCCATGGGCACCACAGCACAAGGGGCTGGGGGCCTGTTCTGACACGGTACAGACTGAGCCCAAGCGGGCCTTGCTGCCCTCTGGGGCTATGCACAGATGGTGACCGGAGCTCTGGGGCCCCGAAAGGCGAGAGCACCTTCACTCCACCCACTTCATCTCCTTGGGAGAGGACCTCAGACCCACTGGGGCTGTGAGCAGTCTGAGCGATTAAGCACTCCACTTCCTGTTGTGTGGGGCCTCCAGACCACTGTCCTACACGTGCAAAGTTCTTAGTAGCTTTTCTCCACAGAACTCCCCAGAGCTCTGCAGCCTTGATGTTGCTGACGTGCCACTGTGGGCGGTTTTTTTGAGTTGTGTTTCCCGTAAGAAAGTGTGAAGACCTGTTCTTGCTGTGGCTATGGCCAAGTGCAGGTGCTGCCCCTGGGGCCTGTGCCAGCTTCTGCCCATTCCCTGGCCCTCCCCGTGGGGCTAGGCTCCTGCACGGACGTGGGCTACACAGACAGGCATTTTTCCCTGTGTTGCAGTTCTAGAAAGCTTGTGAGATATTAGAAGCAGGAAGTCTTTGGAGGAGGGAACCCTCCTGTCACCATAGCACATAGGACCTTGTGTCATGTCTGTTTTCAACAACACCGTGGAGGTGGTGTTGCTGTCCTTGAGATCAGCCCCAGGCTAAGGCTAGGAGAACCAGGCACAGGAGGAGCTTCAGGGACCTCCAGGCCAGGGGGTTCATCTGTTTGCAGGGACACTAGCTCAGTCTCCTCTGGTCAGCCTGTGTCCCCGTGCAGGGTCAGTGCCACTGGCAGGATCAGCCCATATTGCTGCCCTGCATTCCCCATAGAAGCAGGGCCAGCGTCCCAGAGACAAGAGGTACCTGGATGCCCAGGTTTGGGGGAACAGCACGGGCCAGGCCAGGGCTCTGAAATGATAGACCATGAGGGCTGCCTACCCACTGCCCCTGGGGGTTTCCCACCCACCCACCCTCCAGTGAGTGCCCCTGGGTGCCCAGAGAGGACCTACTGACTTTTTTGGGGGTGGGGGGTGGGGTCACACCCAGTGATGCACAGGAGTTACTCCTGGCTCTGCACTCGGGAATTACTCCTGGCAGTACTCAGGGGACCCTATGGGATGCTGGGGATCAAACCCGGATTGGCTGCATTCAAGGCAAATGCCCTACCTGCTGTGCTATCGCTCCAGCCCCGGCTCTGTGATCTTTGCTGTTGAGAATTGCACCTGTAAGCACCGACAGCAGGGGCAGGTGGCAGCCTGGGGATGACATGTTGGGCTGTCCAGAAGCAGAGGCAGCCTTGCGATATGGAGACAGTGCAAGTAGGACCCGAGGACAGCAGCAGAGAACTAGACGGGCAGGCCCCCTTACTGGAAGAAGGGCTGAGTCCCAGAGCTGAAGAATACCCCCTTTCTTTGTTCTGTTTGGGGGCCACATCCAGTGGTGCTCAGGGGTCCTGTGGGACTCCAGCCGAGGGTGCCTCCAGCTCTCTGAGATAAGTTTCACGCACTTGTTAATAAAGATGTTCCTGGTGGCATTTTCAAGTGGAAAGAACAAGGAGAATGAGAATGCTGGATGTCTGGACACAGTGGGCCTCAGGATCCCAAGAGGCAGGGCTGCAGAGTGTCCAGGGCCAAGGCATTTGCCTTTCATTTGTCTGTGGCTGCTGCGATATTGGTTTAAATCCCCAGAGCCATATACGGTTTCCTGGGCACCTCCAAGAGTCCCTCTTGAGCACTGTCAGGTATGGCCACACCCCAACAACCCCCTCCGTCTCCTGAAATGGATGATTTCTGAGGGGGAGGTCTGGTCTCATGAAGGGTGGGAGGCGCAGAGACGAGAGTGTCCATGGTGGTAAATAAGTTTATACATGTTGGGAAGGTTGAGGCAGCACTGGAAACAGCAGTGGGTGTCTGGGATAAACAAGCCCAATTCTTTAGAGTGGTATTTTCAGTGGGTTGGGCAACAGATAGACTCGATTTCCAAGAGAGCCAGTCCATCGCCTGAACTCCATCCCCGTGTCTGGACTTAGCCCAGACACATGCACGTGCATAGGCCCAGTCAGTGGTAAAAGTTATTGCACCAAAGAAAAGATTGTCTCCAGGATTTTGACCAGAGCAGTAAAGCAGACAGCGTGTAGAGGTGGTGGGACAGGGAGAGCGCAGGATATAATAGGGCCTATAGGGAAATAAATTCCAAGGGCTATTTGCACAATCAATGGGCCCAGGGCAACCCTCACCTCCTCACCTTTGCGCGCCCCAGCCAGCTCTATGTCCTATGCTATGTAGTGCTATTAAAGTGTGACGAAAATAGGAGGTAATGCCATCTCCAGATTTGCAACTTGTACCTTAGCATTTGGGCAAAAAGTAGTTTGTAGACTGTTAGAATGGGATGTGGACTGACCCTGGGCAACGGTCTGCCTTGGTCCTGGTGGCTGGATCATAAAACAGGGAGAGTGCAGGACATGGGGCCAGAGAGACTGGCACCTGCCGAGCATGTTGCTAGTCTGGTCTTGAGCACAGGCTCAGCCAGGAGCATACTGCTGGTAGGGTCCCACTCCCCCCAGGAGGAGAATCCTGAGATGAGCACATGGAAGGACAGAGCAACGGCATGAACCAGGCAGCTGGAAAGAGTGGTCTGAAAGATTTGAGAGAAGAGCGGGACTGATAAGTGACAGGCTTAGCTCTTTGAAACCACCTTCTGCAGGTCAACAGTCAGTTGTCGAAGGGAGGAAAGAGCCAGGAGTACATACAGAAGTTGCGAGGTCTCAAGTCCACGACAGCCCTGTGGCTGCTGGGCCCGGAGGTGGCCCTGCCCTCCAGCAGGCACCTGTCGTCTGGAGGGCCTCAGCTTTGTCTGGCCCTCTTCTGTTCTGGCCCTGCCTGGGGAAAGGCCACACTCCAGAAACACATGTGAGCAGGGTTGCCCTGGGCTTGTGGGGGACTCACTTATGGAAAGAAAAGCGTCGGCAGCCCAGCGTTCCAGACTGGAGCCTTGTTGGGGCCACCTCTGGCAGTGCTCAGGGGTGACTCTGAGCTTAGTGCTTGAGGTTGCTCATGGTGTTCAGGGGCCTGTGTGATAACAGGGCTCGGACTTGGGCTTTTGTGTTCAGAGCTTGTTCCCGGCCCTTTGTTAGCTGTTTAGAAGCCTGGCAACTTGGTCAGTTGTGCCCAGAAAATGTTTATTTCCTCTGAGGGGCAAGACCAGTGTTAGACTTACTTTCCTGAATTGTATTTCGTCATGTTAATGCTTTTTTCTTGGTAGACAATTATTACATGTTGGTTTCTTTTGAGCAAACATCTGCCCTTTAAAGCTGGTCTCCTCCCTCAGGAAGACTCTGCAGAGCCAGTGGTCCCTGTGCGGGTGCAGCCGCCTTCCCAACAGACGCAGACAGGCACTGTAATGGGCTCCCTGCTGGAGCTGAGCTCGCCAACAGGCCTGTGTCCTGGAGACCCCTGGTGCTTCTCATACCACTACGGCTAGGGCTCACTGACATCAACGAGGCCTATGTGGAGACACTGAAGGTGGGTCTGAGCCACCAGGGGTCAGGCAGGGTGGCTATCTAGTTGGCACTAAGGGTGGGTTTGCACATCATCCTCAGCCCTCTGCCACCCTCTCCCCATGCCCCTCCCACATGGCATTCTGGAAGGAGACTGGGTCTGTGTTCTAGAGCATGTGCTGTGTCTTGTTCTGTCTTGAGTTCCTCAGCCATGTGGCCATACTTCTCATTCTCCTGGGCTCTGCCGTGGAGGGGCCTGCTGTGCTGAGGTGTGGGCTGCACACTCGCAGGTGCTTAGCCCCCGTCCTCTTCTGCAGCGCTGTTTCATGATGCCCCAGTCCCTTGGGGTGATCGGAGGGAAGCCCAACAGTGCCCACTACTTCATCGGCTATGTGGGTGAGTGGCAGGCCCAAGCTGGCCGGAAACCAGGGAGAGGGTGAGACATTTGTACTGCCCCCAGGGGGATGGGGGATGCCAGGCTCCTGCCGGGGCCCTTGCGCCATAGCCAGTGTGGCACCTCTGTGCCCTCCTGGTCAGCCACGCGGGGATCGGGTGGTGGGTCTGAGACGGGCTCTCATTTTGCCCCTACCCTCCCAGGTGAGGAGCTCATCTACCTGGATCCCCATACGACACAGCCAGCGGTGGAGCTGACTGGCAGCTGCTTCATTCCAGACGAGAGCTTCCACTGCCAGCATCCTCCAAGCAGGATGAACATCGGGGAGCTCGACCCGTCCATTGCTGTGGTGCGTCCAGCCCACTATCCACCCCCTATCCCTGGCCGTAGGCTGGAGTGCTCTGTCACTCTGTGGCCAACCCTACTTGAGAACGGAAAGGAAATGGCACTTTTGTCACCTTTTGGGAAAAGTCTGTGTGTACACAGTTCAGAGGGCACAAGGGGTCAGAGGCAGTGTCCTTCTGCCATGCTGTCCTCAAATGCAGTCACGGCAGCCTAGCCTGGGACAGCACATGTGTGTACACATATATGAGCATGTGTTGCATGATTGCGCTTATGTGTATCTGCGGGTCTGTGTGTGCGTGTGTGGCAGTAACAGCCCCTCAGCTCATGACTAAGGATGTTTAAGGATGTTTACTGCACAGTATGCACTTGGCAGAGGCAGGTGGGCAGATGTGGGGCCCCCTCCGCCGCTCCCTATGATGACAGCAACAAGTGGCTCCTCGGGAGGAAGCAGGTTTCCAGTTGCCACAGAATGCCCCACATCGCTGCAGCAGGCACTCAGGCAGTTGGGGCTCAGCTGGGCTGCTCAGAGCCTCTTGCTGGGAGTCGCAGTGGGGCAGGCATTGCAATCCTTTTCACCCCAGCAGGCTCTCCAGTGACTCCCAGGGACCCTGGGACCTCCACAGCCAGTGCCTCGCAGGAGGGAGATCCGTGTGGCCGGCGTGCTGGGACCGTGGGGGCCTTTCAGAGCTGCCCCAGCTGGCTGGGTGCTCACCCTGTTCTGTGTTGCAGGGCTTCTTCTGTAAGACAGAAGGCGACTTCGATGACTGGTGCCAGCAGGTCAGAAAGGTGGGTAGCAGCTCGGTTCCCCCATGCCCACCCCGCAGCACTTCTTCCATTCCTTTCCTAGCTGTGTGGGGAGACGCTGCATGTGACCTGGAAGGGGTCAAGGCCACATGGGCCCCACACGCGGCTTTCTGTCATGTCCTGTCGGATGGGCAGCCTGGTGTGGCCTTCTCTCTGTGGGGCGGTGGGTTGGGGACTCATTCTGTCCCCTCATGGCTGTGTCTTGCTGGTAGCTGTCCCAGCTTGGAGGTGCCCTGCCTATGTTTGAGCTGGTGGAACAGCAGCCTTCCCACCTGGCCTGTCCTGACGTCTTGAACCTGTCCTTAGGTGAGTTGGAGGCCACAGGCCTGTGATGGGGGAAGGCTGGGTGGCTCTGGGCCTGGGCCCATCTTTGTTGCTGTTTTTTTACTACCTTAAGATCTGCGTGAACCCTAGAGACAGCCAGTTAGTTACTGGTGTTAGCCTCTAAGTGCAGTAATTTTCCAACAAGATGGATTCATGCAAAACAAAAAAAGGCTGTGTGGTCGGTGCATTCTCTGGGTGAGACATGCATGCACGTCCCAGCTCCCCGCTGGACAGGGGCTGCCCCAGGATTAGGCACAGCCACTTCCTCCACTCGGCCAGCCCACCTCGAGCAACCAGTGTTTCTCTCCACCCATTACTTCCACCCCTTGTGATCAGGGTCTTTGAAGGAATTCCTGATCAAACGTGGATGGCCTGGGTTGTGGCCAGGAGGGTCTTGTGTTGGGTGTCCTGTGCAATGTGGAGGTCAAGAGCACACATTGGACCTCTGTTGTGACAGTGGAGTGATAGGAATGGCAGGAAGCAAACTTCAGACCCTTGCGGTGGAGTCTGCTCTGAGTCAGACATACTCTGCTGTCCTGGGATGGACTCCTGCTGCTGCTGCCAGATTTGGGCTCTAACCTTCTGTCCGCCTGGTGTGAGGCAAGCCTTGTCGGACAGTTGCTCCCTCCAGTCAGGCCCATGGGCCGGCCACGCAGGGAGCCTTTGTGGACCAGGTGTCTCTTCCAGAGCCTGTGGTTTAAGGTTCTCCATTCCTGTGAAGACTGATACTCATGTCCGACCAGAACATGGCTATTTGTAGAGCAATTAAGAGTTTTATAGCATGAATGTGAGCCCTTTGATCGGGTGTGGATGAAAGAAAAGCCAGATGCATGGGGGCCCTGCCATCCTCTCAGGCTGAGAGTTTAGAAGTCCGCAGGCGGATCCCAGGTCTAGATGAAAGAGAATAGGTATATTAGCTGCACTTTCTGGGGATTCTGCACAAGTTTTGGCCGGTTGAGTTATAATCATACTGTTGGTGCATTCAACTCAAGCAGATGGTCAGGGTGGGAGGGACATGGAAACAATCCAGAATCCACCCCAGAGCAGGAACAAATTTAAGGAGCACCAGCCAGTGAAATGGACTCAGAGGGAAGGACAGCAGGGAAGGGGGACCTTAGAGGAGATGCTTCTTACAGGGACACGGAGAGGAGATCCTTCTCACAGGGAGAGGAGCCCCTGCATGTATTAGTGCCTGTACCCTGTGAGGAGGCAGTGAGGTTCTTTGCCAGTGCCCTCGGAGGGCGTTGGGGGAGCTTCCGGAAACTTTTGGGTGAACGTGCCTGTGGCCTGAGACTTTATGGAGGGGTGCTGCAGGCATCAAGCGGTGAGAGAACTGCACTTAGTTTACTGTGACTGCTAATGGACCATGCCCAGTCTGGTGCCAGGGATAACTCTTGGTGATTAGGACGGTGCAGTCCCAGGGATGGAGCCCAGGCTCCCACAGCCCATCAAGGCTCCGTCCTTGGGGAGAGGGTACCTGCATGATGATTTCTAAGAGACTGTGACCCGTGTGTGAAGGTGGAAGAAATGGGCTGATCCCGTTCAAGTCTGGGCACAGGTGCAGTCAACTCGCGCTCTCGCATACCAGACATGTGCTCTGCCACTGAGGCACATTCCCAGCCCGGCAAGCTCCCCTTAATGTGTATTAGAGACCCCACCTTGAGTCTTGGGGTTGGTGTGACTCACCAAGGGGCTGGTCATCAAGGGCCGTGTGTGGAATTGTTCCCTTGTTGGGGCAGTGTCACTGTTCTTATGGCAAGGAAGGGACAGGTGGGCTGTCTCTCCTGGGACTCTGGTTCTATACCACAAGAGCAGGTGCTAGAAGGACACGGGCTGCTGTTGGATGGCCCAAGGCAGGATAGCATCCGGCAGCTGGCCTGAGGTGGGAGACTCTCCAGAGTTCAGCCCCAGAGGAGCCTCAGGGAAGGGCTTTCCTTGGAATCTGTAGACCCACACAAGTTCTTAGGCTTTGGGCCAGCAGCCGGAGCTGGGTGTGATGGAGTTTCAAGAAAGCTGCTACAGTGGCCACGTGACGCCTCAGTCTGCTCATCCACCCTGGCCAGGACACCCGGACACCCTCCAGCATGGCTCATCTAGGATCTGGCTAGAGTCTCACCACCAAGCACATGATGCAATGAATGAGCTGGAGATACTGTTGCATTGTCAGAGCAGAGGAGGGATGGTGCGCTGGCCCCTCCACCCGTTCCACTAGAACCTTTCACTTAACGAACACCTGAAGGGGATGGAAAAGGCTGCCCATGGTGTGTTGCATGCCCAGAGCCTGAGTTTGACCTCTCTTGCCTTTGGCTGCACCTGGTAGTGCTTGGGAACCATGCAGTGCCTCCCACAGCCACACCTGATGTGGCCTGAAGAAAAATGCCTTCAGGGGCTCAGTTCCCTTTGTGAGGTTTGATACTCTGATACACATGGGTTAGTCCCCACGGAGCTCTGTGTCTCTGAGCTGGTTCTGAGCCATCAGACTGGGTGTTTGACATTAGAGCCAGGGAGAGTCTCTAACTCCGTAATAGGCTGTGCTGAGAGCTGCACAGGTGGCCTGTGCCCCAGGCCATCAGGCACCACCCAGTTGGGGCTCCTGGTGTCAGGGCTTGGCAAGGCCAACCCCATGTAGTGGCCCGAGAGACAGCGATTTTTCTTCATGTAAGGGGTGTGCCCAAGCACAGAGGGCCTTCCTCAGGAAGCTCCATCCAGAGGCCACTGAGACTGGCACCTGCCACTGGCCTCTGCGCTGTCCCGACTCTTCCCTGACTCCTGTAGCACTGACCTCAAACAACAGTGGTCATTACAGCAAACTGGGCTCATCTGGCAATAATGGGAGGAGACTGGTGAGACGGGCGCACAGCCCCAGGCTGCAGGTGGGCCCAGCATCAGCTGCCCTGCAAGTCTCCATGGCTCATGGTAGCAGGCTGCTGGGGGGTCTCCTCATGCGTGTCCTGAACTGCAGGAACCAGAACGCAGGGTCTGGACCGAGCCACCTCTTCCTAGCCCTCATTCCAGCATGGCGCCCACGAATGGCCTCAGTGGGGTGGTGCTTACTCACATCTAGGATCCTGAGCTCAGCACCCCAACAAGGACAGAGCCCATGGTCTGGCCAGCAAAACGTGTGTTCCCCAATTCCCTATAGACTTAGGCGCTTGGACAAGGGACAAGGAGCCCAGGTGCAGATCCGGCGGCCTGAACTGTGCCTGCCACACCTGGGGTGATCTGTGCCAGCTGTCTGAGGGGCTTTTGTTTTTTTAGATTCTTCAGATGTAGAGCGACTGGAAAGATTCTTTGACTCAGAAGATGAAGACTTTGAAATCTTGTCCCTTTGAGAGTCCTATAGCCGGGATGGTCTCTGCTGGCCCTCACTGGGGTGCCCTCGAGAGCCAGCCTTGCCTTGGGGTGCTCAGGGCCGCTGCATCTCATCCATCCAGCCCGCCCGGTGCGGAGGCCCATCCTGGAGGAGAGGGACTGCTCAGCCCAGCCCAGGGTGCAAACGCAGAGCCCGACCCAGGGCTCACCCTTGCAGCCTGCATCATGCCGCTCCACCCTGCTGCTTTCTGGGTTTGCTTGGGGATTAAAGTCCTGTTTGAAGTCGCTCCACACAGACGTGACTTTCTGTCAGGTGTGTCCCACATCCAAGTCTCCGAAGAGCTGCCGTAGCTTGTGAGGCGCAGGGCGCCCAGCCTAACCCCACAGCAGCCTCAGTGGACTGAGGGTGGAAGGAGTCACAGCTTGGGCCGCCTGGCCACTGGGTGGTGAAAAGTGGGCTCCAAAGAAGTCACCTGCATGGCCCCTGTGAGGAAAGACCCCCCCCAACCCCCGCTGCAGGTAAAGCCCAGGTGGCTCCTTGCAGGTTCTGGCTCACTCCTCACACAGGTGACCCAGCCATGGGGCAGGCGAGGGCAGCAGCTTCCCCCTGCAGCAGGAAGCCCACCTGCCCACACGGACACTGGCTGGGCACAGAGGGTGGACACAGGTGGGGCGCTGCGCCTGTAAGCTGTCTCACATGTTCTGAGAGGCTCGCTGTGGAGAATGTGGTTCATTCTTAGTGTAGTTTGCAATTCTTAATGGCAAATAATAAGAATTTCAATAGAAGACTGAGTTGTCTGTCTCGTGCTTTGTCCCCAGTGAAGAGTTGGGTGGGGAGGAAAACGAGCCTTTTCAGAGGTCCTGATGTCACCCGACCATGGGCAGGCAGACAGTGGGCCTGGGGGGCTCTGGCCCCCAAGCCCCCCCTCAGGGTCGGGACTGTTGATTATGGGGATCATTTCTGCCTTCAGGACCCCACTCAGCGTGGTTCTCTCCAGCCCCTGCCACTTCTAAGCCAACCACTCTCCACCTGAGAGGGTGTACTCAGGTCAGGGTGTGCATTAAGCGACCCCACAAACAACCTCCCACCCACGTCACATGCAGAGCAGTACTAGCAAGTGCAGCCGTCCAGGCCACACGAGGGACACAAGAAAGGACAAGGTGAAGCTGCCGGCTCCATCACAACAGTAAGTGGCAGGTGCGGACAGGCTGGCCAGGAAGGAACCTGGTGAAGCCTGGGCACCCTGGCACACACCCTCCACACAGAGGGGCTAAGGACATGAGACCTTGACACATATGTCCAATAGCATTTATGGGAGCCTGTGCCTGAGGCAGCAGTGCCAGCTGGGCACCCTTCTTGGATTCATGGCAGATGAACCTTCACTTGTTTCCTTAGGAGAGAGATGGCAATGGGACTACCCACCACGGACCTGGCATGCCCCCATGTGACCCTTGGCTCCACTCGGAGCCAGCTGGGCGGGGCCTGTCCTCAGCGGCCCCCAGCTGCCAGGAGCTTGATGCTATGTCCACAGCTGTCCCAGAGGCCTGTGTGCCACAGCCCGGATGGTGCCCTCCGAGAGCTTCTGGATCTCCTCGTGCACAGCCTCGATGCTCCTCGATGCATCCACCACCTGGCACCAGAGGGGACCATTACTGTGCTTCCCATGCTGAGAATATTGGCTGGACTCCGGGGCTACACTGGGTCCCACCCTCACCCCGGCCCAGGGACAAGGGTGATACTGGTCCCACTACCTAGCAGCTTTTCCCCACGAGGACACCCCTGTCCCCCCTCATCCTGGGGACCCAGAACCACTCGGGGTGGGGAGGGCTTGGGAATATCTCAGAGCTCAGTACTCAGCCTGCATTTAGGTAGCCCAGGTTTGAGCTCCACCAATCACCAAGCCAGAATCCTCAGGGGCTTCAGTGCTTATCCTGCATGCAGCTAATAGTGGCCAGCCCCACTGTGGAGAGGAAGTTCATCACCAACCTATTATCTATGGCTGTGCCAGCGGCTTACTCCATTTCCAGGTCCAAGGGCCCCTTCCAGCTCCCTGGCACCTCTGGGGGCTCCTGTGCCTTTTCCACAAGGAAACCAAGGACAGGCAAGGACCAAGTGACAGGAACAGTGAGGGTGTCAAGGGGGTCTCCTGATGCTCAGTCCCAGGCTGCTGTTGAAGCCAGAGGCCAGGTCCTGGCTCAGCCTGGCCCAGCACTGCAGGTCCAGGCCCACCCAAGCAACCTCAGGGCTCCTCAAGCTGTGATGAGTTCCTGACCAGCAGAACCCTGCTGTTCTCTGCAGGAGACTCACCCTCTATGATATATGGTTTAGGGGCCAGAGTAAGGGTACTGCGGGGAGTACTGCATGTATTTGCCCTGCACACAGCCAACTGGGTTCGATCTCCAGTATCCCATATGGTCCCCTATGCACCGCCAGGAGTAATTCCTGAGTGCAGAGCCAGGAGTAGTAACCCCCTGAGCATAGACAAGTGTGACCCAAAAAGAAAAAGAAAAAAAAAAACAACCCAAAACCAAAAACGCCACCCTCAGTGGTGGTCAGAGTCTATTCCTGGAGCCTGTGCTCAGACCTTGTGGAGACGGGACCTGGATTTGCAGCAGTCCTCAAGCCCCCACTGTGTGGGGCAGGGAAGAGGCAGGCAGGGCCCACACCAGGAGCTGAGGAGTGCATGAGCAATGAGGGGGTGCCAACAGTTGAGCCTGGTCCGAGGACATGACCAGAAAAAGGGAAGGTCAGTGTCCCATCAGATGCAGCCTGCACTCCCAGGACAGCCCCGGCCTCTGGAGTTCACACAGGGCAGCAGGATGGGCTGCAAGGAGCCACCCTGGAAGATCTGCACCCTTTGGGGAAGACCCATGGCGGCCGGGGGTGTTCATGGTACCACCAACAGCCCTCTCACAGCCCTGTGGGGAGCCCATGCTGCTGCGGCCCGGAGGATAGAGAGACAGGAGAGGGCCTCACCTGCCAGTTGAGCGTTGTGTCCCCTATGAGCTTCTGGAACTGCTGCAATGCCCGCTCCTGGAAAGGCCCGTCCTCGTAGCGCTCCTGCCCAAAAGCAGAGCGTTTGGTTGCGTCCGCCAGCGCCAGCTGCAGAAACACCACCAGGTCTGGCTTGGGGAGGCCGACGTCCGGCTGCTTACACCAATGCAGGGAAAAGTCCTGCAACCAAGACCAGCATGAGAAGGGTGGCCGGGGGCTCTGCACCAGGTCTCAGGGCCTGGGCATGATGGCATGGTCTTCACAGAGCAGGCCGCAGTCACTGAGGCAGTGGAGGCCCAAGGAGACCCTGGACATCCTGGGGAAACTAGGCCACAGATGCCACCAACACGCTGAGCTGGCCTCCGTGGCCCCATGCTCACTTGTCTAGCTGAGCGGGAGAGTGGGCAGGTCAGGTGGGCCTCGGAGTGAGGAGGGACTAGGGTGCCAGTGTGGAAGCACCAGTGCATATCCCCCCCTCCCCCCCGGCAGCTGTTTCTAAGACACACTGAGCACTGAGCGTCTGGTGTGCTGGGCACTCAGAGGGGACAGAGGCTGTGGCTGGCCATTTCCTCTGCTCACGGTTCATGTTGGAGCATTTTAGATCAGCAATGGACAGGGGCAGAGCCCTCGTAGGCAAAGTTCTGCATTGCTCTGGGAATGCGCTTGCTTCAAAATGTTTTATTCTGGAGCTACGTCCGGGTGCTCGAGGACTACTCCTGGCTCTGTGCTCATGGTCACTCCTGGCGGCAGTGGTGAATGCATTGGGTCTCCTGCCTGGAACCCACTCTGTGGCCCTGAACACTCCTGACAACTTGGAAACTCATCCTGACACAACTGATACTGCCCACGAAACCATCAGCAGCCGTACCAGTGTCTGCTCTTCTACTGAGAATGACACAGCCAAGCCAGTGAGGGGTAGCTGAGTCCGGGGTGTGCAAGCCCACAGCGGGACGGACAGCAAGTGAGGGGTGCACCTGGGCTGTGTAAAGCCAGGGCAGCCTCACACCCATGCCCGGCCCCACCTGGGCACTCACCTCCTTAGCACTGGTGAAGGCGACCCCTGAAAAGGCGTATCTGTCCACGACCAGGGTGATGCCTTGGCTCAGCTTCTCCTTGATGAGGGGCCTGGGGAGCAGAAGCTGGGGTCAGGGTCCTGCCTTGGGAGGCCCGAATCCAACCAGACACCCACAGGGCGTGTCTCAGGTGACAGGAAACAGCCCCTGGTGGGAAAGGCCCTGGACCACCACTACACGCTGCCACACGGGCACTGGGCAAAGCCACCAGGAAAGGACAGACATGGGAGCAGGGCTTCTTCAACCGTGGCCTCAACCCCACATGCAGGATTGTATGAGGTTAAGAATGAAAATACTGGTTTTAAAATAGTTTCCTTATTTATTTATTCTGTGGTTGCCTTGGGGCCACACCCAGCGATACTCAGGGCTTACTCCTGGCTCTGCACTCAGGAATCACTCCCGGTGAGCTCAGGGACCCTATGAAATGCCGGGGATGGAACCTGGGTCAGCCGCATGCAAGACAAACACCCTACCCGCTGTGCTATTGCTCAAGCCCTAGGGGTGATGTCTAAGAGTGGCTGTCGCCCCACGTTTGATTTGCAGATCCATTGACATAACTGAGAACTGGGGCCCAGAACAGAGAAAGCTGAAATGGCCCTCTCCTTTGGGGCACAGGCCCAAGGAGGTCAGACACGGGAAGGTGGGCACAGGTCGCCAGCACCACCACCACCATGGCTCTATCCACCAGCTGGCAGCCCCTCACCAGTAATCCCCACCAGGTGGCACCCCTCACCATACCCAGGTGAGGGCCACTGTGTGAGACCTGACACCTGGAGGACAGGCCTGCACTGCCCTGGGTGGGCAGCGGTCTGTCCTGCACTGTCCGACACATGACCTATCCCAAACCCACGACATGCCCAGAAATGAGAGATTTTGTAGGACAGAACGTACAAATGGGCCACAGACACGGAGCTAGGGAGACCCCTCAGGTCTCAGGATAATGGGGAGACAGAGACGTGGACACAGACGCAACAGGAGGCCTGTCCAGAGTAGGACTGGGACAGGGACAGCCCATGAGCAGTGGGGCAGAACTCAAGTGCTGAGGGCACTTGCCCTGTACACAGGCTCAGTCTCTAGCACCCTATATGGTCCCCCAAGCCCTGAGCACTGTGGCCTTAGCAACAGTTGCAGCTCAGCCGCCAGGCCCAAACCCTGCCCGGGGCAGAGGAGGAGAAACTAGACCAAGCCTCAGCAATCAGACAATCTGAGCGTTCAGGAGGGGCCTGTGCTCTGCATGTGAGAAAGCGGAGTTCAAATCCTAGCACGACATGGTCCCCGAGCATTACCATAATGACCCTCAACCACAAAAAAAGAAAGAAACAGAACCGGCCCAAGAGGCAGGCAGGGCGCTAGCTTTGCAAACAGCCAACTGGGTTCAATCCACAGAACTATACGTTCTCCTGAGGCCGCCAGGCGTGATCCAAGGGTAGAGCCAGATGCAAGCCCTGAGCACTGCCAGGTGCAGTCCCAAAACCAAACAGGAAAAACAAACAAAAAAATGAATAGTTATGTCTGACTCAAAGCAAAATGTAATGTGAGTCCGCTGATGTAAAATGGAAGAGCAGGAAAACTCCTGCAGAATGACGACAAGCCAACGTAAGAGTCACCGAATCAAAAACCACCTGAAACCCTAGACGGCTCTGGCAGAATCAAGAAGAAAACATTTACATGGCACAGTCTGGGGACAGGAAAGTCACACAGAAGCCAGGCAACACTCCTCAAGTGACAGGGTGGGGTGGGAGACCACGGCCATGCACGCCTCCCAGGGTGTCTCAGAACACCGTGGCACTTGGCTGGAGTTCCCACCACACACCGGAAGGGCCGACACACAAGCCTCCCTCACACGTGGGGCCTCCACTGCTTTCCCACACTACGAAACCCAAATTCAGAATAACTGGAAACTGCAGAGGTGTCGAAGGCCAGACGGGCACTTTCACCTGCCCGGAGTGGGCTTGGTGGCCACAGGGAGGGAGGGAGCAGCAGGCATATGCCAGGCACGACCCAGAGTGGTGGGCTTCGGCCCGAGACCACCGGCTGCCCCTGGGTGTCACCGCCCTGTTCAGAGCATGCAAGAGCCCAGGGAGGGCCTGAGAAATAACCCGGGGGAGGGGGCCCGCCTCTCTTACACCAACCACAGCACAGGCACCCAGGAGGTGACGGGAACAAGCAAGGGGGTGGGAGGGGGAATCCCCCACAAGCCGTCCCCAGTCACAGCATCACCACAGGGATGGGACAGGCCAGGGAGCGGGGGCCGGTGCGTGCTGGTGCACTTTCCAGCCGCCCTCGAGCGGAGGCCCTGAGTCACACGCAGGGGAGGGAAGGAGAAGCACAAACTAGGTCTGTGGGAACCCAGGCAGGCCACAGGCAGGAGCTGGGGAAGGCCCGGCCCCCGCCCTGCCGCCACATCACTCAGACCACCGGGGGGCACCTCACACTTGCTCCCAGCGGTTCGCAGAGAAGAGCAGGTGCACCGAGTGGTCCTCCACGTCCCTCTTCTTCTCCAAGTACGAGTTCAGGAGTTTGCCGATCTCCGTCGAGCGCTCTGAGAAACAGACAAGTGAGTCAGGCTGTGACAGCTGGTCTGGACAGAGCCCCTGGCCCTGGACCCAAGGCTGACCATGAGCTCAGCTTCCGGAGGAGGAGTGCAGACTGTGACCCCAGGGAAGGCTTTTAAGACTTCCAGATTAGTTGGCTTTAAGAGAGTACGTGGGGCTGGAGCCATAGCACAGTGGGGAGGGCGTTTGACTTGCATGCGGCCGACCCAGGTTCGATTTCCAGCATCCCATACGGTCCCCCGAGCACAGCCAGGAGTAATTCCTGAGTGCATGAGCCAGGAGGAACCCGAGCATCTCTGGGTGTGACCCAAAAAGCCAAAAAAAAAAAAAAAAGTATTCAAAAAAAGTCTTTTCCCCTCTACCAGTTCATCGCCTGTGGGAAAACATTTCATCACCTGTTGCTGACGGGCAATTTTCTGTTAAGTAAGAATAAAATACTTTGATTTTTTTTAAAAAAAAGATCTTTTTATTGAATCACCGTGATAGGCCCTTACAAAGCTGTACACGACTGGATTTCAGCCATAGTGTGCCAACACCCATCCCTCCACCAGTGCACATTTCCCAGCACCAGTGTCCCCAGTTTCCCGCCCATCACCCCCCACCCACCAGCCTGCCTTGATGACAGACTCTCTTCCTTTCCTCCTATCCTTTTGGGCGTTTGGTTTGCAATACAGACTCTGAAAGGTTATCCGGTATATCCCTTTACCTACTTCTAACACTCAGTTCTTGTCCAGCGTGATCATTTCCAGCTATTATTGTCGTAGCAGTCCCTTCTCTTATGCAGCTTAGCCTTCCTGCCGCCCCACACCCTTGTGGTCGATTCCAACCACTGACCAGTCCTTCTAGCCCTTTTCCCCTGGCTGTGGATATCAGTCTTCTACTATGCATTTTCATGTCCCACGAATGAGTGCGGTCACCCCATGTCTGTCCCTCTCCTTCTGCCTCATTTCGCTCAGCATGATACGCTCCATGTCCATCCATTTACAAGCAAATTTCGTAACTCCATCTTTCCTAATAGCTGCAGAGTGTTCACCTGTAGATGTGCCGTGGTTTCCTGATTCATTGTCTGTTCTCAAGCACTCAGGCTGTTTCCCGATTCTGGCTATGCACACAGTGCTGCAATGTACCGAGGAGTGCAGCCGGCATTCAGCAGAAGCACTTTCACAAGCGCCTTCAAGGCCGCCTTTTCCTTAAGAACGGGCGCCAAGGGCCGGAGCTGCTCCCAGGAGCCCCGGCTCAGCCCGCGCGCGACGGCTGCGAGCACCAGGGGCGGCCCCGACACAAAACCACTGGCTCGAGGCCGGCGCTGCTCGGCCCTGAGCGCCGTGGAGGGGGTTCCCCCTCCAAAACGGGGGGCACAGGACCGCCCTGCAGCCCGGGCGGGTGGCCCCGGGGCTGCAGCGTGGACGCCACGTGCGGGAGGCCTGGCTCAATCACTGGCCCCAAGCACCGCCGGGTGCGCACATCGCGAACGGACCCCGTTCCTGGGGGCAGGGGCGGCCCCCTCCCACCCGTGCGGTCCAAGTGCCGCCAGCGCGGGCGGACAGGGCCGTGCGCAGGGCGCGGCGCCAGGGAAGGGGCGCGCCGGGGGGCGCGGACGCGGCCGGTCTGGGCCCCGCTCCCACAGCCAGGCCCCGCCCCCTCTCCGCACGCGGGTGCGCGCGGGTGTGCGGCGCCCCGCAGCGTCCCGGCCCCCGCAGCCCCCGGCCCCTCCCCGGAGCCCCCGGCCCCTCCCGGGGTCCCTCTCCGGGCCCCTCCCCCTCCCCCCGCGGAGCCGCGCGCGCGCGCCCACCCACCCGGGAAGCGGAGCAGCTCGGCGCGGTGGCCCGCGGCGCACAGGGACGCCACGAGCTTGCGGCTCTGCGTGCTCTTGCCCGCGCGGTCCACGCCCTCCAGCACGATGAGCGCCCCGCGCCGACCCGCCATGGCGCCCGCCCGCCCGCTCGCCCGCCGCGCGCCCGCCGCGCGCCCGCGCCCATTGGCCCCGGCCCGCCGCGCGCCCGCGCGCCCCATTGGCCCGCCGCCCGCCGCGCGCTCCGATTGGCCGAGGCGGACGTCGGCCCGGGACGGACGCGCAGGCGCCGCGGCGCACCTGGCCTCGGGAGCGGCGGTCGACGCAGACGCGATTGGCGGGCGAGACCGGGGGGTGGGACGAGCCCGCCGCCGCCCCGCCCCTTCCGGTTGGCCCGCCCCCGCCCCCGGAGTGGGCGTGGCCCTGGCGCGCCCGCAGGGCCGGGCCTTCCCGGGGTCCGGGCCGCCGCAGCCGCGTCCAGCCGGTGTGCGGGGGTCGCCGGGGCCGCAGCGAGAGGCGGCCGGGGCGCGTGAGCTGCACCGAGCCCGGGGGCGCCCGCCCGGACGTCCGCCGGGCAGACAGTGGGGCTGGCGCCGGCCTCGGGAGGACCCCAGGGCGCGCACGGGCCTCGCCGGCGCCGCCCAGGACGCGATGCAGCTCGCGGGCCCTCGGCGGCCGCCCTGGACCCGCCCTGCCCTCGCCCTCGCCCTCCCCGGCGAGATGCGAGCCCAGGGCCCGTCCCCGGAGTGCCCTGCTCACGGCCGAGGGCAGGGAGGGCCGTGCGTGCCCACGAGCCCCCAACACCCGCCTTCCTGCCACTGGCACGGGGGCGGTCCGCGGCCGGACAGCGAAGCGGGTGCCCAGAGGGCGGAGGGCCACGGTCAGGCCTCCACTGTGGTCGCGGTGGCCCCTGCACGGCTGGCGCAGAGCAGGAGGGACACACCCATCGGGTGGATGCCCTTGGGTGGCAGCTGGTTGTCTAGCCCAAGAGTGGGGCAGGGAGGGCGAGTGAGATAGCAGCAGCAGGCACGAGCCTTTAACTGCGAGTCCCAGAGCACCAGCCAGGCTGCAGGAGGGCCCCGATTAGGGCGCAGAGCACAGGACCAGCGTGCAGCACGCCCTGGCCCTGAGTTGGGTCCCTGGCTTCTATGAAGAAGATGCTTGGTTATCTCCATGGCCAGAGTGACTGTCCAGGGACCTGCCCTGACAGACACCTCACGCAGACACCCTGGGCGCTAGGGATCCCCCTGTGAATGCCAGCAGGGAAGCTGGCGCTGAGATGGACTGCTCTGCCCGACCGCCCACCCTCCTGGCACGCAGGTGTGGCCCCCTAAGCAAATGTGCCTCACATGGCTGACCAGACACCCCCGTACCCCCATAATGCAGCCTTCCGGGCAGAGACGAAATGGGTCCGTTGACCCAGGACTTCCCTAAGCCACTGGGCTTGGGTTGGCTTCTTGGCTGCAGTAGTTTAGCGTCCCCTAAGTGCTGTCCTCCTCCGGGGCTGTTTCCGTGTCATCGCCTGGTGGGCAGTGGGGCCACGGTCGCTGCTAAGCAGCCTCCAGCCTAAAGGCTGACTTCCCAGGAGTCTTTGCACTTTCCACCTGGGCACCCTGGAACTCTGGCCTGAGTTGGATCCAAGGCACCCCATTGGGTATTGCAGGCCAGTGGCTCTCAGTGCCCAGCGTGAGAAGCAAAGGGTCATCCCTGCTGGAGTTTGTCCACTTTCTTCTGTGAAAGAAGGCAAAGTGCTCTCTGAGAGAAGTGAGCCCCCTCGTGTCTGGAGGGGTCCCTCCCTGAACAGAGAAACAGATCTATGTTTCCTTTGTTTGGGGGCTGCTTCCGGCAGGGTGGGGGGACCGTGTGGAGCAGCGATCAAGCCCAGGCTTCCGCATGCAGGACACACTAAGCAGCTTCCTCAGGCCAACCCTGATTTCTGTTGTGACTTACACTGGCAAAGGTCAAAGCCTGCTGCTGCACTGGACAGTGGCAAGAGTGGACGGTGGGGCTCCGCAGAGCACGCCGCTCACTTTGGTGCCTTCCAAGGTGGCAACACTGGTTCGCGGAATTTACTCTCAGAAACAGAACTGCCTGGGAGGTCGGTCAGAAATGCCACAGCCCCCACCTGTCCTGCCACCCAGGTGGGGCCTCACCCTCCTTCCCCTTGGATCTGGGCTGGACAAACATGCCGGAGCCACGGAATGTTGTCAGGTGATGATTCAGTTGGCAGATGTGAGGTCACAGGAGTCTTTGCACTTTCCACCTGGGCACCCTGGAACTCTGTGGCCTGAGTTGGAGCCAAGGCACCCCATCCCTTGAGCACCACAAAGAGTGGAATACTGCTGGGTGCCCCTCCCAATACTCCTGAGGGGACAAAGAAATGGCCCAGTGGCCGGAGTGATAGCACAGCAGGGAGGGCATTTGCCTGGCACACAGCCAACCCAGGTTCAATCCCCAGCATCCCATATGGTCCCCTGAGCACCACAGGAGTAATTCCCGAGTGCAGAGCCAGGAGTAACCCCAGAGCACTGCTGGGCGTGACCCAAAAAGCTACCCCCTCCAAAAAAAGAAAAATGGCCCAGTGGACTGAGCTCACCCTGTGCATGCAGGAAGCTGTGTTCCAGCTCTGATACCACATGCACGGACCCAGAGCACTGCCAGGAGCCACTAACACACAGCACAGGGAATGGCCCCCGAGCACAACCAAGTGTGGTCCTCAAAAGCAAACCAAAGTTCTCTTCTCAAGAGCACTGCTGGCACTGTAGTGAGTAGAAATGCAGACAGAAAAAATGGACAGTATTATTTACTAACCAGAAAACCAGTAGTCCAATGAAGGATGGGAAAAAGTTGGACCAGGGATGTAGCTCAGCAATGAAATGTTTCCTTTGCATATTTGAGCTCCTGGGCTTGATCCCTGTTCGAAGAACACAAAGTGAAAATGGGCGTGGGGTGGGGGAATAGCACAACAGGAAAAGCACAGTCTTTCAAGCAGCCAACTAGGGTTTGATCCCCAGCACCCCACTTCATCCTTCAAGCCCTGGCACACGTGATCCCTGAGCAAGAGCCCTGAGAACAGCCTCGTGTGGCTCCAAAAAGAAGATCTAGGCCCCTCTAAGACCCCTTTTCAAGAAGGTTTGTAGGTGATGAAAGATACCCCGCGTCATGGGCCATTAAGAAATCTCAAATAAAGGACCAAAGAGAGAAAAAACAGGGCCAAGGCACTTGCCTGCGCATGTGACTGCCCCCAGTTTGATCCCTGGCACCACATATGATTCCCTGAGCACTGCCAGGAGTGGTCTTTGAGCACAGAGCTAGAGGTAAGCCCTGAGTACCACTAGCCCAATTCTCCCCTGCCTCCCCATAAAAGAATCAACTACTACACTTCTTGGTAATTGAAAACTATCTCCACACAAAACCTTGTATAAGAGAGTGATTAAAGCAGTTTTATCCACAATTGCCCAAACTCAGAGGCACTCAAGATGCACTTCAGGGCTGGGATATAGCCCAGGAGCAGAGCACATGATGTGTGTACAGAGCTCTCGACCTCACTCCTGCACCGAAGGGAAACAAAGCATTCTTTGTGCTCTTCAATAGGTGAATATAAACCACTATGGCATGTGTTAAGCAATGGGTGGAGTACTTCCGACATGAATAAGAAGTGAACTACCGAACTACAGAAAGGCCTGGAGGAAAGTTAAAGTGGAGAGAGCTAACCTGAAAAGGGGACATGTCGTCTGGTTCCAAATATAAGGCATTTGGGGAAAGGAAGCAATGGAGTCGGCCGTGAGATTGGTGTTTGGGGTTGTCGGAGATACCTGGAGGGGAACAAGTGGTTCCAGGTTCCCTGCATATCAGGTTCCCTCAGGCGGGCTGGGTCTCACTGGGAGTGGCTTCTCTACCCAGAGAGTGTCTGGGAGGCTTCACACCCCTCCACAAAGATCGGTTTCTGCTAGAGGTGGTGGTGGCAGGAAGAGAGATTAGTTGGTGGAGCACAGGGGAATTCTAAGGCAGAGAAATGACATGATAACAAAATAGGGAGTGCGTTTGTCAAAAGTCACAGAACAGCACAGAGCAAGTCCAAAACTATGGACCTTAGTGTATGCGCAGTGTTACATTAGTGTGAGTGTCAAAAGAAACATGGGGACACGCGTGGGGGACTCAAGCGTTTGGTGGCCATGAACCATTCTTCTGGCTGGCCCACGGTGACAGATGGATGGAGGGATGGGGGAATGGAGAAACAGGACCCCAGGCTGGTCGGTAGTGAGTTTATTTCTCTCTCTTCCCCAGTGTAGTCCCATCTCTCCCTTACAGCACAATCGTAGTTGTAGGTGGTCGTATTCTCTGTCATCATAGTTCCATCATCCTAGTCTCCTCGTAGACCTCAAAGTCCTCTCCTAGTCTCTTACCCCTTACAGCATAGTTATATAGAAATCATGAATGGTGAGGGTACACTTAGGTGGGGTTGAACACTGTCATAACAAAAAGCAGAGGTAAAGCCACTCCTTCAAGGGAAGTTCAGGGGATTAATTTAAGGACAAAATCTCATCTGAGGGTTCAGCACTCCAGATTACTAGAAGATCCGCTCAAGGGCGGGATTCCATCCAGGTGTGTTGCTTTATCCTTTCCTTAACTAGTAATCCATTTAAACAATCATAGTAAATTTACTTCTTATAGTATTTCCAGTCATTTTGTATGAAGACAGTAAGAGATACATTAAGCTTAAAGATTGGCTCTTCCTAGGGACATTTCACTATATATCCCAGCCCTCAGCAAGGTCCTTATTCAGTTACTTCTGTTTGGGTCATGACAGTTTATTCCATAATCATGCTCTTAACTTATTATACTTATGGTGCTTAGCTTGTCCCCTTTCAATGCTAGGGTAGCTTACCTCTTGCCCTGGGTGCATCCAGTCCTTTCGTTGGGACCCTGCTTTTAGAGTGCCAGGAACTAAGGACAACTGAGGCTTAAATATGGATGCTCAGGAGTAAATATTATTTGGAGTCAATTAACTCTCATGTTACAAAGCATAGCATGAATTGTCTTACCGTGTCTATAAAAAAGGACATTACTAAATCATGCAAGTGACAGAAAGAAAAGAGAAAAGCAATATAGGATATTAGTGCTTGATGGAATTGGGTGTGCCTCAGGGATACTGTTGTGGGAGTAACTCAATAAACCTAAGCTCCCTGGGGTCCCACATACATCACGTGTGCCAGGCACTTCTGCTGTCTGCAATACCCTCCCTCCTTGAGCAATTTCCAGGCACACCCAGGTGTGTATAAGAACCACACAATGGGGTGTAATTTTCAGGAAACACAACAAAAAGTAAGCAAACGCTGCAATCAAGAAGTATGACCTCTGCAGCTGGACAGCAACAGCAGGGCAGGCGCTTGCCTTGCATGTGGCCAGCCTCCTTCAACCCCAGGCACTTGAGTGCACTGTCTGCCAGGAGCGATCCCTGAGCACAGAGCCAAGAGTAAACCCTGAGCACAGCTGGGTGTGGCACCAAAAACAGACACCCCCTCCAAAAAAAGGGGGGGCATTGTGTGAGCACCATGGTGCACAACCCTCACTGGTCCTCCACTAAGTGTGGCCCAGGTGCAGCGATCGCCGGTCCAAGCCTCAAGTGTGGCATCCTGATGTGTGCCTGTGCCAGCTGTGTGGAGCAGACAGTTACGTACAACTCCCAGGTAACCCCAGTAAGGGGAGGACGGATCAACAACGAAGCCACCAATGCAAAATGTTCGTAGGAAAACCGCTGTTGTGTCTTTCGGGAAATCTGTGTTGTCTTAAGTTTTCCTGTAAACAGACAACTGCTCAAAGTCTCGTCTCGTTCAGAAAAGGCAGGGCTGGAGAGCTCAGAGGGCTTCGCTCAGGGAGCGCTGCAGTCGGCCCTGGACACCTCCAGGTGTGACCCGGATTCCATGAGGCGGAAGTCGGACACTGTGCAATTGTCTGGAGGTGCCTGACCCCCATCGGCACTGGCTGCCCACGAGGGATGACCCCCAGCTGCAAACCCAGCACTCCTCCCTGCACTGCCCATTTCTGCAGCCGGTCCTTCGTTTTCAGGTGCTGGGACCCTATCCCGGGGCCGCAGTTTGATGGAGGCACTGAGCAAAATCAAGGGGTGTTTCCGTTTTGTAATTAAAATTTTTGTCTGCTTTGGGCCACACCAGTCGCTGCTCGCGGTTACCCCTGGCAGCGCCGGGGACCACTGGGACGCCGGCTGGCCCCCCGGCTGCACCTGGGGCCTGCGCGTGCCGCCGAAACAGCCACCGCTCCCCGGGCACCGCGGCGTAAGGGCGCGGCGCGGCCGGGCCGGGGTCGGAGGTCGCCGGCCGGGCGGGGGCCCACCCGGTGACGTCACCGCCGCGACCCCCCTCCCCCGGCCGCCCCCGGGGTTGGGGGCGCGGGAGGAGCCGGCCCGCCCCGCCGTCGCCTGGCCGCCGCACCTGTCCGCAGCCCCAGGCCCCGCGGCGCGGCGCGACCCCGGCCACGTGCCGCCGCCGTCGCGACCCCGGCCCCGCGCCCACGCCACGCCGCCGGCCGCGGCCGGAAGCCGGGGGGCGGGCCCGCCGAGGCCACGCCCCCGGCGCGGGCCAATCGGCGCGCGCGGCTCATTAATAGTGAGGCTCGGCCCCGCCCTCCGCCCGGCGGCGCCTCCCGCGCGCGCAGACCCGGAGCGCGGCCGCGGCGAAGATGGCGACCGCCATGTACTTGGAGCACTACCTGGACAGTAAGCGCCGCGCGCGCCGCGCCGCCCCGCCCCGCCCGCCCCCGCGCCCGCGCGCGCGTCACGGGGCCTCGCGGCGGCGCGGGCGCGGGGCCCGGCGGCGGGGGAGGGGCGGGCGGCGGGCGGCGGCGCGGGGGGACCGCGGCGCTCCCGCCGCGCCAATTTCAGATGCGTCACGGCCGGGCGGGGCCCCCGCGGCCGGGTCCCGCCCTGGGCGGCGGGGCCACGCCCCCGGGCCGCGGCCCTGTCCTTCCCCGACCTTGGCCCCGCCCCCAGGCCGCGCCCCTTTCTCAGCCCGGGCCCCGCCCCCACGCCGCAGGGCCCCGCCCACTCGCCGCCGGGCCCCGCCTCTCCCGCGAGGCCCCGCCCGCCCGCCGCCCGGCCCCGCCTCTCCCGCGAGGCCCCGCCCGCCCGCCGCCCGGCCCCGCCTCTCCCGCGGGCCCCGCCCACTCGCCGCCCGGCCCGGCCCTGGCTCCCGCCTTCTGCGCCCCAGTTCGCGGCTCCTCCGGCCCTCCGGCCTCGCACTGTTCCAGGCCCGGGGCGCCCCTGGCTTGAGGTTCCCCGCGACACCGCGCCTCCCGGGCTGCTCTTGGTCGCTTGGTCGGTCGCGGCGCTGGCGCTGGCCTCGGACCCCGGGCACGCGGGGCGGGGGTGCGGCCTTGCGGGGAGGCGCGTTGCTGCGCGGAGGGCGAAGGCGATGCTGGTGCGAAGGTGTTTCGCGGGCGGCCTCTGCGCCCGTTCGCTGTGGCCTTCGGGGGGCGCCGGGCCGCCGAGGGCCGTAGGAGGACCAAGCCGGTCTGCCCCCACCCGGGGAAGCATTCGCAGGTGCTGGTGCAGAGGGCCGTTGCTGCGCTTCTGGAATCTGTGCCGTGCTTGGCTCTCAGGCCCGTCCGGAGTGGACTGGGGAGGCCTGTCGGACTCCTGGCCAAGGGCGGCCTCCGCTGCGCTCTGTTTAAGCCATGGGGCCCGCCCGGCGCCACTCGCAGACCTCGGAGCACGTGGAGCTGGGTTGCCAGGCGTGGGCACCCACGGGCAGCCTTGGCGGTTGCTGTGCCAGGACAGCGGGCAGACATAGCCCTGCCCTACTGCGACCTGCTCGCAGGGGATTCTTGGGAGTCGGGGTGGTGGGCTGGGAGCAGGACGAGGTCTGTGGTCAGCAGCCGTTGGAGGGGGGACACTGGTCACTGTGGTGTGTGGGGCGTGGCTGCGGCGTCCGGTACTGCCCCTTGAGCTTGAGAGAAAGCAGGGGTGCCCTGAGTCCCAGCCCTGGGGAGGGCCCTGCACAGCACTTGGGGGCCGCTGGCAGCACTGGGTGAGCCACGTGGGCTGCCTTCTCGCTGCTGGCCTCTCAGTGATGTCCCTGTTTCAGGTATCGAGAACCTTCCCTGTGAGCTCCAGAGGAACTTCCAGCTGATGCGAGAGCTGGACCAGAGGACAGAAGGTGGGCTCTGCGGGGTGCTGGGTGCAGCGGGCTGGGGCACCCACAGCCACTGAACTGTGCTGCACGCTGGGACCGTCACCCTCCTTGCAGTCCAAAGACCTGTGACGTTTTATTTATTTTTAATTTTTAAGATTTTATTCTCATAAAGTTGTTCACAATAATTGATTACATTCAGTATCTCAACACCAATCTCATGACCACGACACCTTCCCACCACCAGTATTTCCAAGTTTCCCACCACCACTCAAGTCTTCCCCAGAGGCAGATGCTAGATAATTTATTCTGAGTTGCGTGTTTTGAATAGTATAGGATGTCTGCAAGGGTCTACATCACAGTGATTCAGCAACAACAACAACAACAAAAAAGTCTGACATATCGCATGGCTGCTTTTGTGGCCGCATGCTCCTGGGATCACAAAAATTTTAACTGGGGTCCGGAACCATCCCTGCAGTGAGCTGCTCGGTTCCGAGATTCGTATGTAGGTCTCTGGATCGTGGCCATTAATGTGCTTAAGTAGCAGCCGGAGGCGGAGGCAGTTTGTGGGTGTGGCAGCCAGGCCCCAGGAGGGCCGGGAGATGGGAAGGGACGGCCCAGTCCCGACCCCAGTGACCTCGCTGCCGCCGTTTTCAGTCACTGGTCCCACATACCTGGCTTTTTCAGCAGATTTAGTCTCTCGTGTGGGGGGGCCCTGAGACCTTTTCTTTCCTTGGAAAACTAGTCTAAGCAAAGATGTGCAGCTTGTTTTTCACTTTGTGGTTCTGTTTTGGGGCCAGGCCCAGCAGTGCTCAGGGATGACTCCTGCTTCCTGGCAGTGCCGGGGATCCTGCGGTCCAGTGCTAGCCCGCCCAGGGCTGTGCTCCGCCTGCGAGCTTTCTCCAGCTTGGGCGCACCAGTGGAGGGGGAGGGTGGGGCTCTCCTACCTTTGGCACCTCCATGCAGCCCGCGGGTCTGTGCCCACCCGCCCCCAGACCACCGCTGCCTGCCTGGTTTTGGACCTCAGTCTGGCTCCCTGGCCGCCCTGCCTGGTCTGGTGCTGGGCCCCTTCCCTTTCCTCCCTGAAGTTTGGGGGTGCCTGTTCCTTGGGGTCTCAGCTGTAGTGCAGGGTGGGCGGGAGCCTGCACACGGCTGCCCTGGCTTCGCAGAACAGGACAGGGGGTGACTCCAGAGCACAGGGTCTCTGTCAGCCTGGACTCCAGGGTCCTGCAGAGCGACTGCAGCATCTGCTGGTCCCAGAAGGGGCTATGCGGCCTCTGTCCCCTAGGCAGCTTGCCTGGGTCCTGCTACTATGTCCACCTCGCCCGGGCCCTCTGGCGCACTGAGCCGCCTGCTGCCTCAGGCTGTGTGGCGTGGGGTGAGGTTGTCCACTAACCTTATGGGTGGACATGGGCTGTGTCCTGCCTCCCGTGGGGATCCGGCTCTGTGGCTCTAGGCATGAACTTGGCTGTTTGGCTCCCGGGGCTTCCCTCCCTCCCCTGGGGTCACCTGCCCAAGAGCACCCAGAGGTGCGGCTGCTGGTCCGACCTTGCTCCGCCTCCGCGAGCTGTCCTCCGGGCTTTAGCAACTGACCCTTTGACCTCGCGTCCCAGATAAGAAGGCGGAGATTGACCTCCTGGCTGCAGAGTACATCTCCACGGTGAAGGCGCTGTCCGCAGACCAGCGTGTGGACCACCTGCAGAAGATCCAGAGCGCCTACAGCAAGTGCAAAGAGTACAGTGACGACAAGGTGCAGCTGGCCATGCAGACCTACGAGATGGTGAGCGCCACTGACTCCCCTTGCCCTGTGTGTGTTCACACCTTGCTTCAGTTCCTGCTTTCCACGTATTTCCCTGGCAGTGCTCGGGGCCATGCAGTGCTGGGCATTGAACCTGTGACTCCTGCCGCAAACCATGCTCCAACCCTTTGGCCACCCTCTGGTCCCTTAAACTGCTAATGCTGGCTGCCATGAATGAGACCTGAACCTCGTCTGTCCACTGGCTCCTTGACCAGTGGCCTGAGGATGGCCCTTATCATGATGCTCCAGGAAGCTCTGGACACTCCTCCTTCCCTCCCTGAAGGAAACGTTTGTTTTGTGGGGTTTGGGCCACCCCCGTGGGAGTTTTTGGGGCTACTCCTGTCTCTGCTCAGCACTCATTCCCAGCAGTGCTGGGTGGACCATGTGGTGCCAGAGATGGACTTGATGTCAGCCACATGTAGCCAAACCCCTAACCTCTACACTGTCTCTGTAGCCAAGGGAAAGTCTTTTTTGTTTGTTTTTTGGGCCACACCAGTGATGCTCAGGGGTTCGTTACTCCTGGCTCTGTGCTCAGGGATCACTCCTGGCAGTACTCGGGGGACCCTATGGGATGTGGGGATTCAACTTGGGTCGGCCATGTGCAAGGCAAATGCCCTCCCCGGTTGGTAGATTTTTCCGTCCTGAAAACAGTCCCTCCTACACACCTGAACACAGTGTATGAGGAGAAGTGCCCCGGAAGGAGAATGCCAGGTGCATTTTAGGCTCCGGTACCCAGCCTGAAGCCAGATCCCAGCCCCAGAGTGCATGGGGGGCGTTGTCTCAGTGATGGCGTCCTGTCACTCCAGCTTTGCTCTTCGCTGGACACAGGGTGTGGCACTCCCGTGGGCCCTGAGCGGGGGCCCGCATCCCTGTAATCACCCCAGGGCCCGGGGCGGCCCCTGCGTCAGCTGCCTTCTCTGGAGCAGGGAGTGAGGGACGAGCCCGTGGCTGTCCCTGAGCTTGTGGCTCCTCCTCGTCTCGTGCTGTTTGTTGGTCGCTGGCTGGAGGCCAGTGGTGCCCTGGGCGACTTGGAGCAGTGGCCTGGAAGGGCCTTCCCGCGGTCAGGCCCACTGTCTCCCTGCAGGTGGATAAGCACATCCGAAGGCTGGACGCTGACCTGGCCCGCTTTGAAGCTGACCTGAAGGACAAGATGGAGGGCAGTGACTTTGAAAGCCCTGGAGGACGAGGACTAAAAAGCAAGTCTGGGTTCTCTTTGCCTCGGGTTTTCCCGATAGAGGTTTGACGTTTATCTTGCCCTTGTGCCAAGTGGCCCCTCTCGGTGGGTTCTGTGGCCTGTGGGGCCCCTCGTTCACGAGTCCTGTGCGCTAATTGGGCACCCACTGTCTTTCAGAAGGTCGTGGTCAGAAAGAAAAAAGAGGCTCACGGGGTCGTGGCCGGAGAACCTCGGAGGAAGACACCCCAAAGAAGAAGAAGCACAAAGGAGGGTGAGAGACTCTTTTCCGGGGAACGTGGCAGGTCATGGGAGTCCCGGCAGTGGTTGGCCGTGCCTGCGGGCAGGGTGGTGCTGGTCTGGCGAGTGGGAGCGTTGGCCCCCGTGGCCATCCCCGCCGTCGTTGCCACCACACCGCTGCTCTGGGATGCGGTGTTCTCTACACAGGCAAGCTCAGCCGCTCCTCGTAGCTCGGTGTGTGTCTCTGGCTTTTTATGGAAGTATTTCCTGTGCACGTTCGTCATCCTGCCGTGTGATTATTACACGCGCATGGCATTGAACGTGAATTTCAGAAAACTTCCTTTCAGCCACCCTCTGCTGCCCCGTGTCTGAGTGCCGTTCTTAGACGCGAGGGAACCAGGGCCAGGCCTCCTGTGGTGCGAGTCGGGAGCGTTCGGCGGGCGGGAGAGTCGGCTGTGGGAAAGCTCAGCTCTTGGTTCTCCGTCCTGGCACGTAGGTCACTGCAGCCACCCCACCCTCGCAGGCAGGCCCCTCGCCTCTTCTGGGGCACTCCCCGGGGCTTTTCCAGAGGTTCGCTCCAGGCTCACTGTGGAGGAGGCCAGGCCTGGCGGGCGAGGCGTGTCTGGTGCGGCGGGCTGAGGCCGTGAGCAGGCCAGTCCTTGGAGTGTCGGGAGCCGTCCTCCCTCACATCCTGCTGTCTCCCAGGTGTGGGAGTGAGGCTTTCTGACCGGGTGTTGGTCTGCACACCCCGCATGGTGCCTGGGTCTTGTCAGAGAACTGACTTCAGGGTTCATTGATTTTTATCTTAATTTTTTCTTCTGTATTGGTTGTTTCCTGTGTTATTTCTGTTCTTTGTTATTTCCTTCTACTTGAATATATTTTTCTTTTCTTTTACATGCAAGTAACCTTTAAGGGGCAAGTAGCTTACTTTGATTCACTGTCACTGTCATTGTCCTCCTGTTGTTCATAGATTTGCTCGAGTGGTCACCAGTAACGTCTCACAACAAATTGTGAGACTTGTTACTATTTTTGCCATATTGAGTATGTCACGGGTAGCTTGCCAGGCTTTGCTGTGCCGGCGAGATACTCTTGATAGCTTGCCAGGCTCTCCAAGAGGGGCAGAGGAATCAAACCCAGGTTGGCCGTATGCAAGGCGGACGCCCTATCCGCTGTGCTATCGCTCCAGCCCTTGATTCCTGTTTTTTATTCCTTTTTTTCTAACATAAAGGTGTAAAACTATGAAGTTTTCCCTAATGACTGGTTTAGCTACACTTCACAGCTACACTTCAGAGTTTGGTATATTTTTTTATTATATTCAAGAAAATTTTTTTTGTATGTTATTTGGATCACACCTGGCAGTACTCAGGTCTTACTCCTGGCTCAGTGATCAGGAATCACTCCTGGCAGGGTGCAGAGCACCATACACAATGCCAGGGATCAAACCTGGGAGCCATGTGCAGGGCAAGTGCCCTTCCCATTGTGCTATCCTCCAGCTATGCTTTGTGGTTCTTATTTGAATCAGTGCTTAACAAGAAGTATGTGTCTCACGTGGGGCCTCACGGAACAGGGGTGGAGCCGGCCCTTTCCTCCCCACCCCAATGAGACCCCAAGTCGCCGCTCACGAATGGCCCCTCTGGCTCCTGATCAAACTGCTTAACGGCCATGATACCAGAGACTCAGAAACAAATCTCGGAACCCAGTGGCTTTTGGCAGAAATGCGTCTGGAGCCCGCAGTAGGTTACTGTCGCTGGGCCATTCCAGGGGGGAAAGGGTGCTGCCCCTCTGCCTGCTCCCCCTAGGCAGTTCAGTGGCCGCCATCCTCCAGAGGCTATTGGTCAGTCAGGTTTGGGCCCTCAGTGATGAGACACACGGGGCCTCATGGGACGGGGGTGGAGCCGGCCCTTTCCTCCCCGTCCCAACAAGATCCCGAGTTGCTGCCCCCGACCAGCCTTTCTGGCTCCTGATCAAGCTGCTTAACAGCCATGATCCCAGAGACTCAGGACAAATCTTGGAACCTAGCAGGTTTTGGCAGAAATCCCTCCAGATTTAAATGTTAAAATTTCGGAATTTTAAATTCATGTGGCCATTACTGCAGCCACGCGACATCATATGTTATTCATAACCAGCAATAGAAAACAAATTGTCTACTGTTGCCTTTTCGGCAGATCTGAGTGTTGGGGTAAAATCCCAAATAATAATGGTGGGTCTGGTGTCAAAATATTAAATGTAATCAAAGCAGAGAGAGAGTAATGTGGAAATCATCTGCCCCACAGGTAGGGTGTGGGATGGGAGTGTACTGGGGTTTTTGGTGGTGGAGAATGGGCACTGGTGAAGGTACGGGTGTTTCATGGGATGACCGAGACTTAAACCCAAAAGCTTTGTGACTGCTCTCATGGTGATTCAATAAATAAAATTATAAAAATTTTTTTTAAAAAGGTGGAGTTCATGCCCAATTCAATCAGCTAATCAGTGGCTGAATAAATAGCAGTATTCCTACATTTTTAAAAAAAAGTATGTCTCAGTGTTCAAGTAAATTGAGATTTTTTTCTCCAAGCAACATTTTTATTTAAAGCTTTATTAAAAAATTAAGTAAAAAATTTACAGAGTTGCTGATAACACAGTTGTTTCAGGCATCCGTGGTCCAGCACCAGGACCTCCCCCAGGGTGACTTTCCCTCCACAGGTTCCCCAGTTTCCCACCCATCAAGAATCTACTGGGGCTGGAGTGATAGCACAGTGGGTAGGGCGTTTGCCTTGCATGTGGCCAACCCGGGTTTGATTCCCAGCATCCCATATGGTTCCCGCCAGGAGTAACTCCTGAGTGCAGAGCCAGGAGTAACTCCTGTGCATCACCAGGAGTGACTGAAAAAGCAAAAAAAAAAAGAAAAAAGAATCTACTTTGTTGCTTACAATAGAATAGCAAATGAAATTATCAAAAAACAATTCAGTGAAAGATAACTTGATACAGTTCACCTACTGTGGTGGTAAGCCTTTGCCCAAAGGTTTACTGGGCTGGTTGGTGCTAGTTGAGTCTTCTGTGTTACTGCTTTTGCTCATTGAACTGCTGAGCTCGGTGGGCTTCCCCGGGACTTTCCCCGCAGGCTTGCTGTGCTCCGACGGGGCTGTCAGTGCTGTGAAATTCGCAGCTGTGTGTTCCTGGAGCTTTGGAGCTGGGGTGATTCAGCAGCTTGGCCTCTCTTTGAGATTCGTTGTCGAGTTGTGCAGCTGGACTGTGCCAGGGGTGTGGAGGGTCAGAGGATGGCCCGTAGTGGAAATTCTCTGAGCTCCTGTGTAAGGATTTATGGTCTCTGTTGCGGAATTTCTCATAGTCAGCTACGCTCTCCAGTCCTGACTGTAGATCGCAGGCCTTTCTCTTTTCTCTTACTTTTGGGGATCTTGAAAACTTTGCCGTTCTGTGGCAGATACAAATTTTAAGGATCAAAAAACTTTCGGCCTCCCCCTCCCCCCCTTTTAGTTTCGTTCTGTTCTGGAGCTACATTCAGTGGTGGTACTCTGGGCTTCCTCCCTCCTCTGCACTCAGGGGTGCTCCTGGCGGGAGACAGCCAGTCTTCGGCTCCTGGTCAGTCGTCGGTTCTCGGACAGTTGTCGGTTCTCGGACAGTCATTGGTTCCTTTTCGTCTACTCTACAGCCTCCAGATCTCATTACAGTCTCCGTCCTCAGGCTCTGGGTCACTCAGCTGTGTGAGGTCCCTGTGCAGTGCTCAGTGGTCGTTTGGTCATGTGAGTGTCTATAATTGCCTGTGCAGTGGTCAGTGGTCTGAGTGCCCTGTGCGGTGATCAGTGGTCTGTGAGTGCCCATGCGGTGGTCAGTGGTCTGTGAGTGCCCTGTGCTGTGGTCAGTGGTCTGTGAGTGGTCTGAGTGCCCTGTGCTGTCGTCATTGGTCTGTGAGTGCCCTGTGCTGTGGTCTGTGAGTGCCCTGTGCGGTGGTCAGTGGTCTGAGTGCCCTGTGCGGTGATCAGTGGTCTGCGAGTGCCCTGTGCAGTGGTCAGTGGTCTGAGTGCCCTAGATTGTGGTCATTGGTCTGTGAATGCCCTGTGCTGTGGTCATTGGTCTGTGAGTGCCCTGTGCGGTGGCCATTGGTCTCTGAGTGCCCTGTGCAGTGGTCAGTGGTTGTGAGTGCCCTGTGAGGTGGTCAGTGATCTGAGTGCTCTGTGCTGTGGTCATTGGTCTGTGAGTGCCCTGTGCGGTGGTCATTGGTCTGTGAGTGCCATGTGGTGGTGAGTGGTCTGAGTGCCCTGTACGGTGGTCAGTGGTCTGAGTGCCCTGTGCTGTGGTCATTGATCTGTGAATGCCCTGTGCTGTGGTCAGTGGTCTGAGTGCCCTGTGCAAGGGTCAGTGGTCTGAGTGCCCTGAGCGGTGGTCATTGGCCTGTGAGTGCCCTGTGGGGTGGTGAGTGGTCTGGATGCCCTGTGCAGTGGTGAGTGATCTGAGTGCCCTGTGCAGTGGTCAGTGGTCTGAGTGCCCTGAGCGGTGGTCATTGGTCTGTGAGTGCCCTGTGCGGTGGTGAGTGGTCTGGGTGCCCTGTGCAGTGGTCAGTGGTCTGAGTGCCCTGAGCGGTGGTCATTGGTCTGTGAGTGCCCTGTGCGGTGGTGAGTGGTCTGGGTGCCCTGTGCAGTGGTCAGTGGTCTGAGTGCCCTGTGCAGTGGTCAGTGGTCTGAGTGCCCTGAGCGGTGGTCATTGGTCTGTGAGTGCCCTGTGCGGTGGTGAGTGGTCTGGGTGCCCTGTGCAGTGGTCAGTGGTCTGCTCCCGAGTTTGGCTGGGTAATGCCCGTTGTTTCCTGGGTCTCGGGTAGAGTGTGGTGTGTGCGGTGGCCGGTGGCCTGTGGGTGTGGAGGTGGCGGCTTGCTTCCAGGGTGGGGACACCTTGTGCTGTGTCTGCTGCCGCCGTCACTCCATCCTGCCTGTGTGACCGTGGCTGTGGGGGGTTGGCTTCATTTAAGAGGCTGCTTGGGGGCTGCTCCCCTGTGGTACCTGGGGCCACGTCCGGGCTTCTGCACGCAGAGTGCACAGTCCCTTGAAGTGTGTCTCTGGCGCTGGAGTTTCCTTGTTGTCTGGATGTTTTGGGGACATCCTGGCTGTGTGTTCGGGGGATCCTTGGTGCCGAGTCGAGCCCAGGCCTCTGTGTCTCGAACCTGAATTCCAGCCCGTGGAGCTTTTGTTCCCGCTTTCCCCCAGAAACCGTCACCTGCTTTCTGCACTTTGCTCCTTGGTGGGTGCTTGACCTGGTGACACAGTGGCAGGCAGCCCTGTCCTTCGACTGACGCCCCCAGGTCCTGTGCCAGGTGGGGGTGCCCGCAGAGTGGAGAGACAGGCACTTAGCCTTTGGGTGCTGCTCTCTTCCCTCCTGCTGACCGTGGGCAGCTCGGTCCCCCGCCAGGCCGCCCCTGGAGGAGCTGAGTGTCAGTGCAGGTGGCTGCCCCAGGGTCCAGTTTGGCAGTGGGCAGGTCCCGGGCCCCGGGCTCAGGGCCAGTCTGAGAAGTGTCTGCTGTGCTGCGTTCTCTGCTCGCCTGGCCAGGTTGTGAGTGTGGAGGAGCAGCTGTCTCTGCTTTCAGACGCGGGATGGCGACCTCTGCCTCTGGCTGGAGGCTGGGGCTGGGGAGCAGGACCGTCCTGGCGACGGGCAACATTCCTGAGACCCTCCGGCTCACAGGACTGGTGGGTCAGGCCTGGGAGGGGCTGCCGTGAGGGGTGCTAGGGGGAGGGAGGCCCAGACACCTGCTCTTGGAGCACGCACAGCTCGTGTCTGCATGGGGCAGGGGCGAGATCAGGCTTGAGCTGACACCTGCCCTGCAGGGTCCGAGGTTGGAACCCCCGGCACTGCCTGGTGACAGATGCCACCAAGAAAGGGTGCTGGCTCTGAACTCACCTTGGCACAGGCAGTGCTTCGCTTTCTGCTCTGCTCCGTGCCCCAGAGTGCTCCCAGAGGCACCAGGCAGTGCTCCCAGCAGTGCTCCCAGAGGCACCTGGCAGGACTTGGGGAGCTGTGGGCACAGAGAGCCCCAGGCCTGCTGCTTCAGGGGGCGGGTTCACTCCAGATGCTGGTGCTGAGTGAAGGCACAGAGAGGGTGGCATGGGGGCTGGTGAGGGCCAGTCTGGGGGCTCCAGCCAGGGCGAGCAGATGTCCTGCCCGCAGGGGGCTCTTGGACCCGTGCGTGTTCTGTGTGAGAGTGCCCCTTCTGCCCTTTGCCCTCCGCCCTCCGCCCTCTACACTCTGCCCCCACGTCCACCTGCCATTCATACTCACTGCTGCTCCCCAGGTCCGAGTTTTCTGACACTCTCCTCTCTGTGCACCCCTCGGACGTGCTGGACATGCCCGTGGACCCCAACGAGCCCACCTACTGCCTGTGCCACCAGGTGTCCTACGGGGAGATGATTGGCTGTGACAACCCAGATGTGAGTGTCGGGGCAGATGCCGGCTAGGGGACACCTTGGGGGACACGGCCCGGGACAGCTGGGGTGGACACAGGCCCGGTGCTGAGCGACTCTCCCTTGCTTTGCAGTGCCCGATCGAGTGGTTTCACTTTGCCTGTGTGGACCTGACCACGAAGCCCAAAGGAAAATGGTCAGTGTAGGCGGCTTGGCTGGCTCCTGTGCTGGCCAGGCTACCACCTCCGGGGAAACTTGTATCTCCTCTGTATCCTGACGGGGTTGGGGATGGCATGGCAGCTCTTGGCGTGTGCCCGAGGCTGACCCGGAGCGCCCTCCTCCTTGGGGAGCAGGGTCAGAAGTGGACAGCCTGGGCCGAGGCCAGCAGCAGGCTTTGGGGTGAGGGGCTGTGCAGAGGGGCAGGACCCCTAGCTGGGGGACCCATGCAGAGAGCCCCATCAGGGCCCCAGAACACAGGTCTCTGGGAAGGGCCGAGTTTGGGGGTTGGGGTGGGGGAGTGGTGGTGGGGAGTGTGGGCCGGCTTCTGCCCTCAGGATGAGTCGAGCCAGGGATGTCCTAAGCCTCTCAGTGCCCTGAGCTCCGCGGTCATGGCAGTTCCTTGCCTCTTGCTCTTGAAGCATTGGCCCAGGTCAGGCCCAGCTCCTCAGCACACGCAGGACCAAGGTCTCCTGCACACACCCCCTGTGCCAGGCCCAGGGGTCTTCCTCACACACAGGGGTCCCCAGGGCCCCCACACGCCCATGCGCTGGGTCCCCGGAGTCACCCGCACACGCCACACTGCCGGGTCCCAGAATTTCATGACGCTGTTGTCACGGGGAGACTGTGGCTGTTGGGACGGCTCTGGCTCTGCTGATGCCGGGGACTCGCACCCGGGCCCGGAGACAGGCTGCAGAAGTGCTTGCTGTAGCACAGCCTCCCCATCTCGTCGGGTCCCGGGAGACAAGCTGGGAGAATCTGGGGGGTGCGGGTGGCTGAGCCCTGCTTTCTGTTGCAGGTTCTGCCCGAGGTGTGTTCAGGAAAGGAGGAAGAAGAAGTGAGGAGGAGGCTGAGTGGCAAAGAGCAAGTTAACATTTTCCTTCATGTTGCAATACTTCATCTTCATTTTAAACTACCTTGTTTCAGATGATACTTAGTAATTCAATGGCCAGTTGTAATTCTGGAAATTTCCCAGGACAAACAGAGTCCACCTGACCCCTGTCTACACTGCAGAGCTATCCCGGGTCCCCTGGGGCCCCGACCTCTAGCCTGGCTCGCTGCCGTCCCTTTGCAGGAGCCTGAGGGTCTTGGTGCTACCCAGACCCCCACCTGCCCGTGAGTGTGGTGTCGGCACTGCGGCTGCTCTGCTCTGCCGCCGGGGAGCCGCCTGGACACGCCCCCCGAGGGCTGGCCACTCTGCCTCGAGCGCCGTCCTGCAGCCTTGAGGCCGGGCTGCACATGGACCTCCCCACAGGACAGGCTTGGGGAGCTTGTCCTGGGACGGGGCGAGAGACCAGGACGCGTTTCATGACCTCGGCCACCAGTACGCCGATGTCGACCTCTGGTGCTCGCCTGGGGGGCTGTGAGAGACACCTCGGAAACCCCCAACCTCGGAAACCCCCAAACCTCCTGCACCCAATGGCTCCCAGAGGACGGGGTTGCCTGCCCACCCTCGCTGCACGGCCCGAGGGAGAGTCGGCCGAACAAGTCTCGGCTGAGGGCCTCTGGCAAGTCGCGTCCAACCTCTTGGGACCTGCGTCTCCTCTGCGCCAGCGTCCACGGCGAGGGTGTCAAGCAGGGCAGAAGGTGGGGTCTGTCGCCCAGCTGTGCGCTGCCACGGGCGACACAGTGGGTGGGCACAGGCTGCCGGGAAGCGTGAGTGCAGCTCCCCCGTCTCGGGCCTGGTGGAGACGGGCACTGAAGGCTGTCGGGCAGACTGGGCACTGCGCCCCTCGGGAGGACTAAGTAGCTTGCTGGTCTGTTCCTGAGCAGGTGCGTGGCAGTGCCCTGGCACCTGCTTGGTGAGGAGGGTGCCGCTGCGTGACCCGGTCATCACTGGGACCCCACCCCTGCCCTAGCCTGTCTGTTTTGTGCTTGCATTTGTAGCCTCTACTTTATTGGTCAGTGATGCCCCCGAATGCTGGGGGAGGGGATGGGGGTGGGGGGACAGGCTGAGACCACACGCAGGGACCCTCCCTGAAGGTGTCTGGGGGTGGTGGTGGGGATGGGAAGAGATTGGTGCATGGGGGTGCAGTGGGGCGGGCAGAGACGGACACACGGGTCCCTCCCTGCAGGTGACAGGGTGGGATGGACAGACGGGTGCATGGGGATGCTCCCTGCGGGTGACGGGGTGGGGGGACGGGTAGACGTGGGCACATAGGGACACTCCCTGCGGGTGACGGGGGAGGGTGGAGGGTGCACAGAGACACTCCCTGCTGAGGCTTTTCCTGCGGGAAGGACATTGCGTCCAGGGGAGCGCCACCTGCTTGTCCATGCCGGAAGACCCCTGAGGCCTGTCCTGGGACAGAGCCCTGAGCCATCGCGGGTGGTGCCAGCACACCCCAGACTGGGCCCAGCTGAGTGAGGGCGGTCGAGGCCTCCGCAGGGCCGAGACGCCTGGTCTCGTGAGGCAGCAGCCCGCATGTCGCCCCTGGTTCTGGGTCGTGCCCGCTCTCCTCTACTGCCCTGCCTGAGGCCTGTGACCAGGGGGCCCAGTGCCGTGCTGCTGAGGCCGAGCGAAGCCGCCCGAGTCTGCTGCTTGTGGGAGTCGCAGTGAGCAGGTGGGGCTGAGCGGCCCTGGCAGGCGCCTGACGCTGGGCTTCGCGGGGTCTCCTGCGTGCTCGGTGGGAGAGCCTGGTGGTCTTCCCCTGAAGCGGCCCCGGGGAGCGACCCCCCAGGGGTCCGACTGCGTGCTTCTCTCCCACGTTCCTGTCATGTGGTGTGGCCCTTTACACATTTCATCCAAAACGATGATGCAGCTTTAACATGAATGTCACATCTTATTTCCAAGGAATTACTGTGTTCCCTTTGTAAAGGAAAGATGATATTGTAAATCTTTTTAATGATTAATGTAAGAGATGTATATCTGTATTTTTTGATCATGTTATAGATGATGGATATATTGTTTAATAAATAAAGTATTTTTTGGCACAAACCCCGAGTAGATCATTCTGGGAGTGCTGTAGCTTCTGGGTGGCCCGCCCGGGCTGTGAGGCGTGGGGAGGTTTGGAGGAAACCTGGGACCCTCCAGCACAGCAGGACTGTGTGACAAGTGATACCTTCCCCACCTCCAGTTGGGGGCATGCAGGGGACCAGGAGGCCAGCTTTGCTTCGGACAAGGTGGGCTGTCATTTGCGCGTGGTGTCCTGTTCCAAGAGCAGCCGTGGGCAGGGGTCTGTCAGTTGGCCCTGCACCCGTCTGTGTCTCGGTCTCTGTGTCTCTATCTCTGTCTCTCTCTGTCTCTGGGTGCCTTTATCCCAGGGTGCTTTTGTCCCCGTGTGCTGCCCTCGTTTCTGAGCACTAGAACTAAGGCTGGTCAGCCGTGGGACTGCACCGGGGCAGGGGTCGGGACTCCCCCTGGAGTTGGGCTCAGGGGTCTGCCAGCAGCAGCTGCAGGAGCTGTGGGCACCCGGAGGGGCAGGACAGCCGGGCCGGGGAGGAAGCCCTGTCCCCGGGTCCCCTCGGGCGCTCTGCTGCAGAGACCCCCGCCCTGGAGCGGGCTCGGGGCAGCCCGGGGACTGGGCGCGGGGCCGGGTCCGCGGGCTCCCGGGGGGCTCCCGGCACCTGGGCGCGGCCCGCCAGGACCCCGGGGAGGGCCCGGGAGAAACACCGCCCAGGGCCAGCCTCGGCCTGGAGAGGCGCGCGCCCGGGGTCCCTGGGGGTCCCGAGCTGGCGGGCCGGCCTCGCGGGAGGGCGAGCCGGGAACGAGGGGCGTGGCCGGGGCGGCGTGGGCGTGGCCTGGGCGGCGTGGGCGTGGCCGGCGGTGCGGGGCGTGGCCGGGGCGGCGTGGGCGTGGCCGGCGGCGCGGGGCGTGGCCGGGGCGGCGCGGGGCGTGGCCGGGGCAGCGCGCACGCTCGGCCCTGGGCCCGCCCACTGGGCGGCGCGTGTCCGGCGGCGGTGGCGGACGTGAGTGCAGCGGCCAGGGGGGCGGGCGCGTCCCGGGGCGCGTCCCCGGTCTGTCCCCCGCCGGCTGTCCGGCCCGCGGGCCTCAGCGCGCCTCCGTCCCTGTCCCCCCGAGCCTGGCTCTGCCCTGCGCGGGGCCGCGCGGCCTAGCCGGGAGGTGGCCGCTCCGCGCGGCCCGGGACGCCTGTCCCCTGCCCTCCGCCCTGCCCAGCGCTGTTGCTGACCCCTGCGGGCACCTCCCCGGCCTCCCTGGGCGTGCCAGGCGCAGAGGGGCGCCTGGGGGCTTAGGGGTAGCGGGCGGTGGGAGCCGCCTCCGCAGCTGGCCACCCCGGCCTCGTGGGCACCGCGGAGCTGGGCCGAGGGCAGATCATGCTCGTCCCGCACCGGCCGGCAGAGGACAGTGCTCGTGCCTGGGGGCCGGCGGGGGCGAGGCAGAGGACAGTGCTCGTGCCTGGGGGCCGGCCCCTGGGGCTTCTGGGGACGTGCAGAGTGTCTGGAGCAAACCTGTGCCCCTCCCTGCCGCACTCTTTCTGGCTCTGGAGCCGAGTTCTACCTGGGGAAAAGTCCAGAGGACAGAGCCCGTAGAAGAAGGAATCGAGCCTCTGCACCTGGACGCTCGGCTGCCCCGGCGGGAGCTCTGCAGAGCCAGCGTATGGGCCAGTTTCGCACCCTCCAGGCTCTGAGCGCTGCCGGGCGTTGGCAGGAGCAGGGCTGGGTCCTGGTGGCGTCCAGGAGCCCCTGCTGCCCGGTCTCTCCTCGACCTGACGGGCCAGGCAGGATGCCCTCTGTTCCCGGTGTGGTTTCGTGGCTTTTGCCGAAGGTCACTGCCAAGGGGTCTCTGAAGCCGCTCTGGTTGCTTTACAGGCCAGAGCGATGGTGCCCCACGTGGCGCGCAGGTGGACTGGGCAGTTCCTCCGGCAGTGGGCAGGAGTGCCCAGAGCTCTCCTGCTGGCCAGCCCTGGGGGTGCTGAGCGCCCCCGGGTCCTGGAGCGCAGAGCTAGCTCCTCGCCGCCTGCCCCCGAGGTGGCCCTGACCCAGGAGCGCTACCCGGTCCAGCGGCTGCCCTTCTCCACCCTGACCGCTGATGACCTGGCCACCTTCGAGCACATTATCCCGGGCCGTGTGGTCACGGACCCCGAGCAGCTGGAGGCTTCGAATGTGGACTGGCTGAGATCGGTCCGAGGTGAGTGGGCACTGGCCACTGTGCCCACGGGGAGCAGCGTGCAGAGCTGGCCGGGCCGTGCTGGCGTTCTCAGGGGAGGACTACGGGGGGCACGGCAGGGAAGCCGCCACTGGAGCCAGCCAGGCCCTGGTGGCCCGGCAGCCAGAGGGGCCCCACTGCTGCCTGGGACCCCGGCCCGTGAGCTGCCGTGCTCTGCCGTGGCAACAGGGCCAGGCGAGACCCACCACGTAGCCAGTGAACATTCCTGGGCAGACAGTGTTCTGAGGGCAGGACACCCTCCCCACCCGCCTCCAGGCCGGCCTCCCCATGCCCCAGTGGGGGCCCCTCGCGCGGGGTGCGATCTGGAGGGGCCTGCGGTTTCTGCAAGCCCCGAGGCCCGGCCTGGCCTCACGCTCTTCCCTGCAGGGTGCAGCCGGGTGCTGCTGAAGCCCCGCTCCACGGAGGAGGTCTCTCGCATCCTCAGGTAACCTGCTCCCGCTCCCACAGGGAGCACTGCCGGGGCCAGGCAGGGCTCGGGTGCCGGCCCTCGCGTGGGAATGCTGAAGAGCCCCCACGCCTCGGGAGGGAGCCCCCGCCCGGAGGCGCACTGACCTCGCAGGAATTGTGACCAGCCTCTCCTCTGAGGTCGCCTCTGGGCCTTCGCTGCCGTGGCCGCGCTCTCCCAGTGTGTTCCCCCCCTCCCTCGTCACTAGTGCTCCCGGTCCTTCCTGCCGTCCTGTGGCCTGGAAGGCACAGCCCAGCGCCTCTTCCTGGGGGCCTGGGACGTGCGGGGTCTCCCTTGGGCCTTGCATGTCATCGTCACTCTCAGGGACCGTACACTCAGTTCCCTGGCCGGCCCTTGCCGGCTGGGCCCACACCTGCCCGACCCCTTCCCTGTGGCGCTCGGTCTTTGCCGAGTCGGGCTGCGGTTGGGGATGCGGTGCCCTGTAGGCAGGAAGGGTGGCAGCACCATGGGAGGGGATGGGGTTTTCGCCACGAGCAGCCGTGGCTGCCTCGTGCCCAGGGGTTGTCACCTCATCGCCTGAGCTGTCCCCGTGCACATTTGACCCCTTGCGACCCCATCGTGGGGAGAGACTGGGCAGGAAGAGTGAGGTGGGTTGCAGCCAGCCCGCCGTGCTGACGGGGTATGGACAGTCCCCTCAGCTGTCCTGCCTTGGTCCCAGGCACTGTCACGGGAGGAACCTGGCCGTGAACCCACAGGGGGGCAACACGGGCATGGTTGGCGGCAGCGTCCCTGTGTTCGACGAGATCATCCTCTCCACCACCCTCATGAACCAGGTCATCAGCTTCCACGATGTGTCCGGTGAGCCTGCACCAGGGGGTGGGCTGTGTCTCCAGGCGAGGGGCCTGGGCTGGCCACGGCACGGCATGGGGACCCACTTCAGAGAAGGCACAAAGGCCGTCCTGCTCAGCAGGCCAGTGGGTTGCTGGGCTGGTCCTTCTGGGCACGGAGTCTGGGCAGCTCCTGGCCTCCACTGTCTTTACTCCCAAAAGGCCTCTAGCTCTGCCCCTGCGGGCAGAATTGCCAAGCCGAGACGTGTTGCCTTGCATGGGCATTTTCTGCTCCCTCCCCTCACTGCCAGCATGCGTGTGCAGGTCTGGTGCGCACATGCGTGTGTGCACGGCCTCACGCGTCTGTTTTGGGCTCTGCCTCCTTGAGGGGCTGTGGGCCTCTCCCAGGGGCTTTGCACCCCGCGCCCACTCCCTGATGCCCGTCCCTGCGCTCTCCCGGCAGGGACCCTGGTGTGCCAGGCGGGGTGCGTTCTGGAGGAGCTGAGCCGCTACGTGGAGGAGCGTGGCTTCATCATGCCCCTGGACTTGGGAGCCAAGGGCAGCTGCCACATCGGTGGCAACGTGGCGACCAACGCCGGTGGCCTGCGGTTTCTGCGGTACGGCTCTCTGCGGGGGACAGTGCTGGGCCTGGAAGTGGTGAGCGTGGCCGGGGTCCTGTGGGTCTCCCGGCTGCCCGGGTCAGTACGAGCCTGGCGAGAGGGAGACCCGTGCACGCCGCTGCTGCATGTCCTGTGCTCACCTGCCGAGAGGCTGGGGCGTGCCTCCACGTGGCACGGGCCTCCCCTCCCAGTCACCCTGCAGGGGCCCCTGGTCCTCTCAGCGCCTGGGTGCAGCCGTGTCACTGCAGAGGTCCACGACCTGTGTCTTGGCACCCGAGGACGAGCTGGATTCTGACCAGCCACAACCCCAGTGCCTGACCAGCTGGGTCCAAGTGCCATGCCCACGGTTTTCCTATCCCAGACCTTCTGCTGGTCTAGCCGCTGCCCAGCCAGAGCTCCCAGCTCTGTGTCCTGCAAGCCTGCTGGTCACCCTCTTGCCTGGGCCTACAGAAGCTCCTACAGCTGCTTGGAGGGGCCGAGGGCCGTCACCGCCAGCTTGTGGTCCCCAGCAGTGCCCCCCTACCCCCAGCAGTGCCCCCGTCCCTCTCCTCTTGCCCAGTGCCCCCTGCTCCCCTCACCCTGCAGAGCCCCCCGTGCCCCAGGTGGCCCTGCCTGGCTGGCGCAGGCAGATGGTGGGTCAGCCCGCTGCGGGTGGCGTCTGGGTGCTCTGGGGACAGTCACTGACGGGCTCTGGCCTTGCTGGCAGGTGCTGGCTGATGGCACGGTCCTGAACTGCCTGAGCTCCCTGCGCAAGGACAACACGGGCTACGACCTGAAGCAGCTCTTCATCGGCTCCGAGGGCACCCTCGGGGTGGTCACTGCCGTGTCGGTCAGCTGCCCGCCCAAGCCCAAGGCTGTGAACGTGGCCTTCCTCGGTGGGTCCCAGCTCTGGCCTGCCGAGGCGGGCCCCAGGGGGGGTGCAGCGTGCCCCCAAGCTCCCAGGGCCGTGTGGCGAGAGGGCGGGAGGCGTTGGCACTCCGGGAGGACAGGCAGCTCTGCCTCTGTCCTGCAGCCCGGGGTTGGCTGTGGGCACACCAGTGTGGGCCGCTGCCTCGTGCAGCTCCCGTGTGCCGCTGGCCCTCTGCCTCCGCTCCCGCCTCCCTCGGAGGCTGGTCCCCTCCCTCCAGCGCACCCTCACGGGGGAGCTCCGTCAGGCCTGTCTCCTCCTGCACGCTCCCTTCCTGGCTGTCCCCGCAGGCTCCGGCTGTCTGCGCAGTCCCGTGCCCTGGTACCCTGTCCTCTCGCCTTTGTGTTGGCTGTGGCCCTCTCCCCTCCCCCATCTGTGCCTGTCTCCCCGCCTCGGCTGTGGCCCTCTCCCCTCCCCGTCCCTGGCCATCTCCCCTCCCTTCCCTCCTTTCTCTCTCCCTTCTCCTGTCCCGTCGTTCCCACCCTTCCTTCCCTCCCCCCTCTCCCTTTACCCCCTCCATCTCTCTTCCCTCCTCTCTCTGTCTCTCTCTCTCTCCTCCCCACCCGCCCAGCCATCTGCTCTACCTTTCACGGGTTCCCAGTCTCCCTGGAGCTTTGAGACAGGTCTGCATCTCTGGCTTGGGTGCCCCGTCTGTCCTGTGCCCACTGAACTGTCAGTCTTCAGGGTCTTCGGCACTCTGTGGGGTGAATCCGCCTTCTGTCTCTGCACTTCTTGACTTCTAGCAGGTGGTTCCGTCACTTCTAGAAGCTTCGTCTCCTCTTCCAGGACTCCCATTTCTTGCCCTCGGGAGTGCACGCAGGCCCACAGCCCCCTCCTCCCTCTTGTTCACTCTGCCCCTTCCTCCCTGAGCTCCTGGGCTGCTCTCAGGCCTCACCCAGGAGGGCAGCAGCTGCAGCCTGGCTCCTGGCGCTTGCTGGCAGACACCCCCTGCCCGGGGTCTCGGGCCTGCACACTTACTTGTCCCCCTCCTGCCCCAGCCCGGTCAGGGGTCCCGGTCCTTCAGGAGGTTTGAACCCAGGGGCTGGAGGCCACCAACTCTGAGGCTCGAGGTGCCCGTCCACGGACGCCCCCAGGCCCTGTTTTCCAGCAGCACATGCGTCCCCGCGGGCCTCGGGGAGCTGGCGCTATTCGGCCCTCTCCGGCCTGCTGCGTGAGTGTGTGCCTGGGTGTGCCCTGCAGGTTGCCCGGGCTTTGCGGAGGTCCTGCAGACTTTCAGCACCTGCAAGGCCATGCTGGGCGAGATCCTGTCGGCCTTCGAGTTCATGGATGCGGAGTGCATGCGGCTGGTCTCCCGCCATCTCCACCTCGCCTGCCCGCTGCAAGGTAACTGCTCTCCGCCGCCAGGCCCTGCCCCAGGGGCCCCTGCCGCGGGCTCGCCCTGCTCAGAGCCTTGGCGAGTGTGTTCCCAGCGGGTCGAACCCCACGAGGGGGCCCGCTCGTCCTGCTGCTGCGTCCACTGCGTGCCGGGCCCCGCTGGGCTGTGAGTGCGGGGCCCTGCAGTTAGCCCTGCGCGAGGAGCTTCTCCCTCCAGATTGCTCTCAAATGCTGTCACTGTCTGAGCGTGGGCCTGACCGGGGCCTCCCTGAGATGCAGCAGGCGGGGTGGGGACAGGTGTCTCCCGCTCAGCTCTCAGGCTAAGGCCTGCGGGCAGGGGTCTGGGCTGGTGTGCCACTTCCTGGCTGGCTGCTGTGTCTCCAGGGCTGTGAGTTCAGGGACAGCCGGTGTCTCCTGTCCCCCCCCAGGGCAGCCGCTGCTGACAGTCACTGGGGAACAGTCGTTTAGCTTCAGCATCTGGGGACAAGTTCTCTGCCCTCCGATCCCAAAGCGGGAGGCAGCCTCCGTGTCAGTGAGGAAGAGGAGGGACGGGACAGTTGCAGGAGAGGCGGGTCGAGGCCAGCGTGGTGCTGAGGGCACGATTCGGGCACTGGGCCTGGCTTGTGTGCGGTTCTGTTGGGGGGGAGGGGTGCTGCAGGTGGGGGTCTGGGGAGCTTTGGTCTCTGCCTTGCTTTGCTGTCCAAGCACACCCCTGCCCTCCCTGACAGTGGGAACCCTGGGCCGGGGGCTCCAAGCGCGTCTCCACTCCCGCAGGTGCTCTTACAGCTGGCGTCTCTGCGTCCTTGGAGGAAGTGTTTGTAGGTTTCGGGGGACCGGGCTGGGTGAGGTAGGGCCAGGGTCCAGTGTGTCACTGCCCACAGAGCCAGCTCGCCACGCCAGAGCCAGCGGTCTGGATGTCCCGCTTCTCTGGGGGCCTTCTGGAGGCAGACGGGGAGCATCGCGTCTCGCGGGCCCAGTCTGGGGTCCTGGGGTCTCGGCCGCGGGGAGCCCTGGAGACGACCCTGCTGCTTGGCCTCTTCCTTCCAGAAAGCCCATTCTACATCCTTGTGGAGACCTCAGGCTCCAGCACGTCCCACGACACGGAGAAGCTGACCGGCTTCTTGGAGCACGCGCTGGGCTCGGGCCTGCTGACGGACGGCACCGTGGCCACCGAGGAAAGAAAGATCCGGGTGGGTGTTACCGCCGTGGTGCTAGGACGTCAAGGAGGTGCCACCGAGCTAGGAGAATCTTGTCAGGAATGTTCTTGCCGTGGGTATGCGGGCAGGGCAGGGCAGGGCAGGGCTGGCTGCCCAGGAAAGAGGCCGGAGGAAGGAAGGACCTGGGCAGTGCTCACCACCACCAGGGCCTCGGGGCCATTCTGACTGACCTCATCTCGGTGGAGGGGTGGGGGGGTAACACCCCCGTGGGGAGGATGGGGGCCCCATCGGGGACGGAGGGGGTGGGGATCCCCACAGTGGCAGGGGCCAGCCTGGACTGTGACCCGGAGGCTGGCCCGGCAGGAGGAGCTGCTGTGGAGGAAAGGGGTCTGGGGAGAGGGTCCGCGTGGCCAGGGAGTGAGAGGGAACGTGGAGCTGTGGGCAGAGTGCAAGGCCCGGGGGCCGGGGGAGCCCAGAGCGTGGGAGGGGCGGGGGAGAGGCAGGAGGGATCCCAGGTTTGTCGAGGGGCCCCAGAGCGTGGGAGGGGCGGCAGGGACCCAGGTTTGCTGGGGGACCCGCTGCACTGTGCCGTGGGGTGGGGCCGGGCCCCCGCTGCTGTGGGCTCCAGACAGGGCTGAGCCTGTGTCCCCACCCTGCCCGGCCCTAGGCCCCCCACTTCCCGTCAGCCTCCCAGTTGCCTGTCCCCCTGGGGCTCTGTGGGTCCCCTCCCCCTCCCCCCAGGGCTCTGTGGGTGGGCTGCGCCTGACCCTGCTGCCGTCCCACCAGGCGCTCTGGGCCCTGCGGGAACGCATCACGGAGGCGCTGAGCCGGGATGGCTACGTGTACAAGTATGACCTCTCCCTGCCCGTGGAGCGGCTCTACGACCTGGTCCTGGACCTGCGTGCCCGCCTTGGCTCCTGTGCCCGCCACGTTGTGGGCTACGGCCACCTGGGTGAGCCAGCCACCAGGGCCTGTCCTGCTGGGCAGACCCTCGAGGGTTTGCCAGGACAGGTTGGACTAGGACAGGTTGACCCTGGTCGATAGCATGGGTTGGTAGCAGAATGGGTTAGCCTTGTGGTTAGAACAAGTGAGCACAGCTTTGGGGCCCACCAGGCATGCCAGCTGTGAAGAAAGTGTGTCGGGAGGGGCCTTGGTACCATGCACTTTTTGGCCGAGACCCGCCTTCCTGGTGGAAGGATGGAGCCAGGCACCAGGGACTGATGGTCGGTGGCCGTTTAATTCAGGTCTGAATAGCACCCTCAAGAACAGAGGGGCTTCAAGGTATAGGACAGCTTGACTGGGCCCATCCAGAGATCCCTCGGTGAGACCCAGCTTTTTTGTAGTAGGAGCTCTGGCGACTGCGGCCTGAGTCAAGTAATTGTGACGATGCCCAGGATTAACTATATTTCAGTGTTATTAACTCCCAAATATTAGGGGCATGATATTTCTGCGTTTAAGCAAAGAACACTGTTCTGTAGTGAAATATGAGGTGGTTATAGGGGAAAGAGAAAAGCAGATAGTTCACTGCAGATACAAAATCCAGAGTTACCAGAAGGTCGGGGTTTATAAGTAACCAAAGCCTGACTTGGGGAATTTAGTAGCGACCAGGAGAGGCAAAGCAGAAAGGAAAGGTTAAAGGTAAACTTAGGTGCTAGGGGTGCTCCTGAGAGCCGTGAGCTTCTCTGAGGGGAGGAAAAGGGGCCATTCACCAGTGAAGCCTAAAACTCTTGGGGGTTCACGTCCAACAGAGTACACTTATGGGTCAGCAAGGGTTATTCCTGGTTAACGAGCATAGGCTCACCTGGTTAACTGGCGGGACTAGCCAGGGTTAGGAGAGGTTTTCATGGTTAACTACTGTGGGCTCACCCTGATTAGTTTACTCTGGTCTTAGACTAGCATGTCAGTTGGTATTGGTTAGCCAGCAGGGATTAGTGGGGGTTAACAGCCCAGGTCAGCCTGGCTGACTGGCATGGCTTCACTCAGCTCATTTGGGCGCCTTGCTGAGGGCAGGATGCCCAGTGGGCTGTGTCCTGCTGTGCTGGCACCTCTCTCTGCCTCTGGACAGTGGGTCAGGGGCCTGAGGAAATGGGGTGGGGCTCTGCGCCAGGTGACCGGCCCTGGCTTGGTGGCACTCTGATCCGCCGAGTTTCCTGTTCTGTGCTTGCAAACAGGCTGAGTCTACGAGGCCTTGTGCCCGCTGGCCGTGTCTGACAGTTACCGATCATCATTATGGGAAGGCTTGGGGACAGAGGTGTCACAGAGACTTGCCTTGGAGGTGTGAAGCCTTGGGTCCGTCTTCCCAGTACGTGGTCGCCCTGAGCACTGCGGGAGCCCCACCACCGCCAGGTGTGACCCCACAAACGAAAAGCAAGCAGGAAGACAGGCATGGAAGCCACACATGCAGAGAGAAGGGGGTCATGGGCAGACTGGCAGGTGGGGAGAGCCCAGAGGCTGGGCGCCCCTCTGCACGGTCGCACCCTGGCTGGTGAGCGGGTGCTGGGGACAGGTGGGAAGGACAAGTTTTGGAGCTCCCCATGGCTGTCACAGCAGGGAGGATGCGCCCGGTGTTCCCTGCCAGCACCACTCCGTGTGGGCTCTGGTTTTGGGGCTGTGCTGAGACCGAGGAGAAGTGTCTGGTTTGGAGGAAGAGATTCTGCCTGTGGCGCTGAGCTGCAGGGAGAGTCTCCGCCAGGGTACGTGCTCCTGTCTGCCCAACCCCTCACGGCCCGTCTGCAGGGAGCTGCGGGGCTCGGCAAGGTTCGGGCCAGGCCTGGGGCAGGGGCTTGGGGGCGGGCTGGGGGCGGGATGGAGTTCGGGTGCCTTCCCCCAGGCCCACTGAGAGCCTGTCCCCTCCTGCAGTCCAGCCTCTTGCTCCGGTCCTCAGGGGTCATCAGTGCGATGGTTTCCTCAGCCCAGCTCTGGGTTCCAGACCCTTCCCACTCCATGTGACCCAAATTCCTACCTTCTTTGCCAAACTTTTTGCTGGTTCCCCCTCCCCCCTCGCAGCTTACACTCATGGGTTGATTGTTCAGCATTTCTATTTCACAATCTCACTGTTCTGCCAAGTACCTTTTAGGAATTGGATCCTAGAAGGCAGGCCTTGGGTGCCATGTCCCATACATGAGGCGGTGCTCCCTTGGGTCTTTCCATGTATGAGGCAGTGTTCCCCTGAGCCTGTAGCCCTGACCTCACCTCAGGAGGTGAATGGTGGGTGTGGGGTGCCGGGACATTGGTTCTTCTGCCTCTTGGGCCCGTCCTTGGTGCTGCTCGGGGCCCCTCCAGCTGGTTGCTGGGTTCTAGATGGTGTCTGTGGCCACTACCACTTCTCTTTGACCACAGGTTGGGCCACACTGTCCGCATGTCCAGACGTGGAGTCCCCTGTGGGCTCAGTGCTGGGGACTTGGTGCGGGGGCGTGGCCATCCCTCAGGTGGCGCAGACAGAGCGGGGTGCACCGGGCCTGCCCTTAGCCCCACCCACAGAGAAGCGGCCGCTGGACAGTGGCCTGGCCTAGGTCTGCTCCGGTCGCCTGGTCTGGGAGGTGTCTTGGCTCCTGACGGTGGCCATCTTGGTCTGTGCTGGTGCCTGTGCTGCCATCCATGTGCTCGGTGACACGCCTCCCTCATTGTCTCTGGCTGGCGGCCTGTCCCACTTCCTGCAGGCTCCCGTCCAAGGAGGGACCGCCCCTCCTGGTGCTGGGCTGGCTGCAGGTGTCAGCCCCCGGGAAGGGTGGAGCCCAGAGCCACTGACCTGGGCATGGTGTCCAGACAATGGAGGCCTCTGAGGGGCTGCGGCCACAGAATGGTGGGCGTGAGGGCCGCGGAGGCATTTGGGGGAGTGCGCTTACAGCCTGTGTCTGCCTCTGCCCAGCCTCCTGGCCGAGAGGACGTGCCTCAGGTCTGTGGGGTACAGCGCGAGGGGTGGGGCGCTGTGCCTGCCATCACCCAGGTCTCTGCCCCGTCTCCTGCCTGGCTGCATGGCGTGGCTGCTAGGCCGCCATCTGTCCTGCACTCGTGCTCCTTACCCAGCTGTCTGAGTTCCCACACCCAGGGCTCTCCCGGTGGATTTTGCTTGGCCAGCACAGGGCCAGCTGGGGCCCACTTCCTTGGGGACTTCTCCAGGAAGGTGTTGTCAGGCGAGGCTCTTCCAGGGGCCTCGCGAGTCCACGTCTCCTGCTCTCGCTGTGAGAGACTGTCGTGGCACTTGGGCGTGGCTTGTCCTGGACCAGATGGAGGGATGCGGCTTTGTTTCTGCCAAGGCTGCACTGCTTCCGGCTCAGGGCCTGCCCTGCGCCCGTCCTGCTGCCCGCTGCCCCGAGGCAGGTCCTGCCTCCCAGGGGTCTCTGCTCCAGGGCGTCCCAGCTCTTCCTCCCCTAGAACTGGGTTGGGTTCACCCCGTTATTTTCCATCATGGGTTTGGCTCTCACCAGATTAATTCCAGTGCTTGAAAATGCCGGTGGGTCAGTGTTTCCTATTTTTCATTGTGCTCACACTTACTTGACACTCGTACCCCGTTCCTGGGTGTGAAGGGGTCACAGGCTATCCGTGGGAAATGGGTTTCACCCACTTCTGTAAGAGCTTCTGGCTCCACATACACACCGTATGTACACACAGACACGCACAGCACACCTGCACATGCGTGCAGACACATGCAATATACACATATACCCACACCACACACACTCACCACATACACACACACAAACATACCACACACCATACACGAACATGCATGGCACACAGCACGCAGGAACACTCACCACACACCCGCGTGCACACAGAACACCCCCATGTGCACCTGCCCCGTCACACAAACGTGAACGTGCCACGCGTGCACACACCCGTGTGCACATGCACTCTAGAACTGGGTTGGGTCCACCCCTGCGCAATGGCCTGTACACACGTGCACACCTGGCTGCACACAGGCACGCACACGGGACCCCGAGCACACTGTCCCCCCGTGTTGCTGGTGTCCCTCCCTGGCCCGGCTGTGGCCCGGCCGCCACCCCTTGGTGCCAGCGCTCTCCCAGAGGTGCCCGAGCCTGGTGGAGACCGCCTGCTTCTGCGACCTGGTGGCCCTGAGTGGTGAGGGAGACTCAGGTCCCCTCTGTCCAGGGCAGCAGGTGGCGCTGCTGGGGCTGGGCTCCTGTCCTGTGGGGGTGCCCCACGCAGGCAGCTTTCGTAGGCCGTAGAGTGGGGTGCCCTGCCCACTCGCCCCAGGCCTAGGGGCCCTTAGGTGGGGGTGAGGCTGGTGTTCTGGGCAAGTTGTCAGCATGACGTGGGTGGTACCCTATGGGCGGGCAGCTCTGGTCGTCCCTGGGGCCACCCTGGAGGAAGTGGGTCTGCATTTGCGCCCCCGGGGCGGACCTGGAGGGGCGGGGGATGGCTCTGCTGGGACCCCCTGACGAGAGCAGCTGCCCTCCCCTCCTCACCCCTCCGCTCTCCGTCTCGCTCTGCACCACCTGCCCCTGGTGTTGGGCAGGGGAGAGACAGCTGCACCAGGCACCCCCCCCCCCCCCGCCTAACCTGGGGTTCCCTCTCCCAGGGGATGGCAACCTGCACCTCAACGTGACGGCCGAGGCCTTCAGCGCAGAGCTGCTGGGTTCCCTGGAGCCCTACGTGTACGAGTGGACAGCTGGCCAGCGGGGCAGCGTCAGCGCTGAGCACGGGCTGGGCTTCAAGAAGAAGGACGTGCTGGGCTACAGTAAGCCACCCACCGCAGTGCTGCTGATGCGGCAGCTCAAGGCCCTCCTGGACCCCAAGGGCATCCTGAACCCCTATAAGACGCTGCCCGCCCGGGCCTGACGTGCCACCCAGCACGGCTGGGCTTGGCCTCCCCCCTGGGGGCGGAGGGCTCTGTGCCCCTCGGCAGCCTGGAGCTGGTCCCAGAGGTGGCCAGGCCGTAGCTGCTCTCGGGGCCCAGGCAGCCGCCCCCAGCAGAGGACAGCCTTCGGGCCTCTGTGTTCTCCCTCCCCAGACACCAGCTGGCTTGCGCATGGTGCATGGCCCGGGAGAACCATCTTGGGTTTGTGTTCTGACCCAGTTCCGTGTGCTGTGGCGAGGCCCTGGTGGGGCCCCACTTCCTGCCCCTTCAGTGTCTCTGCCTGCCCTTCCTGCTCACCTGGGAGGCGGGGTCTGCCTGGAGTTCGTTCTATTAAGAACGGCTGGTAAAAATGGAAGTTACGTGCAGCACTCTTTGTGTTTGTCATTACAGAGATGATACGTACCTATTTCGGGACACATCTGGCGTGGTCGGGAGCAGGTGGAGATGGCACCTGGGCACCCACGTGCAGCGCGTGCATTTGTCCTGGGAGGATCTCCCGACCCTAGGACAAAAATCTCCAGAAGCCTCTCGCGAGGGCTGGTCGGCCCCTGGGCACTGAGTGAGCCCACCTGGGTCTGACCTCAGCAGGGACAGCTCCGGGAACTGGGTCCCCACTCCTGACCCGGCCCCACCCCCCGCAGATCGCCTGCCCTGTTGGCAGAGGCAGGTGGGTGGGGCCTGAACCAGCGGGCGAAGTGGCTGGTGGGTGACACAAGGGCTCGGGGAAGCGTCTGACCAGGGACACGCGTGTTGCAGAGCTGACGTCCTGCGTGACACCCAGAGGCTGAGTCGCGATACATTTTCTCTGGGCCGGGGGTGGCAGGGGCCAGCAAAGAATCAGAATGTGACGTGACTCCCAGGGGCTGCGACTTCTTTCCTGGGGCCCTGCCAGGGCCACTTGAGCGTCTGCAGGCACATGCACACACAGGCAAAGACAGGCACACACGTCGTCATCACACGTGTGCAGGGCACAAACTCCATGCGCACAGAACACAGGCAAGGACAAGCACGCGGGCAGGGTACCACGCCACACGCAGGTGTACACACATGTCTGCATCCCAAGGTGCATGCAGGGCTCATTCGCAGCAAGGCAAATGCACACTCCGGTGCACGCATGCACAGAGCTCACAAGCGCACGTGCAAGCACACCTGCGCACGGCACACAGGTGTGCGTGTGTGCCTGGTGTGTCCCCACCGTGCAGGTGTGTGAGTGGTGGCTCAGCCGTCGTGTTAGCGTGAGTGCAGGGGCGAGGGGACGGCAGGCAGCGCTGGCTGCCTCCATGGCTCCCTGCAGACCGCGGTGGGGCAGGGAGCCTGGGTGTCTGGGAACCCGGACGGGGCAGGTGAGAGTGGTGTGGAGGTGCTGGGAGAGCGGCTGCTGTGTCCTGGGAACGTCCCTGGTGGTGTCCTGTGGACGGGGCCCCTGGTGCTGAAAGCTGCGTGTGGCAGACAGGTGCGCCTTGGTCTCCACGCGGCCAGAAAAACCTGTTGGCACTAGCAGGAAAATCCGGCATAAACCCTTCGGAGAGAAGAAGCGCCTCCAGCTCCTCCGAGCTGGAGCGTAGTGACCTGAGTCCAGATGCTCTCTGTTTACAGGCACCCAAAACCACGTGTTTTGGACCTGCTGGGCCCGCAGCCCTGCACCCTCCAAGCCCCTTCAGAGGCTGCCTACGGCTTCCCCGCCCCTACTGGCAGGGGAGTCTGAAGGTGCGGAGGGTGGAGGCCGCCGTGTTGGGATTAGGGAAAGCTCGGGAGCTTTGTCTGAAACGCTGAGCCACCAGGTGATGGTTACGTAAGAACCCCTGCAGGTGCCCCAGGGGACTCGGCTCCTTGGGGGCCCAGAGCAGGCGGCAGGACGCGTCCTGAGCGCTGTGGCAGGGGGCAGCTTGTCCAGCAGCGTATGGGGCAGTCTCGGGACACAGGAGTGGGCAGCATTGACTTCCTGTATCTGGATGGGGGGTCAGAGGGAGGGTCTGGGTCCCACGACCCCTGGGGCCCGAGGCCACACCCAACCCTGCCCCTCTGGGGAGAGGCTTCACCTTCCCTGGCCACCCCTGCTCAGCCCCCTGAGGGACGCCACAGCCACCGGAAGTTTCCAAAATAGCTCCCGAGGTTGCTGGCTTTCTTCTGTGAAAGAACCGAGATTCACCACGTTTCTGATAGCTGAGTTTTAGACATGAAATGTGCTCGCACCAGTCCGGCCCTCCTGGTGTGACTGTTTTTGCTTTTGTTGTCAGCTGACCTGGTGATGCTCCCGGGTTCCTCCCGGCTCTGCACTCAGGAACCACCCTGGCCGTGCTCGGGGACCTAGGATGCCCGGGGTCAAGCCTGGTTGGCGCATGCAAGCCAAACGCCTCCCCGCTGGGCTGCAGTCTGGCCCCAACCGTGGGCCTGCCACGGGTCTTCCTGAATGGGTCAGCTCATGGGGTCCGTCTCGAGGCCTGGCCCCTGCCCTGTCTCAGGCCTTTCTGCTGGGCCCAGAGGGAATCCGGCATTGGCCCCCCAGGCATAGAGCAGCCCGGGGTGGGGGTGGGGCGCAGAGGCTCTTTCCTCCCGCCTCCTGGTACTTGTCCTGCTCCTCGAGCCCCTCAGGCGCGACCGGAGGCCTGGTGTGGCTTGTCAGGAAGACCCTGGCCACCCTCCCCAGCATCTCTCAGCCAGTAGCCCTGACGCCGGGAGGACTCCCCGGTCAGTCAGCAGCGTGCGGAATCTTGAAGGGTCCTTCTCCGGGGCTGAAGGTTGGTTATAAGGAGGGAATAGAGGAGTTTGGGCCTGATGCCTGCGGGCCGGCACGGGGCAGCACGTGTGGTGCCCCCACCCCTGGGTCCTCCCCAGGCCTGGCAGGAGGGAGCATTTGCTGTCCCCACACTGCCCCATCCTGGCACTCTGCCCAGCACAGCCCAGAGTGTGAGCAGATCCGAGGGGCAGCAGGGCCCGCCTGACCCCGTCTCTGTCCAGGGCTGGCAGGGAGGCGTCTGGTCCTGCTCCCCTGCTCTGCGGAGGGCCCGCCGCTGTGCCCACCCTCTCCCTGGAGCCGTGTGCCCCTCGGGCTGACAGGGGCTTCCAAGCAGGCTCACAGGCCGACAGGGGCCTGGGGCTGGGCACCCCGAGAGCCAGTGCCCTGCTCTCCCCCACAGTGCCCTGCAGGTACCCCCAAACACACTGTCAGCTCTTCAGGCCCTGGGGAGGTTTGGTGGGGGACAGCGGGGGCATGGCCAGTGCAGAACAAGTCCTCCTGCTTGGGGTCTGCCCTGGGCCTCTGAGTGCAGGGGCTGAGGGCCGACTGCAGGCCTCGGGGAGAGGTGGGCCGAGGCAGGGCGTGTCTCCTTTAGAGGTGGAGCGGTGCCCCTGGGGCTCCCATGGAATACGAGGGCGGGCGGGCAGGCCTGTGGACAGGTGCCCACTGCGGTCCTCCTTGTACCATGAGCCGCGGGAGCCAGCGGTAAGCGGAGAAGGGCCAGGGTCAGGGGGGAGGGTCTGTGGGGCGGCAGAGCCTCTCTGGGCCTCCCTGGTGCCCAGTCCGAGCACTCGGCTGGCCAGGTTCCAGGCTCTCAGAGGCTCCAGGGCCCCATGGCTCCTCCTGGACTGGCCAGCCAGCCCCAGGGACCCCAGGGGACACTGGCCCCGGGGGTTCAGTGGTGACCCTTAGGATCACTTCCAAGATGGCAGCCTGGACGGCCCACCCTACCCCCAGCGTTCAAGGCTCCCTAACGCGGGCAGAGGGTTGCCCAGGGTTCTGAGATGGGCTCTTCACGGCAGGGACCTGGGCCCCGATGGCTCTGGGAGTGTGTGAGGGGGCCGGGAGGGGTCAGGCCAAGGGACCAAATGCAGCTGGGTTGAGCCACTGTCAGGGAAAAAGCTCGCTTGCTGCTTGTGGCTGGCCTGGGGTCCCTGCCCGTGTCCTCACACACCTGGGCTGGGTGTCCCTGCCTGTGCAGTGCTTTTGGTACAGACAAGGCCATCCCAACCCCCACTCCAGCGCCCTGTCCAGTGGGCACCTCCTGCACTGCCCGTTGTGCCCCTTTGTCCCCCGCCGTATGGTTGGTCCACCCTGGGTCTCTCCTACCCCAGCTGCGCCACTGAGCTCAAGACAGACCCTTGTCTTGCCCTGGCCGCCCCCTCTGGGCTCTGGCAGCCACCCTGGCCAGCAGTGGGGGCTGCAGAGTGGCCAGGACCCGTTACCCTGCGCTGCCCGTCACCGTGTCCACACGGGCTGTAAATGGACAGTCGGTACTTCCTGGTGCAGAGCTGCCTGCCGGGCCCGTGGGCGAGTGGGGAGGTGTCTGGGATTCAACAAAGCTGGGCTCCGGGGATTATCAGCCCCACCCTGGCCTCCTGCAGCCCACAGAGGCTGCATCTGGCCCAGGGGTGACCCCGGAAGCAGAGGGACTCCTGCTCCAGCAGGGGGCCCTGGGCCAGAGCCAGGACCAGAAGTTCTGGGGGCTGCAGCACGGGGGCCACTCGGCTGTGGGGGCAGCAGGCAGGAGCACCCCCAGCTGACTGCCCGTGTCCAGGGGATCACAGCCTGTCCGGCAAGGCTGGGCTGACTCAGCCTTGGCAACCTCACGGGCCTGAGTGACCCGGGTGTCCCCTGACTGGGCCCGGGGCCTCCTGGTGAAGCCGTGTGGGCTCTGCCCCCAGCAGCACCCAGGGCCTCGTCCTGCCAGGTGGACTGAGAGGTGTCCTGGGCCTGTGGGTGCCTCCGAGCTGAACCTGGAGATGCTGCTGCCCACCCCAAGCCCTGTGCGTCCCAGGCGGGGGTCTAACTTGGGCTCACCCAGGCGCGCTGGCCTCCACAGAAGCCAGATGGAGGCAGACTGGACTTAGCTGTACAGTCAGAGCGGGCAGAGGTGGGGTTGAGGGTGCAGGGCAGTGGGGTGCAGACTGGCTCCATGGGGAAGCGCCGTGTTGTGCCAGCTCGTCCCCCTCCTTCCACTCACCCCTCGCGAATGTCACTCCTTTGCCTAAATGCTCAGGGGCAGGTCTCGGACCCTGGGGTCTAGGTGGGCGGCCCCGGAGGTGCCTGAGAGCCTCAGCGTGAGGTGCCCAGGTCCTGCCCAGAAACCTCAGGGGAGGTCCAACAGGATGTGGAGGCTGAGGGTTGGGGCGTGGATCTACACCTGAGCTGCAGGTGAGTTTCTGGGGCATCAGGTTCTGCCCAGGGCCACACCCAGCCCAGTGCCTGTGGCCCGGGGCGACTGGAGAGCCAGCAGTGGCCATGGGTCAGTGTGGCTGCAGATCGCCTGCCAGCATGCTGCCCTTGCTGGGGGGCACACAGAGGTGAGCTGGGGGTGGGTGCCCAGGGGTCACCCGGCAGCAGTGGCCTCTTGCTCTTCCACTGGAAGTGCTTAGGGTGGACCGTCCCTGTCCTGCCCAGGCTCGGGCTGGTCTGGGGCCGGACATGTGTTGCTGGGGTCTGGTCCTGTGGTCATCCTGCCGGGCCCTTGGGTGCTGCCCAGCTCGGCTGAGTCCACAGTCAGGTGGGCCTGCCTGGGCACCCTGCAGAGACCTGGGGTGGAGCGGACGGGATCATACCTGCTGGGGACGGTGACGCTGGATCCCTGGGGGTGCCCGGGGGTTGGTGGCCTCAGTCTGGATCTGAGAAGTGGTGGCGGTACCGTTTGCATTTCACCGTCTGGCTCTGTGGAAGCTCTGAGGAGAGGCCAGGCCTGGCCCTGTCAGGTGAGGACACCCGGGGGCAGCCAGGGGAGCTCAGGTGCTGTCTGAGAGGCAGGAGGCACCTGATGTCCCCCTCCCTGGGGACTCTGTGGTCCACACGAAGGAGGTGGCATCAGGCTGACCTGGGGTCACGCGGGGGCCCTAGGATTGCAGTGTCCAGAACCACTGCAGCTACCAGCAGGAGTCTGACCCAAGGATGAGACCATGTGATGTGGAGACGGGACTGTGTGTGACGTGGAGGCAGGGGAGTGTGCGTGTGTTCAAAAAGTGTGGGCGTGCGCCGTGTGTGTTCGGGGCTCGCGGACCACCTCCCCACCCTGGCCTGCCACCCCTGAGGGACGCATGAAGGAGGGAACGGGGCCGCCAGGCTGGTTGGTCAGTCGCCGTTTATTCCCATCTCTAGTCTCACCCTCTGCGCCCCAAGCTAGCCTCCCCGTCTCACATTCCCGTCTCTCCCTCGCTGTCTTCCAGCCTTAGTTACAGGGAACAATCACGGGGGGGGGGGGGGGGGGGCAGCAGTACACCCAGGTGAGGTAGCACAGTCGACATACGTAAAGCCCCTCCTTCCGGGGAGGCTCTTCCAGGACAGTATCTCATCCTGGTACATCTGCTCAAGGGTGGGATCCCATCGAAGGTGAATTACTCTCCCCTTCCTTAGTCAGTATTCATTTAAACATCCTGTCGGCTCCTGTTGACCTCCTGTTGGCTTGGCAGAGTCTGGCAAACTCCCCGTGGCGTACCCAATATGCCAAATACCAGTAACAAGGATGGGTCTCATTCTCCTAAAGAGCCTTGAATCTAATCTCAGGGCTAGGATGAAGGAGACGTTACTGGGGCCTGCTCGAGGCAATCGACGAATAACAGGATGATTTGTGATTTTTGTGAAAGGGTGGCTCTCCGGGGGACATCTCACTATAGATCCCAGACCACAGTGCTCAGGCCAGGTTAGTCCTCCCTAACTCCAGAAGGGTCCTTGTCCTGTCACTTCACTTTGGGTCATGACAGAATTCGTCCACAACCGTGCTCTTACAAGTTTTATGGTGCTTGGCCTGTCCCATTTCAATGCCAGGGCAGCTCACAGCTTTCCCTGGGTCCATCCAGTCCCTTCGTCGGGAGCCTGCTTTTGGGGTGCTCGGAAGTTGAGTATGACAGTTTCCCAAGAGTAAACATTACTCAGAGACACTTAGCTCCCAAGTTACAACAGCCTGGCATTAACTGTCTTCCTGTGTCTTATAGAAAAGGACATTGATCTGAAGTCAACTATGCAAAGACACAAGGAAGAGAGAAAGGCAGTATTTCACTTCACACACAAAATCCAGAGTCCTTGGAAGGATCTGACCTTACAAGTCACAGGGTCTTATTGGGGGAGATAGGTGATTAACAGACGGGGAAGCAGAGCCCAGAGAAGTTGAAGATAGACACAGAGGAATGGGAGTGCCTCGGGAGCACTGTGATGGGTGTGACCCAGTAAACCGAAGCTCCCTGTGGCAAGGGAGAGAGGACGCAGGAGAAAGGACAAATCAGTGTTACCTTACAGTAGTGTGCGACTTGGAGATGGAAATGAGAGTGGAGACGGGGCAGTGCGATGGTTCAGGCGGGCAGTGTGATGTGGAGATGGACAGCGTGTGACGTGGCATGGGGCGGCGTGACGTGGAGACGGACAGTGTGACGTGGATGAGAGAGTGTGGGGGCAGTTAAGACTGTGATGTGGAAACAGAACCATGTCTGATGTGGAGACAGACTGTGTGATCTGGAGAAGGGATGTGCTTGCCGGGTGTGTAGGAAGACGGGGGTCCCCGAGGGCTTGCTCTGAGACTGGGCAGGCAGGTTCTCTCCGAGAAACTAGCACCTGTGCTGCCTGACAGCAGCTCCGGGCCTGGGCTGCAGAAGTCCCCAGACCCGCCCAGCTCCCGGAGCTGAGACCAGCAGCCCCGAGCAAGTGGAGGCCAGGCTGCGAGAGCCAAGGACATGGGCCAGATGAGGAGGCTCACTGGTGCAGAGGACAGGGTGGAGGACTGTGGGCCTCCACCCCCAGGGACCCCCCAGAGCAGGGCTTGTCCCTGCAGCCCACCCCAGCTGACCCATGAACGTGCCAGGGTTGCCCCCTCACACAGGTGCTCCTGGAAGCCCACCAGTGCTGGCACCCCTCCCAGCGTCCCTGGGCCTGAGCTGGGGTGTCAGACACCTCCCCTCCCCAGCACACTCGGAATTCTGGCCCGGAAGGAGCTGAGCCCGCCTGTGCAGGAGAGGGGCCAGGCAGCAGACCGGCAGCAAGGAGAGCAGCCGCAGCCAGGTGTCCCACACCGGGCCTGCCGTCCCAGCCTCTCCTGCCTGGGACAGGGCGATGTTGGTAGCCCCCACGGGTGGCTGGTGTGAGGCGGGGAGGAGAGACCGTCTCTCTTTGCCAGTCCACCTCGGCCATCGAGACCCAGGTGGGAAGGCTGGCACTGATCAAGTCTGCGATGAGCCCCTGCTCGGCACAGGCCTGAGCCCCGCTAGCCCACCAGGTGCCGTCAAGCCACACCTGATGTCCGCTTGGCCTTCTCGGCACAGGACTTGACCCCTGCCACCCGATTTCTCTGACAGCCATGGACTCAGGTTAGGATGAGGAATTGCTCTTGGCAGGGAAGTCAGTCCTGGGCCTACCCAGCGTTACTGGGTTCTCGCCTGGCCTCGCCTCAAAGAAAAGAATTTCAGGAGTAGATGAGCATTGAAATAGAACAGATTTTATTTGGAGGTTTTTGAAGGTGTGAAGGGCAGGGAGAGAGAGAGAGAGAGAGAGAGAGAGAGAGAGAGAGAGAGAGAGAGAGAGAGATGCTCAAGGGAGACTTCTCCAGGGGTGGGGAGCTAGCTGTGACTGTGCTTTTGGACTGGCTTCTATACGGATATCTTCTCAGGTTGTCTTGGTCTTGAATGTTCTGGAGTCTTCTTTGGGCTGAACCGCCAAGGTTAATCGGATTATGGGAGGGGTCTGTGGTCTGCGGGTTTTGAGGGTTTTCCTTCAGGCCCCCTTTCCATGGGAGGGGTCTAGTCTCAGGGCCCACTGCTGAGATCTTATCAGGTCTTGTTTTCTGTACCCACAGGGTGGGTCAACCTTAGAACTTTCCTTCCCAGGAATTTCATTGTCCTAGAAGTTTCCTTGCCATGGGCCTTTCCCTGTCTGCCTGCCTACATCAAGGGCGTCCACACAGGGCCGGGGCCAGGTCAGGACGGAGGCTCACTGCTCACGCCTCCCAGAGGCCTTGTAGGTGAGAGGCTGGGGTGCTGGATCCCCGAGGCTCTGGGGACTGCCACCCTCAGCCTTCACCAGGCCAGCGGCTCTGGCCACATGGGGCGGGGGTAGGGGAGACGCCTCTCTCTGTCCAGGGTGTCCTCAGTGTAGCTGGGCGACGAGGACAGCTCTTCCACAGCGGTGTGTGACCCTCGGTGTGAACAGTGCCCTGTGGCCAGGCAGAGATGAGACTGCAAACACCCGTCCACTGACGCCTCTGCTAGCCCTGAGCCGGACAGCTGCGCTCCTCCCCCTCAAGGGAAACCCCACCCACTCCCGCAGCCACCCTTTCCTCGCTTTGTGCGGCTCACCAGGGAACCCCGCTCCACGGGCTAGAAGCAGAGCCTGGCAGGGCCCACCCAGACACCAGAGACCACCTTAGAGCCAGTCCAGGAAGTTGAGGCCCTTTGGGATTTCTCCCCGTGAGCCAAAGCGAGCCTGGGCAGGAGAGGAGGGAGGCGGAGACGCCACCTGACCGCACCGAGCCGCAGAGACAGGCCAGGGAGTAGAGCCTGAGCAAGCAAGGGCAGCCCACGGCCAGATGTAGGCCCCCCCCGCCCCCCCCACACACACAACCATCAGCTTGCAAGACTATTTTAGGAGCTCAGCTGTTCAAACTTTGTTTTCAATTTCTAATAAAAAAGTAGCTTTATTGGGGCAGGAGAAATAGTTCAGAGGGTTAGGCACTTGCCTTGCACATGGCCAACCTGTGTTCAACCCCAAGCATCTCATGTGGTCCCCTAAACACTTCCAGGAGTGATCCCTGAGTGCAGAGGCAGGAGTAACACTGGAGCATTTGGGTGTGGCCCCAAATGAAAAATCATGATCACGACCATCCTGTCGTTCGTCGATTGCCTCGAGCAGGCCCCAGTAACGTCTCCTTCGTCCTAGCCCTGAGATTTTAAAAGAGCCATATTCAATGCTCTTTCAGGGTTAGGAGAATCAGACCCATCATGGTTACTGGTATTTGGCATATTGAATACGACACGGGAAGTTTGCCAGACTCTGCCGTGCGGGCAGGACACTCTCGGTAGCCTGCCGGTTCTCCAAAGTAAGAACGAGATAGTAAGATGTTGCGCAGTCACAAATGCGGCCTTGTGCTTCCAGGAGCTGGGTTTTATAGTCTCTGGGTCTTGGCCGCTGATGGGACCAACCTGGCGCCGGCAGCAGCTGGTGGGTGTGACGCCTACCTACTGGAAGATGGGGGCTCTGGGTGGAGAAGGCCCAGTCCCGATCCGAGCAGGCTTGGAGATCTCAGCCCCAGGACCCGCATGCCTGGGTTCCTCTGCCGGTTCCTTCATGCATGAGGCTTGTCCAGACGTGTGGAGAGTGGTCTCAGCATGGCTGTGGCTGGTTCTGGAGGTCTTCGGCTGCTGGGGCTCTGCTGGGGGGGGGGGCGCGAAGGGAAACTCAACCCGCCCCCCTCCAAGGGGCCCTGGTGAGGACAGCCAGGATGAAACTGAAAAATAAATGAATAAAATCACCCCCCAGCTTTATTGACCTGTAATTTATACACCAAACAAATCAGCCTTTAAGGTCACTGAGAGCCAGGAGATGCCCAGAGGGCCTGAGCTGCTTTGCATATGGGGTCCTAGATTCAACACTGAGCTGGGGGTAACCCCAACCCTTTCCTCCAAAACTGCGAGGTTCTCCTGGAGAAATCAGCTTGTGAGATATGTCCAGGGGGAGAGGGCCCCCAGGCCGGGTGCCTGCTCCCACCAATGCCCTGGCATTTGTGGGGTGGTGCAAAAGTGGAACCACTCTTAGGAGGTCTCTGTTCTAACTGCAGTGGAAGAAGCCCAGGCCACAGGGACCACTGCAGAAGTGGGATTTCCAGTGGACAGTCAGGGGTGGGGCTTGTGAGGGGGTGGGAGGAAGATGGGCAGGTGTGTACCTGGGTCACAGCAGAAGGTGGGGTGGGGACAGGCATGGTGAGAAGACTGGGGCGAGCACTGGGATCGGAGTCCATCAGGACTGGTCCCTCACCACTTGGTGCCTTTGTGTGTTCCAGGGCAAAGTTAGGGCAAGCCTGTGCTGTGCTGGAAATGCGGGCACACCCTTCCTCTCCCTCTCCCAGGCCTCCCTGCATCCCTGGTCTAGACAGGGAGGGCAGACAGCCCCTGTCGTCCAGGCCTTTTGGGGTGGGCTGAACATCCTGCCCCAGGCCATGTCCTTGATGGGTGAGGGCGTCTCCCCGGGGTGTCCTGCTGACCACTCCTTCCCACAGGTGCTTCTGGGCTGTCCTTCTCCTGGCCCTGACCATCCTGCTACTGGCCTGCTTCCTGCATCTGGACGTGGAGCTGCTTGTGCCGTAAGTCCCAGGCACGGGGCCCCGTGGGGACCCTCCCAGCACACTTTCCTCTGCCTCTCCTGGGTGGCCCTCCGGGGACAGGGTCTGTTCCCTCTGCAAGAGGAGATGGCCCTTTTCTTTTGGAACTCCATGGGGTTCAGAAGCCCTGCCAGACTCGGGGGACACGGGTCCTGTGGAGGTGGGGTTTCTGCAGAGCTGCTCTGAGCTCAACATACAGGTGCCGGGAGGCACGACCCCAATTCCCCTGCTTCAGGGCAGTCCGGGGTTCACAAATGGCCCCTCAGGCAGGACCAGCTCTTCAGCCACTCTCTGGCCACAGGTGGTCCCCTGGGTCCCACCAGCCTCTGTGCTGGCCTTGCTCCCATCATCCCAGGTCACTCTCACGGGGAAACAGGACTCCAGACAGAAGCCACAGCTGGGTAGGTGCCCTCCAGGGCTCAGAGGGTTACTCACATGGATGCTGAGTGCTGTCGGACTGGCCAGATCCGAGCGAGCAACCAGCGAGAAGAGCCCAGGCCTGGCCCAGGTCACAGTGCTGGGAGCTGGGAGAGGGGACGGAGGGGCAGTCGCTATGGCACTCGGCTAGGGCGAGGGTCATGGGGTCATGCAGCTGAATGGAGCAGGTTCTGGCATTGCTGGGTCACTCCAAGGGGTTGCTGGTGTAGGCTGGGTCCTCTCTGGGTGCTCCCTGGCGCTCCTGTGCTGACCCTGGCTGTGTTCTGCCCCCAGCCTGCTTGAGGACCAGACCCGGGGCCCACCCATCACCAACATCATGTTCCTCAAGACGCACAAGACAGCCAGCAGCACGGTGCTCAACATCCTCTACCGATTCGCAGAGACACACAACCTGTCGGTGGCCCTGCCTGCCGGCTCGAGCTACCACCTGGGCTACCCTTTTCTCTTCCTGGCGCGCTACGTGGAGGGCGTGACGCCCCACGGCCCCCCGAGCCGCTTCAACATCATGTGCAACCACCTCCGCTTTTACCCGCCCGAGGTGCGAGGAGTGTCAGCTGGGAGACTTGGTGCTGGACTGGATGGCGGGCTGCCCAGGGGGTGCCCATGCACGGGGCCGAGCCCCCCCCCCCGGCCCCCGGAGGACTGGAGCCACACAGTGCTGCTGGATGGGCAGGGCCCCCAATGGGGTGGGGCTTGCTGCAGGAGTGGAAAGGGCTGGGAGGGGCGGGGCCACCACGGACTAGGTCTCTGATGGAGGGGCGGGGCCACCACTGGGCGGGGCTCTGCTGAAGGGGTGGGGCCACCACAGGTGGAGCTCAGTGGGGGTGGGGCCACCACGGGGCGGGGCTCTGGTGGAGGGGCGGGGCCACCACAGGTGGCGTTCAGGGGGCGGGGCCACCACGAGGCGGCGCTCTGAGGGATGGGCGGGGCCACCACGGGGCGGGGCTCTGAGGGATGGGCGGGGCCACCACGGGGCGGGGCTCTGAGGGATGGGTGGGGCCACCACGGGGCGGTGCTCTGAGGGATGGGCGGGGCCACCACGGGGCGGGGCTCTGAGGGATGGGTGGGGCCACCACGGGGCGGGGCTCTGCTGAAGGGGTGGGGCCACCACAGGCGGAGCTCAGTGGGGGCGGGGCCACCACGGGGCGGGGCTCTGGTGGAGGGGCGGGGCCACCACAGGTGGAGTTCAGGGGGCGGGGCCACCACGAGGCGGCGCTCTGAGGGATGGGTGGGGCCACCACGGGGCGGGGCTCTGATGGAGGGGCGGGGCCACCACGGGGCGGGGCTCTGAGGGATGGGTGGGGCCACCACGGGGCGGGGCGCTGGCGGAGAGGCGGGGCCACCACGGGGCGGGGCTAATGCAGAGGCGTGTCTTACGTCGCGAAGGGGCGGGGGTCCATTCTCCAGGCAGGGAGGAGGGACCGCTCTTCATGGGGGGGGAAGGCTGATGGGAGAGCCCAGCCATGGAGATCCGGGAGACCAGAACAAGGCTGGAGGGTGTGCCGAGACTGGAAGGAGCCTGGCGGGGGCTGGTGGGGACGACCCTTCCTCCTCCGGCGGCATCTGCCAGGGGCGTGGGCACGGTCCCCGCCGTGGTCCCACGCCGCTGTCCCCCCGTGACCCTGGGGCATGGCTGGCCCTCGGGCGCGCTGCTCCGCATCCAGCACGTTCCGCGTTCCTGGTCTCGGGCAGGGAGGCGGAGACGGCCAGGAGCTGCGCTGCGGTGCGGCAGGTGGAGCGGAGTCGGCCCGGCCGAGGGTGCGGGCGTGCAGCGGGCGCGGGACCGAAGACCGCCGGCGCCCGCGGGCTCACCTGCCCCCTCCGTCTCGCCTCCACGCAGGTGCGGAAGGTGATGCACCGCGACACGTTCTACTTCTCCATCCTCAGGAACCCCGTGTCCCAGCTCGAGTCCGCCTTCACCTACTACCGCCACTCCGTGCCGGCCTTCCAGCACGCGGCCAGCCTGGACGCCTTCCTGGAGGCGCCGCTCGCCTTCTACAACGCCAGCGCGGGGCTGCTCAACGCGCACGCGCGCAACAACATGTGGTTCGACCTGGGCTTCGACCCCGACGGCCCCGCGCACGAGGAGGGCTACGTGCGCGCGCGCCTGGCCGAGGTGGAGCGGCGCTTCCAGCTGGTGCTCATCGCCGAGCACTTCGACGAGTCGGTGGTGCTGCTGCGGCGCCTGCTGCGCTGGCGGCTGGACGACGTGGTGGCCTTCCGCGTGAACGCGCGCAGCCCCGGCTCCGCGGCGCGCCTGTCGGCCGAGAGCCGCGCGCGCGCGCGCCGCTGGTGCGCCCTGGACTGGCGCCTGTACCAGCACTTCAACCGCACGCTCTGGGCGCGCGCGCTGGCCGAGCTGGGCCCGCGCCGCCTGCGCGCCGACGTGGAGCGGCTGCGCGCGCGGCGCCGCCAGCTGGCCGAGCGGTGCCTGCTGCGGGGCGCGGCGCGCGGCAACGGCTCGGCCGCGGCCGACTGGCAGCTGCGGCCCTTCCAGTCGGGCGAGGCGCGCATCCAGGGCTTCAGCCTGCGCCCGGGCCTGGACGAGGCCACGCGGCGCCTGTGCCGGAGGATGGCCACGCCCGAGCTCCAGTACATGGCGCACCTGTACGCGCTGCAGTTCCCGGAGAAGCCGCCCAAGCGCGTCGACCTTTCCGTCTAGAGGGGCCGCTCTGGCGGGGCCCTGGGCGGGGGGGGGGCGGCTCCCCGGAGCAGCGCTGCCCTGCGGCCTCCGGGCAGCCCCGTGGACTCGGGTGCCCCTGGGCCGAGAGCGGGGCCGAGCGCAGCGGTCGCGTCGGGGCGCCGCGCTCCGGGACAGCCCGGGCTCCCCGGCACGCGCGGGGGGCCGAGTCCCCGGGCGCGCCGGCCGCGGCTAGAGGAGGCCTGGAGGGCGCTGACCCCTCAGCGGTGTGAGATTCGCCTCCACCCGCAGGACAGTGTGCATGAGACGTTTGAGACCGGTGCGCCCCAGTGGGACTGTCTCCCCAGGGTCTCCCCAGAGCGCGCCAGGGTCCAGGGGAGGACAAAGAAAGCAGTCCAAGGTGAACTCAGGGGGTTCGCCCCATGCCTGTGCCGCAGGGATGACGAGCCTGGGGGCTGCCAGGCACCCCTGTCTGTGGTTCCAGAGAGGAGCCGATGGGGGGACCCTGGCTGCTCAGGGGCCCGGCCGTGAAACACAATAAATCGTTCTCAGCCACAGGCTCAGTTGGCCTGTGGACCCGGAACTGGGGTCTGTCCCGCGTTGTCACAGCTCAGCCCGGGAGACCACACACGCAGCCCGGCCCACTTCCTCCAGCTCTTCGGAGTGGCCAGAGGGGTTTCCCGCGGGAATAGTAGTCCAACTCAGGAGCCCGGAGGAGGTCCGACAAAACGGTAAGGGAGAACGAGGAGACCACCTGAGTGCAGGAGCTGTGCATGAGGGCGGGAGGCAGCCCCTCAGACTTTCAGAGGGCTCGGCAGCTCCACGGCCTCGACAGCTGGCCTCTCGCTCTACCTGGGACAAGGCATGCACCCTGGCAGCCCACGTGGGGGGCTCGGAGACACTGGGCTGGGTGCTGGTGCACAGCCTGGTGTGACTGATGAGCCCAGGCTTGGGGACCGAGGAGGGAGTCAGGGGCCCCCTTCATGGATTGGGCGGGGGTCCTGGGGAGGGGAGCCGGATCCCGTTCCCACCCACCTCTCCGTTTTCCCACAGAACCCTGGGTTTGTCTCTGGGCACTGCTGTCCCAGGGCTGCTGCAGGGCGGAGGTCCCAGAAGTGACATGGACTCAGCCTTCCCGTGAGCCCTGCCCCATCTTCCCTGCCCTCCTGGGTTGGTGCAGGGTCCTGCAAATGGCCCCTGGGCCTCCCCAGATCCCTGTGACCCTCACCAGGCCCCAAGGACGGGAACCCCACGGCGCCTGTGTCATCTCTGCACACACCGTGCTGTCCTCCCTTCCCCAGAGCCTGCTGCTCCGGAGGAAGTTCTGGCAGCAGAAACTCTGAGCCCTCCCTGACTGCTGGGGGAACTGTGTCCCTGCGGGGCGTGAAGCATGTTCTGTGGTGTCAGACTAAGCCCAAGGTTTCAAAGAAGCAGGAAGTGGAAGGAGGCAGGACTCCCACCTGGGAGGGGAGGAGTGCTGGAGAGCCTCTGAGGGTTGTAGGTTCTCGCCACAGTGAGACGAATGGGGCCACTACACTGGCTGGGGATGCTGTTTTCTCCTAGGGAATCACTAAATGACGGTGCCTTGATAAGATTCGAGGAATACAGGGGACATCTCGTTAGTTCGCAGTGTGGCTCTAAGGATATTTTCTCAGCCAAGGCCTTGAGAAACGGAAGTCTCTGTGAGTACATCAGGAGACCCTGGGAATTGGCGGTCTCTGCCTGAGAAGCAGTGGCTTTCGGTCTCAGAGCAAGGTGGATTCTAAGGTATTGGGGTGGTTTAACTCTGACTTGGGGCATCCCACCAGTGCTCACACTCAGACGTCCCGTCAGACAGACTGTACCACCGAATGTATACAAGAGTTTGTTAAGTTGGTTTGGCCAATAGAGAAAACTGTCTTAGTTGAAAGATAATTTAGCCATTGATAATTTAAAATTTTAATTTTATTTATGGGAAGAAAGCAGGACTTATTGAATGAATCCTTCAGATGATGAGAAGCGCAGACTTCAGTGCTGACATCACGCTAAGCTGGACTTGCTTGTGGACAAAGGGAAGCGTGGAGATTTCTCTGCTCTCCTCTCAGGATAGGAAACTTGGCCGCTGTCGGGCATCAGCTGGAACTGGCCTCTTCCTGCTGAGACAGGGCAAAGAAGGGCCCAGTGCAGCCAGGGGGCCCCAGGGGAAGCCCGCTGCAGTCCTCGCTTCCTGGTCCCAGTTGTCTGCACTCACAGTTCCTGTTTACTATCAGTCTTAGTTTAATGGCCTCAAGCCTAGAGGGAACAAATCTGACAAGAAGGTTTAGGAGGCAGGAACCAAAAAGCAGTCTTGCATATGTGGGTCCAGAAAAGCGAAGACCAAGAAGGAACTCGAGTTGGGGAGAGTTCCGAGGAGCTTGTTTGGGGACTGAGCAAAGGCATCTATCTGGTCAGGCAGTGATTGGCCATAGGAGAGGCGAGTGTGTGCAGCATTCATTCTGCAAAAGAAAAAAGAAGCCTCCTCCCCATTGGCTAACCTGGGTACTGCATCTTTGATAAAAGGAGAAGTTAAAATACCAAGAACTGCAGGTTTTACGTTTTAATCAAAGTTAGTTTCTTCAGATGACAGGCTTTCCTGGCTTGGCAGGAAAAACAGCTCCATCCCTGGTAAATCTCTGTTCTCCACTTTTAGTTTATATGGTCCCGAGAAGACCAAATCAATAATCAGTTCAACTGAAAAAACTGGAAACATGAGTTCAGAAAGTCACAGAGGGGCTGGAGTGAGAATATAGTGAATAAGGTTTTTACCTTTCACTTGACTGGCTCAAGTCTGATCTTTGGCACCCCATATGGTCCCCTGAGCCTGCCAGGAGTGATTCTCTAGAACTTCCCCTGAAAGAGTGGCTTTACCTCTGTCTATTGTTATGACAATGTTCAACCCCACCTATGTGTACTCCCACCCTTCCCTTCATGATTTCTATATAACTATGCTGCCCCCATGCCTGGCTGTCTTCACCAGGGCCCCTTCAAGGAGGGGGGGGGGTTGGGTTGAGTTTCCCTCCCCGCCCTGAACAGAGCCCTGGCAGCTGAAGACCTCCGGAACCCAGCCACAGCCATGCTCAAGACCAGTCTCTACTGGCTTTGATGAGCCTCACGCATAAAGGAACGGACAGAGAAACCCAGCTGTGTGGGACCCGGGGCTGAGATCTCCAAGCCTGCTCGGATTGGAACTGGGCCTCCTCCACCCAGATCCCCCATCTTCCAGTAACTAGGCAGTTACACCCACCAACTGCCCCCAGCGCCATGTAATCCCATCAATGGCCAAGATCCAGAGACTATAAAACCAAGCTCCCGGAAGCAAATGCAGCCGCGCAACCTCTTATTGTACAGTTCTTACTCTCAGAGAGCCTGGCAGGCTACTGAGAGTATCCTGCCCACACGGCAAGTCTGGCAAGCTCCCCGTGGCATATTCAATATGCCAAAACCCAGTAACAATGATGGGTCTCATTCCCCTGACCCTGAAAGAGCCTCCAATGTGGCACTTGCTAAAATATTAGGGCTAGGACGAATGGAGACGTTACTGGTGCCTGCTCGAGGAAATCGATGAACAACGGGATGACAGTGATACAGTGATGCTGTAAGGGGTAAGAAGGTAGAGAGCTACGAAGAGACTAGGGTGATGGAACGATGGTGGCTGGGACTACGACCAAAACTACAGCCGCAATTGTGCTGTAAGGGGAGGGATCAGACTACACTGGAGAGGAGAGAGAAGTAAGCTCACTACCGACCAGCCTGGCTCCCAGGTTCTTTTCCTCCGTTCCCCCGGTCCTTCATCCCTCTGTTGCCACGGGCCAGCCAGGGGAACGCTTCTCAGCCACCGGAGGCTCTCGCCCCCCATGCGCCCATGCTTGCTTTTGAAACTCACATCCACCAACACCGGTTGTTTCCTGCCTTTCTGATATGTGCCATTCTCACTGAAGTGGGGCGATGTGTCATTGTCATCTCGTTTTGGATTTCCCTGGTGACAACTTTTTATCTGCCTCTTGGCTATTCTTCTGTCTTCAGAGAAGGGTTTGTTCTTCTCTGCATTTTTTGATGGCGTTACTGGTCTTTTCATTGTTGATCTTTGTGAGTGCTGAACACTCACATATCTTGGATATTAACCCTTAATATATAATATCTTGGATATTAACCCTTTATCTGACATAATGTGTGCAGATATATCTCTGCTGACAAGGAAGCCTTCTTATTGCAGAGCACTAGGTCTTAAGGTCTTAAGGTGGCGGCTGCTGGAGTTCTTTAAGATGTATTAAGATCTTGGACTGGCAAATGACAAAGGGAGTCCTAGGGATTTCTTTCACTGGCCCTCTCCTGGCCTTGAGCAGTGGGACCCTGGACAGTGTCCGTGTGGGCCGAGATCACTGAATAAGGGGAACCTCGAAGGAGGTGAGTTGAGGTGAAGGGGCTTCTAGTGGGGTGGGGGCTGGTGGGAGGCTGAGTTGGAGGGCAGGTGCTGGCCACCTTGTCTAGCTTGAATGTGCACAGTGGGCAGCAGACTCTGTGCAGTCACCCTGGTTCTCAGGAGAGGAGATCCTGGAGGTAGCTGCTGGCAGGTACCCTCAGAGGTCGGCCGTAGCCTTTTCCAGCGGCCAGCCTCCGACAGCCCTCGTTTTGCAGAGCCCTGAGTCCTGAGCCTCTGGGAGGTAGGAGACAAACAGCGGGACCCTCCCACTGGCCCTGGGTCCGGGTCTGGGGGAGGATCTGGTGGAAGGGCCTGGTGGGAGGGTCTGGCTCCTGGCCTGCCGGCCCCCCAGCACAGAGCGTCCTTGTCTGCTGCCTGCACTGCCCACCAGACTGGCAGATGCTCCCGGACCAGCCAGCAGCCTGACTGGTGAGTCCCCTCTCCTCTCCTGTCTGCCACCCACGGCTGGGACCAGCTCCTCTGGTGCTTCTGCTGTGCCCGGGGGCTGAGGAGAGCGTGCACCCCAAGGTTCCGCACAGGTTCTGCTAGGGCAGGCTTCTTCCCAGGTAGGTGTCCTGTGGGGGGTCCCAGGGTGGTAGGATTAGAGATCAAGATGGGCACAGAGTGAACGGGGCCTCCCACCCTGTCCCCAGCTCCCTCAGGCGGGCTGTCTGCAGTGCTCCCAGGGCTGTTCTTGGGCCCAGCTCCTGGAGGCCCGTGGCAGCGGGATAGGTGCCCTGTCCCTCCCGGCTGCAAGTCCTTTGTGCTGTGTGCTGCCCCTGGATGCCGTCTGGCAGAGGTGATGGCCCCGGGACAGGCCCCTATGGTGGTCCCAGGGCCAGTAACCCGGTTCTCTTGGAGGTCCCACAGTCTCCTCAGACTTGCCCTTCCCCTTCTGTGCTGCGAGGCCCCTGAGGCAGCTTCCTGGGGAGGTGCTGCTGAGGGGCAGGGTGGGCAGTCCTGGGCTTGAACTGCACGCACCCCGAGCCACCGGCAGCCCGGAAGGAGTCGTCTCTGTCAGGCTGGGGCTGGGCTCGAGCCTCAGCTCTGCCCGCCTGCCCATGGCCTCAGAGAGAGCGTCTCAGTGCCTGGCTGGGCATGTGGTCCCGCACCTGCTACCACTGCACAGAGGCTCTTTGAGTGCAGATGGGATGGGGCCCAGCTCCTGGGACACAGCTGCTCTCAGAACCCAGAAGCCCAGCGGTGGCAGGCGGGGGTCCTGGAGCGGGGGTGGCTGAGGGAGTGTATGTCTGGGGACGCCAGGCTGGGAGACTGAGTGAGACCTCTGCACCTTACAAGGCCACTGGCAGGGGTGGGGGCTCACTCTTCACCAGACATGTCTTTGACGTGACCACTTCTGGCCGCCCGCAGCCCTGACTCTGCTCTGTGTTCCAGTGGCCTCCATGTGCCTGGCCCTGGGCTCTGACATGGGGGCCCTACTCCCCTTGATGCTGGCTGAGCCCCTATTTACTCTAGTTCCTGTGTGTGGGCCGGCTCAGGGAGGCCCAGACATGGCCTCCCTTTCTCCCTGCGGGGCCCAACGCTTGTCTGTGTGACAGAGCTGGAGCCCCTATAGCTTGTCTGCCAGGCAGGACAGTGGGATGGCAGGGCCGTGTCCTCTAGGGGTCTCTCTGTCCTCTGGCTTGGACCTGGTTCCTTTGGGCACCCTTGGATAGGGATGACCCTGTCAGATATCCCAAGTCCTCCAGTGCCTGGGACACTGAGCAGGGAGTTGCCCTGTCTCCACAAAGGCTGCACCCAGGCCTGAGGGGTAGACCCCTTTTGAGCAGATCCTGGGCCCTCGTGGTTTCTGCAGGTACGCTTCCACATCTTCCCAAAAAGCCCAGAGAGAACCTGGAATTTAAGGTGTAAGGTGGTGGGGCAGCTGGGGCGCTGTCCCCAGGAAGTGTCTGTGCACGAGTCTGTGAGCACGTGAATGTGCAAGTGTGAATGCAAGTGTGTGTCTGAATGTGTGCAGTGTGAATGTGTGTGCAAGTGTGTGGGTGTGTAAGTGTGCAAGTGCGAGTGTCTGAGTGTGTGTATGAAGGTATGACTGTGTCTGAGAGTGCGAGTGTGTTTAAGTGTAGAGTGTGAATGTGTGTCTGTGTGTGAGAGTGTGTTTCAGTGTAGTGAGTGCAAGTGTGTGAGAAAAAGTGTGAGAACCTGTGTGTTTGTGAGCCTCTGTGGGTTCTCTGGTCCTGGGGTCCCCATGTGGGGACGCCAGGCCCCCTTCGGAAGCTTTGGGCCCTGCTTCCCCACTTACGTGACCCGGTGGGTGTGGGCTGGGTAGGGTTAGGGTCCTGACCAGGCTCGCTGCGGGGGGCTGGGACACCAGGTAGCTCCTCCTGTTCTGTGTGCTGTGCTGAGACAACAAAGGAAGGAAGACGTTTGGGGGTGCAGTGGGGGGTGGGGAGGGCCCTGGATCTGGGGACACAGGGGTGTGGCTAGGTGAGGGTCTGGGCTCAGGCGGGAGCAGCTCCCTGCCCACACTCCATGCAGCCCTGCCCTGTTGCAGAGCATGGGGACCTCACACACGCCTGTGCGCACGGTGCTGTTCCAGCGTGAGAGGACGGGGCTGACGTACCGTGTACCTGCACTGCTGCCCGTGCCCCCCGGGCCCATCCTGCTGGCCTTTGCAGAGCAGCGACTCAGCCCTGATGACTCCCACGCCCACCGCTTGGTGCAGCGCAGGGGCACGTGGGTGGGGGGCTCTGTGCAGGTGAGTGGGGGTCAGGGTTTGTGCAGATGAGGGAAGATTACTTGCAGGTGAGTGGGAGAGGTTGTGTAGGTGAGTTGGGGGGTCTCTGCAGGTGAGTAGGGGGTTTGGATAATGATTTGGGGGGGTTTGTGCAGGTGAGTTGAGGGTTCTGTGTATGTGAGTGGGGGGTCTTTGCAGGTTAGTTGGGGGGTTTGGGTGATGAGTTGGGGGGTCTGTGCAGGTGAGTTGGGGAGTTTGGGTGATGATTTGGGGGGTTTGTGCAGGTGAGTTGGGGGGTTTGGGTGATGAGTTGGGAGTCTGTGCAGGTGAGTTGGGGGTTTGGATAATGATTTGGGGGGCTGTGCAGGTGAGTTAGAGGTGTTCAGGTGAGTGGGGGTCTGTGCAAGTAAGGGGAGAGATGGCTCTGGGAGAGGGGCTGGGCAGTGGACTGGCTGTGGCAGCTTGCTCAGGCTGACTCCCCGGCCCCTCTTTGCAGTGGGGTCCCCTGCATGTATTGGGGACAGCAGCTCTGGAAGGTCATCGGTCCATGAATCCCTGTCCTGTACATGATGCCCACACGTCCACGGTCTTCCTCTTCTTCATCGCTGTGTGGGGACACACTCCTGAGGCCACGCAGATTGCCACGGGTCGGAATGCAGCCCGCCTCTGCTGTGTGACCAGCCACGACGGGGGTCACAGCTGGGGCCAAGTGCGTGACCTCACGGAGGAGGCTGTGGGCAGCGCCCAGCAGGGTAGGCGGGGCGCCCTGAGGGGGGGGATCTGACTGGAGAAGCTGGCTGGAGCGGCCAGAAGGTCCCACCTTCCCTCCACCCCAGGCTGCTCCTTTGTCTCACACGGGTGGTGGGTGGCAGCCCCTTGCTGGGACAGCCACCCTTTCCCAGGCTGAGCACTGCCCAGGGGCCTCCCTCCCATGGACAGAGAGTGGCCGGTACTTCCTGGTGGAGCTGGGCCCTGGGCACAGCAGTTTGTGGGGAACCCTGGCACCGGGTAAGTGGTGTCCTCCTCCCTGCAGACTGGGCCACATTTGCTGTGGGCCCAGGCCACGGCGTGCAGCTGCGCTCAGGCCGCCTGCTGGTGCCAGCTTACACCTACCGCGTGGACCGGCGTGAGTGCTTCGGCCGCCTCTGCAGGACAAGCCCACACGCCTTTGCCTTCTACAGCGATGACCACGGCCACACCTGGCGCTGTGGGGGCCTCGTGCCCAACCTGCGCTCGGGCGAGTGCCAGCTGGCGGCTGTGGGCGGCTTGCTGTACTGCAATGCCCGGAGCCCCCTGGGCAGCCGCGTGCAGGCACTCAGCACCGATGAGGGCGCCTCCTTCCTGCCCGGGGAGCTGGTGCCCAGCCTTGCTGAGACTGCCCGAGGCTGCCAGGGCAGCATCGTGGGCTTCCCAGCCCCTCCCTCCAGCAGGCCCCTCGGTGAGGGGGCGCCTTGGGGCTCCAGGGGCCACCCCTCTCCTCCTTTCTGTCCTGGAGTGCAAGGGCCCTCTGAGGGGGGCGCTGGTGACAGCTGTGGCAGTGAAGGGCCTGGCGGGAGGGAGGGGTCTGCGGAGCCCCCTGGGGGCCTGGGTGGGGACACGTGGCTGCTGTACTCCCACCCGGTGGGGCGCAGGGCTCGGCTGCACATGGGTGTGCGTCTGAGTCGGGCCCCCCTGGACCCGCAGAGCTGGTCGGAGCCCTGGGTGATCCACGAGGGCCCCAGTGGCTACTCTGACCTGGCCTGCGTGGGGCCCTCGCCGCAGGGAGCCCTGGCCTTTGCCTGCCTGTTTGAGAGCGGAGCCAGGCTCTCCTATGAGGAGGTCTCCTTCTGCCTCTTCTCTCTGCAGCAGCTGCTGCGTCACGTGGGGCCCCCCCGCCAAAGGGCCAAGCCTGGGGGGCACTGCCAGCCCTCCTGATGGCCCAAGCAGAGCTGGGTGCTGCTCTGCACGGGGTCTGGGCTCCTGGGTTTCCTTAGGACCCTGTGAGGGCGGGTGAGGCTGGGTCCCTCCCGGTTTGGTCTCTGCGGGTCTCCAGCTGATTCTCCTCTGCTGCTCTTTCCTGCGTGGAGCCCCAGGCAGTGTTGGGCCCTTCTCGGACCCCTCTCCAGGGCTGTCGGGTGGGCAGGAGGGAACAGGGACAGCCTGATCTGTGTGACTCTGGGGCATGTCCACTTCCTGCCCAGCCCTCAGCTAAGCACCTCTTTGACTCCTCTATAGTCTTGATTTTTGGTGATAAATGTGAAATATACTCAGCGTGGATAAGTTGTGAAATGTAGGAGAGTATAAGGAGCACATGGGGGGTTCGAGCCCTGGTCGGTGTGGGCCCAAGCCCCACTGCATCAGCACTGGCCCCCAGCCCCTCTGGGAGTGGCCCCTACAGAGAGAACCCTAAAATGCGTCTCAGGCAGCAGAGATTGCCCGGCAGGGGAGGTACTTGCCTTGCATGGGGTCAGCCACAGTTTGATCCCCAACAACGCTGGGTATGACCCCCCTGAAATAAACTGCCTCCTCCACCACAGTCCAGTGCCTCTCTCTGGTGGCCCCTCCCAGAGTTCCCATGCTGGTCAGCTCCAGGCAAAAGCCCAAGTGGGGGGCCCTTGGGGCTTGTTCTTGTTCCCAGTTGTGATTCAAGCAGAAGGCATACCTCTGGGGTACCCGGGTGATTTCGAGTCTGACCACATGTGAGGGCAGTGTCCATCTCAAGGTCTACCCAGTCACACAGGCCATGTTCTTTAGGGGACTCAGGGTGATCTCAGCCATGGAGCAGGGCACTCCCCTGGTACTCACCTTTCTCAACACCCCCCCCTCCCCATGAGGTCACCTTGGGGGGGGAGCATCACTACTGGGCTCCAGCTACGACTGGAGCTAAAAGGGGCTTTGAACACCAACAGCCCTGGCCCAGAGACACAGCAGTGAGTCCCAGAAGACCCCACAGCACCGGAGATCTCTGGGCCCCATACTGAGCCAATATCACCGGGGCACCCCAGATGAAGCAGGTCCAGTCTCCCTGCCTACCCCAGATGGAATCCCGGTGACCAAGAGCTTCCACAAACAAGGCCTTCGGTATGCGGGTTCTAGGACTAAATCTCCAGGCCACATGGCAGCGGAGGACCTTGGTTATCCCTCCCCAGGGCCCCGCCCGCCCAGCAGACTAGCTGTCACGCCCACAATTTGCCTCTGGGCGCCATCTTAGCGCATCAACAGCCCTGGCCCAGAGACTCCCAGTTGGATCCCAAAATGGATCAGTGCCATACAGAGATGTGTCTGGAACCCAACCATTTACAATCTAGAAATTTACATTTACAAATGCGGCCACACGAGCTCTCATGGTATTCAAAATGAGCAATGGAAAATAAATTATCTAGCATCTGCCCCTGGCAGGTAGACTTGAGTGGTGGTGGGAAAATTTGAGCAAAACGTGGTACCCCAAATTAGAGAGAGAGTATTGGGGAAATTGTCTGCCATAGAGGCAGGGTGAGACTGGGATGGGGTGGGGGGGATACTGGGGACGTTAGTGGTGGAAAATGCACTGGTGGAGGGATGGGTGTTCCATCTTGTGTGGCTGAATCTCAAACATGAAAGCTTTGTAACTCTATCTCACGGTGATACAATACAATAAAAAAGTAATGTGGAGTTTATGCCCAATTCAATCAATGGCTGAATAAATAGCAGTACTCCTACATTATTTAAAAAAATAATAAAAAAATAAAAGGGACTTTGAGATAAGATGACAATGGGGTGGCGCTGGGCTGGTTCCTGAAAGTCCTGAGAGCAGCTGTGTAGAGACAGTGGGACCCAGACAGAGTGGCCGTGAGGGCTGGCTGTGGAGGCCACTGTGACCATTCCACAAGGGGCTCCAGGGGCCAGAGGTCTGAGCAACTGAGGGCAGGGCAGGGCAGGGCAGGGCTGAGCATGCCAGGGTGCAGATGCAGCTCCAGCCACAGCAGAGCTTACAGAGGTGCCGGGGTGTGGGGGGCAGAACAGTAGGAGGGAGGAGTTGGGGAGGGCCGGGAGCCGGAATGGGGGAGGTGCCCATAGGTGAGGTCATGGAAGCTGCATTCAGACAGCCCAGCACCCACACACCCACGCCCACCTGCAAACTGACTAATGTTCCACCAAGAAACCTAAAGAGTCAGAATGAGCCTCATCGCTGCAAGCATCCCTGGTGGGAGATGGGCCCCACTCGCTCCCCAGGAACCCACATTCCTCCCAGAGTCCCCAGAATCCCACTCCCCCTGATCATCCCCCATGCCCCTCGCCACAGACCTGCCTGGCCACCCTGGGTGGGCAGTGGTCCTCTGAGCTCCCTCCTTGCGCTGAGGAGACGTTGGGCCAGGAGTGGGCAGAAAGGCTGCTCGCCTTCTTGTCTGGCAGTGCCCAGCTGTGCAGAGCAGATCCTGGACCCTGGACTGGGGGATGTGCCCACCCCATGCCAGTGAAGATGTGGGACAGGGTGCAGTGGAGGCTCCCCATTCCTGAGTGGGGTTCAGCAAGCAAGCAGAAGCTGCGGGGGCCAGCTCTTGGTCCTGACATGCTGGGCCAGCTCGAGCTGGTCTCTTGGTTGGGTGTCGGGTAGGTGCTGACTGAACCGCGCAGAACTGAGTCAGTGCAGTAACTCAATGTCAACTCTGATTTTTGGTTTTAAGGGTTGCTGCCCACTAGCTCTTTGTGCACTGAGCTGACCCTCCATGTGGACGGCAGTGTCCAGTTGGGGCCCGGCAGATGGACAGATGGGAGTGCACCATCTAGGGGCTACCCCAGTGTCCTGCCTTGCCAGTCGCCGGCTCTGGACCAGTCCTTGGCAGGCCCCAGGAGCTCTTCTGCTGGGGTTCATGGGTCAAAGGACAAATGCTTTGCTCACAGAGAGCCCCTCAGTTCTCTTCTAGGTTGAATCCCCCATCCTGTCCCAGGGACCCCACTCCTCAAGGCCTCAACCACCCAGGCCCAGTCTGAAATTTTTTGGGGGGTGGGGGACAAACCAAGGGGTGCTCAGGGGTTACTCCTGGCTCTGTACACAGGACTTACTCCTGGCATTGCTCGGAGAACCATAGGCGTGCCAGAACTTGAACCCTGCAAATGCCCTCCCTGCTGTCCATCTCTGGCCCCCACGAGCTGTGTCTTCCATCCTGCCGTAACCACCATCTGTTGGTTGGATCTAGGCTGCACCCATACATAGTGTACATGCATGCATGGGTGCCTGTGGGTGTGAGCCGTGGCCGTCTGCCCCTGCCGTGCTCTTCTGACTGCCCATACTGTTCTGGCCTCCGGGGGCAGGGGCAGTGCACTGTCCACTTGCCCATTGTCTGGGAAGAGGCTTGGTGATCAGAGCTCGGGTGTGAGGTACACATCTCTCTTCTGGAGTGTGTGGCAGAATCAAGAGGGGCTCCTGCTCCCCCAGGAAGACCAACCTGCTCTCCTGTGCCCTCGGTCTTGCCTGCCCACCTAGCTGGCCTCTCTGGCTCCTGGGGTTTGAGAGAGTGTGTGAGCTCGGCGAGCCACCGCCCACAGGTGGTTTCCCTGTGGCCTTTCCCTTCCCTTGTCTCACCGCTCACCTTCCAGGCTGACCCGGGGGCTACATCTCCCCTAGGAACTTCCCCATGGCGGGACATGGGCTCTTTGGGGAGGGGGTAAACTTAGAGATGAGCTCAGGGGCCCCACAGCCACACCTGCCCCACGCTCTTGCAGCTGCTGTCTTCTCCATCAACAGACGTGAAGTGGCTACGCTCCCTCCCCGCTGGCCATCTGAGCATCTACATTTCTATTTCTGGAGTTAAATCACATCTGCCACCTGACTTTGGTCTCTGGATCTGTTGGAGAATATTGGGGTTTCTGGGAACAGACTCTTCCCTTCAGGCCCCTCTGGTGTGTGTCCCTGCCTGACTTCCCAGAGGGATTCTACCCGGATCCAAACAGGCTCTCAGAGCAAGCACAGATTGAGCACTCCCAGCCCCAGAAAGCCCAGGTGAGGCCCCAGGGGCCAGCTGGAGGGACATCCATGGCCAGACTGTGGCACGTCCACTCTGCATTGCAGCGTTGGGGGCTGGGTCCCCCACAGATGCTACCCTGCCTCTGTTACCCACCCACTGATGCTACCAGGAGGGACTCACAGGTCCCAGCCCCCAGGGACCACCAGAGATGCAGGCACCCTTGGCCACCCATGGGCACCAGTAGGCACCCCCTAGAGATGCAGATACCTGTGGGAAGTGGGCACCACCAAATATGCAGATATTCAGGGGTACCACTGCAAATGCAGACACCCGTGGGCAGCCGTGAGGATGCAGACACCTGTCAGCACCTGTGGACGCTTGTTGTCTGGGGTGTTCTGGCACAGGCTGAAGGAGCCCAGTCTGAGGGTTTCTTGTGCAGACACGGCCGGTGAATGTGGGGACAGACGGCATGGCTGAGATCAGGAGGCGGCCTTCCTCAGTGCCAGTCACTATTTAATGAGGGTGGCACGGACTGGAACCAGCTCTGATTATGCAGCAAGGACACAGGCCTGGCTGTGTGAAGGTGGCCAAGGTCAGACCGCTGCCCACCCACAAGGCCCTTAGAGCACCAAGAGGTGTCAAGAAGAGGCTCCCCAGAGTGACAAGTGAGCAGGACCTCACCTCCCCTGGCCCTTCATTGCCTGTGTGTTTTCAAGAGGTCCGGCAGCGCTCTACCTCTCCCGCCGCCCGCGTTTGGTAGTCTTGAGCCGTTTCCCCCACCCCAGGGAGGTCGACGGCGATGGGCAGGCAAAGGAACGAACGAGGGCCAGGCTGGTTGGTATCAATTGTAGTTTATTCCAATCTTCACTCTCAACTCTGACTCTGCCCTCTGGAGCCCGAGCTCCCCAGCCCGAACCTCAGTCTCTGCTCTCTCGAGCCCCAGCCCGAGCCTGAGCCCGAGCCCGAGCCCGAGCCCGAGCCCCAGCCTGAGCCTCAGCCTCAGCCTCCTCCTCAGCCTGAGCCTTTGGCCCTGCTCTCTCGAGCCCAAGCCCCCCTCCGAGTTTACAGTCTTAGTTTGTATAACAATCACGTAGGGTGGTGACACAAAGGTGGGTTGAACATTAACAAATCAGCAAAGAGAGGTAAGACCACTCCTCGAGGAGATTAACTCAAGGATAAAATCTCATCTAAAGAGATTATTCCAGACTACTAGGTGATCTGCTCGAGGGTGGGATCCCAACAAGGGTGTGTTCTTTCCTCAGATAGTGATCTTCTTAAATAGTTGTAGTAAGTCTACTTCCAATATTTCTAGCAATGTCAGTCTGTATAAGCACAGTAAGAACAGTTTGGTTCTTCCTGAGGACATCTCACTATATATTCCGATGGATATATATATATATATATATATATATATATTTATTTATATATAAATATATATATTTACAGTCCTCAGGCCAGGTTAGTCTTCCTAGCCCCAGCAGGGTTCTAGTCTCATCGTTACTACTTTTGGATCATGACAGCATTTGTCCATGACCATGCCCTCAATTTATAGTTGAGTATTGTGGCGCTTTGGCCTGGCCCATTTTGATGCCAGGGTAGCTCACAGCTTGCCCTGGGTCCATTCAGTCCCTCGTCGGGACCCTGCTTTTGGGGTGCTAGGAACTAAGGGCAACTGAGTCAAGAAAGCAGATGCCCAGGAGTAAATGTTATTCGGAGTCAATCAACTCCCAAGTTACAAAGCATAATATTAACTGTCTTCCTGTGTCCACACAGAAAGGACATTGCTTTAAGGTAAACTATGCAAAGGACATAACTTACAATACACGTTCACTGTCCTAGAAGGATCTGATCTTACAAGCTAACAGAATCTGATTAGGGAGAAAGGGTGATTAGCTGATTGGGGTGGAGAGCACAGAGAAGAGTTTACAGATAAACAGAGGATTGGGAGTGACTTGGGAGCACTGTGATGGGCGTAACCCATAACCTAAGTTCCTTGTGGCAAGGGAGAAAGGACAAAGCAATGTTATCTTACAGTTGCCTCAGTTTTCCTGAGGCATGCTGGGTGTGGACGCCTACCAGCTCCCCTAAGCCAGGCACTGTCCTTCAGCTCTGGGGGGCGTGTCTGCTGTGTGCCCTCTGGGAGTGCTGCGGCGAGTCTCCAGACAGGGCCCGAGTCCTTTGGGGTGTTCTGGCACCTGGTGCCACCCCTCCTCCCCCCGCCCGGCTCTTGGGTGTGGTGCCCTCTCAGGGGCTCACCTGAGAGCGTGAGGGCGAGCAGTGTGCAGGATGGACCCTGCTGCTCTTGTCTGGGAGGAAGCCAACATCAAGCTGTTAGGGGGTGTCAGAGGGGCCAAGAGCAGTGTCCATCCTCAGGTGGCAGTGGCCGGGACTCCTGCAGGCCGTCAGCTGAGGCCCTGCGGCCGGGGAAGCCTGGCATTCCCTGTGTGAAGACGATGGTGGCATATTCTGTTGGCTCGGGGGTACTGGGCACAGGAGGCTCTGGAGTCTTTTCTCGCAACTCAAAGTCCAGCTGCCCATAGTCCACGGTGAACACTGGGGCCACTTGGAGGTCTTCTTTCTTTGGGGGACAAGAGGGAGCTTCAGTTGGGTGCCAGTACCCTCCCCCTCCCAGGACTCAGCGTCCACACCTGGGACATGGGTCATCCTGGTGCATCTGCAGTGCTATCCAGGGCAACACTCACCAAGGGTACGTCCTTGCTCCTGCCAGCACAGCGCCCTGCAGAGAAGCACACCTGGAGATGAGCAGTTCAGGGTGCCCCGAGCAGGGACGTGATAGGATCCCAGGAAGGGGTCCCTGTCTTCCATGTGGGGGCCAGAACTGTTACTGGCCCACCGGATACCACGGCATCAGCTGTGACCCCCACTCCCTGCCAGGTGATCAGCTATGGGGACTGTTCAGAGGACCACCAGTGGCACGTGCCAGGAGACCCCGCTCTGGCCTATTCCTGCTCTAGTGATGGGCTTCGTGTCAGAGGACTGAATGGGAACCGTTCCAGGTTGAATCTGAATTTGTGGCAGTTAGGGACATATGTTTCTCTGTCTTTAGGTGGTCAGTGTGTGTGTTCACTTGGTCTGAGGTAATCAGGGTGTGTGTGTCTGTGTCTGTGTAGCCTGAGGTGGTCAGAGTGTGTTTCCATATGACCTGAGGTGATCAGCTTGTGTATATCCATGTGGCCTGGGATGATAGGATATGTGTGTGCCCTGTGGTCTGTGGTGGTCAGATTGTCTATGTGTCTCCACATGGCCTAAGGAAGTGAGGGTGTGTCCATGTGGTCTGTGGTGGTCGAGTGTGTGTCCACACGACCTGAGGAAGTGAGGGTGTGTCCATGTGGTCTGAGGTGGTGAGGGTGTATATGTCCTTTGGTGTGTGGTGTTCAGAGTGTCTGTGTGTCTCCACACGACCCTGCAGTCATGGTTGGTGGCTGTCACACAGCCCCCTGTGTCTGTGACCACAGAGTCCAGTGTGGGATGTACAGTGTCTTGTGGCTGAGGTGTGGCCTGAGGTTTGGGGCTCTGCACAGCACAGGGCGGCAACCTCATCACAGGCCACAGCGCAGGTGCCTTTCTGTGATCGGAAGCTTTCTCTTTCCTCAGGCATGGAGGTCCAGAGTCACATGACGTGGTCTGAGGGGACCCTGGGTCAGGGCGCTTCCTGGGCCGACCCTCAGGGTCTCCCCTGTGGGCCACAGGGTGGGGAAGGGGAAGGAGGCTGGAGGGAGGGGGAGTTCGCTGTGTTACCTTGAACTGCCTGAGGGAAGGTGGTGGCCAGGAGCCAGGCCAGCAGCAGCAGCAGGACGACCACCAGGCCACTTGTGATACTGGCTACCAGGCCCTGGGACTTGCTTGTGGACCTGGGCGTGGGGCTGGGGTGCTCTGTAGGCATCAGGACTCTCCCTGGGGGGCAAAAAACAGGAGGTGGACGCAGGGATGGAGACAATGGACCAACAGTTGGAGCATGTCCTACCTGGCCCTTGTCCTAGACCTTGCCCCGTGTCCCTGTCCTGGTCCCTGCCCTGAGTCCCTGCCCCGTGTCCCTGCCCTGAGTCCCTGGCCCGAGTGAGACCCTGCCCCGTGTCCCTGCCCCATGTTCCTGCCCTGTGTCCTTCCCTGGCCCCTGTCCTAGCTTCTCCCCTGTGTTCTTGCCCTTGTCCTTGTCCCCTGTCCTGTCCTGTGCCCTGTCCTGGTCCCTGCCCTGGTCCCTGACATCTGTCACTTGCTGGCGCAGGACCCACTTGTGACATTGAGCTGCATGTGGCTCTCAAGGATGTGGATTTCAGGGTGCAGGTAGATGGCTGCGCAGAGGTAGAGGCCGCTGTCGTTCTGCTGGGCACTGAGGAGGTGCATGTGGAAGTTGTGGGTGGCAGACAAGTTGGTGGCTGTGACATGCCAGCGTCTGCCATGCTGGCCTGACTCCTTGGGGGATGCCGCCAGCTTCTCAGTCCTGTTTCCAGGGCACAGACGGTACCAGTTGAACTGCAGGAACCCCGACTTGGTGGGGAAGTGGCAGGTGAAGGAGACGTTTGCTCCCTCGGTCACTGAGAGCTGGTCTGCGCTCCTGCTGGGGGCATCTGAGAGGCAGAAGGAGCGCAAGTCATGCTGGGAACTCTAGCAGAGCGTGTGGCCCATGGGCTAAGGGGCGCTCCGAGTCCCTCAGTCTGTCCAGCTTGCTGGCCTTGCTGCTGACCCCCAGCTCAGACCCACTGTCCGGCTCCTTGACTACAGTGTTGCCGGGTAGTGGGCCCTCCCAGGAAAGTCCCATGTCCAGCCGTTGGGTGTCCCATGTCACCTGTGGGTGAGTTTAAAGCAGGACCCCCACGGAGACACTGGTCTGGGCATTTCCATGTCCTGTGGCCAGCCCTACAGACCAGCCTTCAGATGGCAGAGATGGCACTCAGCCCCCAACTAGGCCATACTACCAAATCCCAGAGAGCGGGCACTACCTGGGGTCCCTCCTGCCCCCTGCCCCCTGCCCCCTACCTATAGCCTTACCTGGGGTCCCTGTCTATCCCGGAGGCTTCCACAGTGACCCCCACCGCACAGTGGCCAGAAGGACCCGAACTCATCCTGCCTGATGAGGGCCAGGACTGGGTGCAGCTGCTGGGCTGGCCTGAGAGGTGGGTCAGGGTGGGGTCCACGTAGGGCAGGCTGTGATCTTGCACATACTCTGACCCGGGGGCAGCCACCTCCTCAGAGTCACAGAACACCAGAACCTCAAGTATCCGAGGGGCTGAACCAGAGTGCACGGCCCAGGGAGGTCCCTGGGGGCAGCCAAGACCCCCAACTCTCCCCACCTGTCTGTAAGATGGCTGGGTGGTCCCTTGCCCTGCAGGTGCCCAGGTCCCTTCTCTCTGGGTGGCTGTTCAGGGCTTCCAGGGCTGGGGGACGGGAGGCCAGTGCAGAACAGTCTGGGAGCAGGGTAGGGGACCAGCTTGGACAGGGCTGCACTGAGTGCACAGAACACCACCTGGCTGGGGCAAGACCCTTCTAGAATTATGGTTTGGGGCCTGCGGGGTCCCCAATCACCTCCAGGACCACTTTTCCTGGGTCTTTATGTCCGGGGAGCGCAGAGCCCCACACCCCTGCTCTTCTGCAGCAGACGTCAGACACAGTCAGTGGAGCGACCACCGGTCAGGCCTGCCCTGAGCACCAGGTGAAGGAGCTGCTCCAGGCAGGGCTGCTTGGGGACAGGGTGAGGGGTCCTCTGGATCTGCACAGAGCAGAGAGTGGGCAAGGAAGACAGGAGCTGAAGCCCCAAGTCTCCCGTGGCCTCTGTGGCAGCAGGGCAGGGGCCCCCTCCACTCCCCCCACCACGCAGTGGCCAGCAAACCCTCCGTCTAGGGGACGCTGTGGAGAGTCAAGCCCAGCAGCCTTGTGAAGGCAGCAGGCAGGAGACAGGGTGCTGCCCCTGCCCGCTCCCGGCCCGGGAAACTGGTGGGCTCTGTTGCTGGGGCTTTTGCCTCAGGATGAAAACAGACGTGAGGCTCGGGTGCTACAGCCCAGGAAGCGGAGGCAGAAACCCAGGTGTTGGAGCAACTGGCACTCGGTTGCATGGCTTGGAGCAACTGCCACTCGGTTGAGTCCAAAGTGTTTCTCACGCAGGAGAGGGTGGAAGCCGTGCAGGTGGGGTGGCTGGAGCCCTAGCACCTGTCCCACCCCAACCCCTTCCTATATGCAGGGGTGATTAGGGTTTGGACTATTTCTGAAAAGTGAGAAAAACAATGACGTCGAGGTAGGTGACCCATTGGAAACCCAACAGGAGTGGAGGTGTTGCAGAATGGGACCCTATGTGGGAGAGCCAGGCCACCCCAACGCAGCCATGTGGCATAAGCTATTACAGATGGGAAAACTGAGGCACACAGAGGCACACACCATTGCACCTGGGACTCTCGGTCTCCTGTTTGCTGCTTTTGCCTGAGATGGGGCCCCGGCCCTTGTTCCTTGTAAAGACACACCCCGCCCTCAGCGCCTGGCACACCGTGCCTGGCCTCCACACGCGAAAGGCCCTCATGAGCCTAGCTTCTCGGAGCACTGCCCACTGTCTCCAGTTCTGAGTTCCTGCCTGCACCCCCATCCAGCGGGGCCCCTGGGATGGCCCTTCGGGCATCAGACAGAGCTCCAGGAGGGGCTTCTCAGGAGGATGCCATCACACAGGAAGGCCCCGAGTCCCGTGTGGTCAGCCCCCTCCCTGGGCCTGTGCAGTGTGTGCTGGACAGGGCCACAGGAGGAGCCCCACTTCTTGACCCTCAGACTGACAGGTGCCGCAGGGCTCCTCCCTGCTGGGTACACTGGGGTTGGTGTGGGGACCCCAGACCTCATCCCCAGAAAGATGAGGGTGAGCTGGGAGACTTCACCGCGAGCCGCATGAGGGCTCCAGAGGCCCAGGGCTCTGTCCAGACCAGCGCTCTATTGCCTCCCCCATAGGCTGGACCCTTGTGCTCCCTGCCCAGGCCTAAAGCCTCCCACCAGGTAAGGCGGGCAGTGGTGCAGGCCTGCCAGGCAACCCCCTGCACAGTGCTATGCCAGGGTGGTGCTGAATTGCGGGTCCCTCCCCACCGCCAAGTGCGGCCTGACCCACGTACCTAGGAGCCATCCTGGCCGCCAGCCCAGCTGCAGCAGGGTCCAGAGCAGAGGCCAGGGCAGCCGCAGGGTCCCCATGCCAGGTGTTGGCTCACGCCGCTGGCCTGCCAACCTCCTCCTCCACCGCCACAGCAGATATGACAAGCAGAAAGGAAAGTCCCTGCTGTCTCTGGGCCACGCCCAGCCCTGCCCCCTCTTCCTCCTGATTCTGTGGGCCCAGGAGTGGGAGGCAGAGGGAGGGGCTGGGCGTGAGGGAAGAGAGGCAGCTGGAGGTAAGGCCCAGCTGGCCTATGTTGGGTAAGATGGCACGGTGGGAGGGGTGAGAGGTCATGCTCCCTCACCCTCAGTGGGCCCCTCTCTGGCGTCACATTCAATCCTGCGGCCCCTTGGCCTTTTCTGAGCTCAGGGCTGGTGTCTGGTCCATCCTGACCCCCAGCTGCCAGTGCAGGCCACGGGCAGGGGGACACTTACACTGACCCGTACCTTTGCTACTTTCCCAACTCTCCTGTCCTAGCCCCTGGAGCACTGGGCTCTGGTGAGCACCCCAGGGCATCTGGGCTCTGGTGAATACCCCCAGGGAATCTGGGCTCTGACTGAGCGCCCCCAGGGCATCTGGGCTCTGGTGAGCACCCTCAGGGCATCTGGGCTCTGACTGAGCGCCCACAGGGCATCTGGGCTCTGGTAAGCACCCCCAGGGCATCTGGGCTCTGGTGAGCACCCCCAGGGCATTTGGGTTCTGGTGAGCACCCTCAGGGCATTTGGGCTCTGGTGAGCACCCTTAGGGCATCTGGGCTCTGGTGAGCACCCTCAGGGCATCTGGGCTCTGGTGAGCATCCCCAGGGCATCTGGGCTCTGACTGAACACCCACAGGGCATCTGGGCTCTGGTGAGCACCCCCAAGGCACCTGGGCTCTGACTGAGCACCCCTAGGGCATCTGGGCTCTGGTGAGTGACCCCAGGGCATTTGGGCTCTGGTGAGCATCCCCAGGGCATCTGGGCTCTGACTGAGCGCCCCCAGGGCATCTGGGCTCTGGTGAGCTCCCCCAGGGCATCTGGGCTCTGGTGAGCACCCCAGGGCATCTGGGCTCTGGTGAGCACCCCCAGGGCATCTGGGCTCTGACTGAGCGCCCACAGGGCATCTGAGCTCTGGTGAGCACCCTCAGGGCATCTGGGCTCTGACTGAGCTCCCCCAGGGCATCTGGGCTCTGACTGAGCACCCCCAGGGCAACTGGGCTCTGGTGAGTGACCCCAGGGCATCTGGCTCTGACTGAACACCCCAGGCATCTGGGCTCTGACTGAGCATCCCCAGGATCCTTCTTTCAGATGGCAGTACTTTAGACCAGGTGACCAGGGTTAGTGCCTTCCTGGATCTTTGCACTGTGGGCACCAGAGCCCTGCAAGGGCGGGCTGGGGGGAGGGGGTCCCAGGGTCTGCTGCTCTTAGCTGGTGGAGGCAATGGGAGATGGAAGCACTGATATTAGCCGTGCTGTGTGGTCGCATCCGACAGAAACCACAGCAGCTGCAGGGCCTGTGAGGCCAGTGGAAAATTCGCGTCACGGGAGCTGGGGCCTCAGACGGCATGTGGGTGTCTGGGACAGGACGAGGGGTCCGTGGCGGGAAGTGAGGCAGGCAGGTTAAGGTGGCTGATCTGGGAGGGAGGCCTACGGCTCTTGCCTCAGGCGTGCCCACACCCACCCTGGGTGGCTCTGTAAGCTGTGAGGCGCTGCAGGGGCTCTGGAGGAGAGTGAGGGCTGCCCTAGGGGGGTCCCCTCTCTCTCCAGGATCCCCTTCTCTTTGCAGAGCAGACGCAGGAGAGTGTCCATGGACTGACCTGCCCACCTCCTGCCTTCTCCCTCTGATATGATAACTCCCAGACCTCAGGGGCCTCAGACTTGGGATGGAAGTGACAAGTTCCAGAGATGTTGGGAGGGGGTGGGGTACAGAAGCAGATAAGGGTTTCAGAGACCAGAGGGGAGAAGGGACAAAGGAGACTCACCCATACTGGGGCTCAGAACCAGCCAGACCCCCGGGCAGGGGGATCACAGGAGAAGCTGAGTCCAAGAGTGCTGAAAACACTGCCCAGTCGCACCATAGTCACGCATTGTCCTCAAACCCAGCCCCAACTGTCTCCCAAGCATAGTCTTCCCAAACCCTCTACCCCCATCCTGCTACTCTGCCTCACACCCACACCCTCACTGAGATCACAGCAGGAAATGTGTGTGTGTGTGCAGGTTGGGGGTCTCATTGTCTGACCCTCCTTGTGCCGCAGATGGTCCCTGTCCTCATCCTGCGGTTCTGCCCTCCCCCGGTTTGGTTTAGGGGCTCCAAACTGTGCTCCTGCCCCTCTTCTGAGTCATTCAAATCACAGGGCCCCGCTGTGGACTTGTCAAAGAGGAGAGGACCCCAGTGCAGTGGGGTCTCTCTAGGAGGGGTGTTTGTGCACGGAGCACTGTGCGGCGTGCCTCTCTGCCATGCTCTCTGATGGGGACATGGTTTTGCTTCTTCCCATCTTACAAGCAGGTGTTCTTGGAGGGGTCAGTATAACCAGAGTCCCCACTGGTGACCCATGCATGTGTTCATGGCCTGCATCTGTGTGACTTACATGAGTGTACATCTGTGTGATTCATGTATATGCATGTGTGTGACTCACTGTGCGTGAGTGCATTTGTGTAACTCATATGTGCATATCTGTGTGACTCACTGTGCATGTGTGCGTCTGTGTGGCTCACATATGTGTACATCTGTATGACTCGTGTATGCATGTGACTCATTGTGCTCATGTGCATCAGTGTGGCCAATGTGCGTGCATCTGTGACTCATGCATGTGTGCATGTGTGTGCATCTGTATCTTGTGTGTGTCCAGGTGTGTGCCTCTCAGTGTGCCTGTGTCTGTGCCGTGTTAGTGTGTGATAACCCCTGTGTCCTCCACAGGTGAACAGATGGAGCATCCATCAGGCAGGCCTGTGATGGTCCTGGAACCCATCCTGCCCACCAGCCTGCCCCCCTCTCCTTGCCATTCTTTGCCCGTTCCAAGGGCACATGATTGGGGAGATCAGAGAATGGGCACGTGTGGTCTGTGTCCTACTGCCACTCACCCACCAGCCCACTTTGAGCTGAGCATGAGACTGGCTGTTCACTGCACTCTGGTGCATCTTGGGTGAGTCCAGTTCTTGGTGGTGAGTGGCACCACAGTGCCACCAACATGGGTGTGTCATCACTTCCATCCAGGTGGGCATCGCTTGTGGGGCAGTTTGGATCTGAAGGTCTGGATTTGGGATGATCTTAGTTTTTAGTTATTGAATCTGTTCCCTGCTGCTTCCTGCTGGGGCCATGCTGGGAGGGAAGCAGACAGCTTCTGGAAGATTCTATGAGGGGAGTGCCAGCTCCTGCTTGAGGTGCCTATCTGTCTGGCTTTCCATGAAAATTTTCCAAGCTGCCAATCCCACTGTTTGAGAAGTTTCCAAGGTGCTTCCTGGAGCTTGGAACATAGGAGTGTGTGTGTGTGTGTGTGTGTGTGTGTGTGTGTGTGTGCGCACGCACGCATGAGCAAGTATAAGGCGGGGAGGGCGGGTGAAGCTGATGGAAAGTTTCAGGGAGGTGTTAAAATCAGAAAATTAACATAAAAACTCAAGGGGAAAATTAACACAAAGAGGAATGGGAATTTACTGTGCTCTGTTCCCAGAACAAAGGAACTCGCAGCTCCTGTTTTCAGGATAGGGTTCGAGTAATTACTCCCTGACCCAGTTGTGGCTTGGGTAAGGATGCTTCACTAACTGCTATTCTTCCTTGTTTCTGTAACCTGCTTGCTTGCTTAGTGAAATTCCAGAATAAGGTTTTGCCCTCTAGAGAGACTGTCACTTTCTGCTCTTGGGGCTGCCTCTCTCATCCAGGCTGGGCTTGAGAGAGCAGTTGCCGGCCAGCTAATAGAGACTTTTTGATTTGAGACAAAACTCTGACTCTGTAGGACACTTTTGGGGTGCCTGCCTCGCCTATACAGAGGGGATCCCCACATGCTCCTGAGGTGCAGAGCAGACTGTGGGAAGTTTCCACTCTGAAAGCACAGGAAGCAGAGGGATCATGTGCAAACTGCTCCCCCAGAGGGGCGACCCCTGCTCACTCAGCTCCTGGGTGTCAACCCGCCCCACAGGAGGAAATAGCCCAATTCACAGTGATTTCTGAGGTTGAAACAGGAAATGGTTAATAGTGTTTGCAAATAAAAACTTTCTGTTCTATCCTGCTTTAAAACATTTCCCAGAAGTGGATAAAGGTCAGTTAATTGATCTGCCCAGTTAAAAAATATGTGCAGGGACCACCTCCATGCCCGGCACATAGTGGGCTCTAACGACTGGTAAGGAAGGGTCATGATCACTTTCACCTACATCTTCTACACTTCCAGAAGTCTGTGCATTTAAAAAGTAAGTGAATGTTTTAAATTTCCAAATGTCTTTTTAGGTACACGTATACATATGCATTATGGGTGCAGCATGTATAAGTATGAACAAATTGTGTGTTACATGCTAATAAATGCATGTGTGTACGTGTGATACATGTACATGCATAAACACGCATGTATGAACAAGGGTGATATATGCACACATATACACATTAATAACACAGATGTGTTTGAATGCCCTGATTGACTGGGGCTTTGATGACCGCTTCCATCTCAACAGAATCAAAGGCCTTCTTTAAATCAATGAACGTTAAGCAGAGCGGCATCTTGAACTCCCGAGAAACCTCAGTGAGCTTGGTTATCGTGTGGATATGGTCGATGGTGCTGAATCCTTTGCGGAACCCGGCTTGCTCGCATGGTTGTCCTTCATCTAGTGTTCTGCCAATCCTATTCAGGATGACTCGGTGAACAGCTTGTAGATGACAGACAACAGGTAGATTGGGCGATAGTTGTCAATGCCGTGGATGTTTCCCTTCTTGTACAGGAGTAGTCCTGCTGGTTTTCCATTGGGACAGAACCTTGCATTCAGACAGGTGTGAAGAGCCCAGCCAGTGTATTGATGAGTACTGACGGCAGGTTCTTCGGGTGTTCAGGTCTTGACCTTGTCTGGGCCAGGTGCTGTTCGTTTCTTTACCGATGAAATGGCATGTCGGATTTCGGAAAGGAGAACGTTGGGAATGACATATTGATCCTGCAGAATTTGGTATGTGAGCAGGTGGACGTGGCTATCAAAGAGATCTGAGTAGAAGTCATGGATAATCTTCTCCATGTAATAGATCCATCAGGATGTTGGAGGGCAGTCATCTTGGTCTTGTAGTTGGAGAAGGACAGGCAGGCAGGTGTTGTGAATGCTTTTCCTGGCTTCTGCTGCATCTACCAGCACTGCTGCTCTTCTCTCTTTGAGGTCTTCCTTGATGGCTTCTCTGCACTGCGAGCTCAGACGTTCTCTTGCGGTTGCCTGAGGCATGCGCCAAGCCACATTGGCGATTAAGCTCAAGAGTTTTCGAAGACAGGCTTTTTTTTGTGACTCTCTCTCTCTTGGCGTTCCTTGCACAATCATGGAGGTGCTGAACCAGTCGATCGTATTCCTCATCAATGTTGTCAACGATGGCATCTTCCCATGTTGCAGCAATAGTGCCAAAGAGCTCCCAGTTGGTGGTCGTTCTGGGAGTTCTCTTCTTAAACACTGCAGTCCTTTCTCCCCACTCTATGACGTAGAATTTTGCACAAAGGAGACGGTGGTCTGATACTGTTTGGAATTTTGGGACAACAGTGACATCGATCAGGCAAAACCATCGATTGAATATGATGTGGTCAGTTTCATTGTGGAACCATCCACCGGGAGACTCCCATGTCCAACGTTTAGATTCAGCCTTCTGGAACTGTGAGTTACCCTGGATGGTATTCGTCGACATGATGAACTCAGACAGTCTGTCACCCTGTTCGCTTCATTCTAGGCCATGGGTTCCGATAATGGAGTTCTTTAGCTGATCTTCTTGGTCCTGTCTTGGCATTAAAATCACTGATAATGATCTTGTCTTGGCACTGATAATGATCTTGTAGAAGGTGTGGTCTTCTCCAGCTCCATGTAGAACTTCTCAATTTCTCCTTCATCATAATTGGATGTTGGTGTGTAGACAACAAAGATAGAAACTGCTGGCAGTGAGCCACATCTATCCGAGTGTAATCATCCGATTCGGGTTGTTAGGCATTCGAATGAATCAATGTTCATGACCAAGTTCGTGTTTACAAGGACACTGACACCACCAACGCCTCTTTTGTTGCATGTTCCAAGGAACACTTCTTTTCTAGTGTTGAAAACGGTGTGACGATGTGATTGATGCCTTCTCAAACTCAATACCTCCGTCGATAGTCAGACCAATCTTTCGCGCTTGTACCAGCGGGTCCTTGATGGATGCATCTGATGCCAGTGTACGTGCATCGAAAGTACAGACTGTCATTTTTGTCTTTCTTCACTTTGGCAGTCTAGTTCGGCCTTGAGATTTTATCAGCCTTTCCTTCCACATCCTTCTCAATGCTGCCGTATCCGTGGCTCCTTCAGGGTCAGGGGAGTGAGACCCATTCTATTTACTGGTTTTGGCACGTTGAATATGCCACAGATAGCTTGCCAGGCTCTGCTGTGTGGGCAGGTACTCTCAGTAGCTTGCCAAGCTCTCCTCGAGGGATAGAGACTTTTGGGGCGGCCTCTAAGCAGGGCGTTCAAACTCAATACATCAGGATTCTCTGTGAGCTGTGCTACGGAATCACTACCAGGATCTCACCATTCTACAAAGAAGTGATCATCAATGTCAAGAGAGGGGTTCGGCAGGATGATACCACTTCACCGAAACTCTTCAGTGCCACCCTCAAGAATGTTATGTGACGACTGGAATGGGAAGCAATGGGAGTGAAGATAGATGGTCGGCAACTACACCACCTCCGCTTTGCTGATGACATTGTTCTAATGACACCAAACATTAGCCAATTGGCACAAATGCTGGCTGACTTCGACCGTGAGGGTGAAAAGGTCGGACTCTAGCTAAATCTCATGAAGACAATGTTTATGAGAAACAGTCTTGTTCCTGATGTTCCATTCATTCTCAATGAAACGACCATCTCTGAATGCAACAGTTTTGTGTACCTAGGTTGAGAAGTCAACATGACAAATGACCTGGCACCTGAGTTGCGCAGGAGGAAGAGAGCAGCTTAGAACGCCTTCAAGAGTGTTGAAGAAATAGCTAAGAGGATGAAGAACCTCTGGCTCCGGGCACATCTCTTTGATTCCACTGTTCTTCCTGCATTAAAATATGCCTCAGAGACCTGGGCACTGCGCAAACAGGATGAGAACGCTATTCAGGTCTCCCAAAGAAGAATAGAAAGAGCTATGCTTGGAGTATCACGCTTCACTGAAATGAGAGAAAGAATCCGGAGTTCCGACCTCTGTCAACAGTTAAGAATCAGGGATGCTGTCTTGTTTGCCAAGGCGTCGAAAATCAGATGGGCTGGACATGTAATGAGGTTTGGAGACAACCGCTGGACTAGAGCCGTTACCAACTGGATTCCATGGGACACCAAAAGACCGCATGGCCGCCCACCTATGAGAAGGTCAGATTTCTTCGTCAAGACTCTGAACGATCGGTTTGAGGCTGTTCTTGCTCCTAAACCGAGCAGACGCCATTGGGCTACACTAGCATGCGACAGGGACGAATGGAGATGTTACTGGAGCCCGCTCGAGCAAATCGATGAGTAACGGGATGTCAAGTGATCAAGTGTTCAACACAGGTGTGTGAACACTAACTGCTGCCTGCCTCCTGTGTGTGAACATTTCCCTGCCATCTCCTGTGTAAACACACAAAAAATAAAACGGCCGGCGGTCTTGCCGTTTCCCCACTCCAGGGAGGTCGATGGCGATGGTCAGGTGAAGGAAGGAAACGAGGCCAAGCTAGTTGGTCTTAGTAGCCGTTTATTACATGGAAGAGATGTATGTCATGGAGGCCTCAGGAATCCTCGAGCACGTGCGCCTTTGTTCTCTCAGCTTCTGTCCTCAGCCCCATCTTCCCAGGTTCTCTGATGCACGTGTCCCCCCAGAGAGCCCTGAAATCTCCCTTATATAGATCACAGTACCTCTAAAGGGCGCAATATAATGATGTCATCAAAAGGAGTTACAGAAAGAACATTGAGGCGGCAAACATACATTGTTTCCTTACATCCGCAGGCCAGTAATCCTGGCCTCACCTTTTCACAAACTACAAACACTTAGATTAGCACAACAAAGACCAGTCTGCTAGAGCTTGGAATCTACATCTCCAAAAAAGCAGTCTCATCCAAGCTAGTCAGGACACACAGGAAACTGCTTCTAGGACGCGTTTCTCCTCTCCTTGTCCAACCAACATATAAGCATACATAATATTAATCATTTCGTATGGACACAGTAAGAAATACTTTGAGCTTATAGAATTGCTCTCCTAGGGCCATCTCGATCTCAGACTGCAGTGCTCAGGCCAGATATCTTTCCTATTCCTAGCAGCAGGGCCCTAGTCTCGTCGTTACTATTGGATCATGACATCATTTGCCTATGATCAAACTCTTAACTTATAGTTAAGAATCGTGGCACCTTGGCCTGGCCCATCGCGATGCCAGGGTAGCACATAACTTACCGGCTTGCCCTGGTTCCATCCAGTCCCACGTCGGGACCCTGCCCTTGGGGTGCTAGGAAGTGAGGGCAACTGAGGCTTAAGTTGAGAAGGCAGATGCCCAGGAGTAATCAATTCCTAAGTTACGGAGCATATTAATTAATTGCCTTCCTGTATCTATACAAAAGGACATTGCATTAAAGTAAACTGCTCAAAAGACATAAGGAGAGGAGAAAGACAAATATTAACTTACAGTACAGCCTCAGTGTCTAAGCAGGAGGAGACCTTACAAATTGGTTGGGGAAGAGAGCATAGAAGAGGTTACAGACAGACAAAGTAATGGGAGTGACTCAGGAGCACTGTGATGGGTACAATCTGATAAACCTAAGCTCCGTGTACTCCAACAATCTCCTGTGTGTGAACACTTTTCTGCCATCTCCCATGTGTGAACACTTCCTGCTGTGTGGGTGAGTGATGTGTTAGGTGGCTGAGAGCCACCTCCCCAGGCCTCCCCAGCATAGGGACAAAGGGATGGGGGACTCACGGATAGATGGTAAAAACGGCCCCTTTAATGTAGAGCTGTTAGCATACTTACAGAACATTTGAGAGGTTTAAGGTATAGGACTGCATGCAGGTGTGAGCGACCATTTACAGAGGGAAAGTGTTTTGGCAGAGGCAATTCTCTTGGAGAGAGTAACTCAAGGAGACACTATCTCCCAGGGACATCTATATTGCTTTTCCCTTTCCTGTTAGTTGCATATATTAAACAATTACGCTTACCTCTTATTAATACTTGCAGATATTTGAATATATACAGTAAGAGATACAGACTCCAAAACCCAGTTCTCTGGGCTCTGAGAGCAAGGCTGCTGGGCTTCTACCATAAACCCAAGACGGGGTCCTCAGGCAGGTTCAGCTTGTCCGTCCCCATAGGGGTCCTGTCTCTTAAGTCATAACAGCTTGCATCAAGACCATACTTTTATGCTTTCTGGGCTGTCTTATTTTGATGCAGGTCTGAAAACTTTGCTGATTTCCCTGGGCCCATTCAATTTCCATGGTGGGACACCCCACTTCCCCTTTATGGGGTGTTGGGAACTGTGGCAACTGAAGCCTGAGTCACTAAATTATGACGAATGCCCAGGAGCAGGTGTTTTTTAGAGTCCATCAACTCCCAAATATTAGGAGCATAGCATTAACAGTTTTTCTCTGTTTCAGCAAAGAACATTGTTCTATAGTAAAATGTGAAAAGGTTATAGGGGAAACAAAAAGCACACTTCCCTGACATCACTACAAATACAAAGTCCAGAATCACCAGAGGTTTTGACTTATGTCTTTCCCCCCCTTTTTTTGCTGTTTGGGTCACACCCGGATTGGCACAGGGGTTAATCCTGGCGCTGCCCTCAGGAATTACTCCTGGCGGTGCTCAGGGGACCATATGGGATGCTGGGATTTGAACCTGGGTCAGCTGTGTGCAAGGCGAATGCCCTATCCACTGTGCTATCACTCCAGCCCCAGTTTTGACGTATAAGTAAGACTGACTTGGGGAATGTAACAATGAGAGGCAAAGCATAAAGGAAAGGTAAAATATACACTCAGGGGGTTGGGGTGCTGGTAAAAGCACTGTAACCTTCTCGGGGGGGAGGAAGAGGGGCAATTCACTGACGAAGCACTTAGGGTTAATATCCAATACCTGTTGTCGGCTGTGTGGGAATGCTTCCCTGCCATTTCCCGTGTGTGAACACTTCCCTGCCGTCTCCTGTGGAGAGCATTTCCTTACCATGCTCTCTCTGTGAATGCTTTTATGCCTTTTCCTGTGTGTGTGTGTGTGTGTGTGTGTGTGTGTGTGTGTGTGTGTGTGTGTGACTATTCCATCTTCTGTGAACACTTTCCTGCATATGTTTGCCTGAATGGACATAGAGAATGCATAACTTCCTGTTGCTCCCTTACTATTTTGTTATTCCCCTATTGCTTCCTGTATGTGCGTGTGTTGTATATGTGCTGTGGCATCATTTCTGCTGGTGGGTCACCTGGGGGCCAGGACCATCCTGCACGCTCTGGAGCAGATGTGCTCGCCTGGTGCCATGGCTGCTGGTCCCTGGGGGTCCTCAGAGGGGCTCAGCAGGGGCCAGTGGCTGGATCCTGCTCTGCAACTTCCCTGCTTTCCCACCAGACGCCTCTAGGGCAGGCCTCAAGGAGTTCTTGGTCCCATGTTCCCATGTTCCCACCCTCCCACCTCCACCGTTGGATCTTCTCTTTGACTTCAGTGTGCCTCCAACTCTTGGGATGTGGGGGAGACCTTTCTTATTGAGCTGAAGGATCATCTGTATCTGCAGGGGGTCAGGAACAGAAGACGATGGATGGGCTGAGGCTGTGGGCCCATACCCCAGAGCTGCTGCGGTCTGGGGGAGGCAGGGTGGTCTAGGGTAGAGCACCGAGAAGGGGAATTCTGTGGAGGCTCTGTGGACCAGGGCCACAAACCCCCAGATCCAGCCTGGGTCTGAGTCAGACACTGAGATTTCCCTTCATCTCTGTGGCCAAGTCAGGCTCCCCACAATTCTCTGGGTGATAACCAAAACCACCTAAACAAATCTAAACCTGATCATTGGATACTACAGTTCATGAATCTAGTAGCAATTTCTCTTGAACAAAGTTCCAGGGGCTGGAAACTGAAAGTAGGAGGACAGTCCACTGTCAACTGTCACCCCGGTGAGTCCTCATTTGGACCTAGAGGAAACTGATCTCTGGATAGGTAGTTCTGGTGCAGGAGCCCAGCCTCACTGCTGCTTTGTTACAGAGATACACAGTTTAGTAAGTCAGGTAGGTGCTCTCAACCACCAGATCTGATACCTAGAAGCTTCTAGAGCAGGTCCCATCTCCTCTCCTTTCGCTCAGGTCACACAGGTGCAATAGGTAGATGTTCCTCTCTCACTTGAAGCCATAAAAGATGGAAATGTCCTGAATGATTGCTCCACAGCCACACAGACAGGGCATCGACTGTGTCCAGTGTACAGGTCAGAGGGTGCATCTGGGCGTTACCCAGAGACAGGCATGGGTCAGCCATCCTGTGGTCAGAACATCGCACTCTTGACCAAGGTCACACAGGCCTGAGGTGGGAATGTTGAGCGGCAACAGAGGACAGAGCAGAGCAAGAAGCATCCAACCTAGGGGAGGATGAGCTGGAGGAAATGCCAATGCCCTTTGGAGAGGATAGGCAGAGGGGCGCCGGCCAGAACTCAGCTGGTACTTATGGCAGAGCAGACATGGACGGATGGCAGAGGCTGTGGCAGGGTAGCAGAGAGATGGTTGAATGAGGGCTCATGGTCGGATCATGAAAGGGTGTGGAAGGTACGTGTGCAGACTGTGGAAAGGTCAGAGCACTCCTCCACAGTGGGGAGCTGTGGTCTGGGCCTGGACATGGTTCTGCAAGAGCTGAGGGCTCAGTGAGGACAGTATCAGCCAGCTGACTTCACTCAGTGACTCCTGCGGGTGGAGGGTGGTGGCCTCTACTGGGGGAGGCAGTTTCCTGGGAAAGTCTGCATGTTCCTGGCACACTTGTTCCCATGTTCAGGCAGTCCACTCCTGCAGGTGGTGTTACAGGGAGGCACTCTCAGGACCACATGTTCTGGCTGGTGCACAGGACAAGCACAGGGGGCCTTGCTGGCTGTGTCCTGTGCTGCGTAGGGACCTGGGACAACATTCCTCACAGTTACACCCTCCCTGTGGCCCTTGTCATTGCTTGCCAGTGACTGTCACCACCCTGACTACTCTGATCTCCAACACTGGGTCCTGGGCTCAGTCCTCTACCACCTGTACCATACTTCCCTCAATCTTTACCAGAGAAAGTGCATGGTGGGGACTATGCCACAACCCAGAATGGGCTGAAAAGAGAGAGACACGGGAGCAGAACTCAGTCACGTAAAACTCAACAGCAGCTGAACTGACCATTGTAGTGGTGGCTAAGGTGAGACTGACACCTGAGCTCACAGTGTGGCTGACACCTGAGCTCACTGCATGACTGACAACTGAGCTCACCATGTGACTGACACCTGAGCTCACTGTGTGGCTAACACCTGAGCTCACCATGTGACTGACACCTGAGCTCACCATGTGACTGACACCTGAGCTCACTGTGTGGCTAACACCTGAGCTCACTGCATGACTGACACCTGAGCTCACTGTGCGACTGACACCTGAGCGCTCACTGTGTAGCTGACACCTGAACTCACTGTGTGGCTGACACCTGAGCTCATTGTGTGGCTGACACCTGAGCTCCCTGTCTGGCTGACACCTGAGCTCACTGTGCGACTGACACCTGAGCTCACTTTGCGGACATCTGAACTCACTGTGTAATTGATATCTGAGCTCACTGTGCAGCGTGTGGCTGACACCAAGGCTCACTGAGTGACTGACAGTGCTGCTGTTTTAATACACAAACACACTGTGCAGTTACACCTGAGATGACTGTGCAATTGTGTTCAAATCAGAGTTCACTGCGCAGTAGTGTACACACCTGAAGTGGTCTAATAGAAGCCGTCTAACATGATGCCTAGTGAATCCCCATTTCAAAGGCCCGGCAGGCTGAGACCGTCACTGCCAGCATGACAGTCATGCTTTTCTTGCTCACACAAAGAGCCGAGACCCAGGGACTCTAGAGACCCCACTGCTGCTTAGCTCTGCTGCTCTGTTCCTAGAATTGGCACGTGTCTCCTTCCCACTCATCTCCCAGAGAGAAGTCATCTATGAAGCAGCAAACTCCACGTAAACAGCCCTAAGACACACACAAAGACTCCCTGGGACCTGTGCCAGTGGCTCTCTCTTCGGAGGCCTCTGCAGTGTCGATCGGCCCAGTTGCTCTCTTCAGAAAAGTTAGTTTCTCTGACTAAACCATCTTGAGCTCTCCTGGTAACTTCCTGAACCACCCCATGACTTGATCCAGCAAGGCCTGGATTCCAGCAGACCCCCTCCTCCAGTAAACACCTGAGGCCTCCAAGCAGCCGTGTGACCCTGAGCCTTCTGTGTAACCATGTGACCCCTGAACTGTCGGTGTAGGTGCGTGACTCCTGAATCTTTTATGCAGCCTGTAACCCCTAAAGGCACAGTGTTCACATGTTTTATGATCTAGATACTTCTAACCTATGTGCTGTGTTTCTCACCAATAGAAAATCTGATTAAAAGAAAAACCTTGGGAAAATGTGAAACCTTTTCAGAAAGTTCCTGACACCTGTATGTGGATTCTAACCCGGGGGCCTGGTTGCAGGAGGACAAAAGCACAGAGCATAAGATGTGAGAAAGTGCAAGTGTGCAGCCCCACTCATGACAGCAGTGTTGACAGCCGTGGGGGGAGCGGGTGCACACCTGATGTTGGAAAGCGTGGGTGTGGGGCAGTGTGCCCTGGGCCAAATGGTGGCTCCAGAGAACACACTCAGAGATTCCTGCCCTGGAACATAACTGTGGCTCTTTCTATGACGAATGCAGGGTTGTCAGCCAGCAGTGAAGCTGTCAGCTGATTGTTTTGCTTTGTGCTTTTCCTTTTCCCCCCTGTCTGATTTTCCCCAAAGGTGAAATGTGTTGCTTGCGCAATAAAAAATAGTCAAGGAGATTCAAGACTGAGGCCCCAACCTCCTTTCTGGGAGACAGAGCTGGTTGCCATGGAGATGGGATGGTTGTCAGGGCCGCGATTGGCTGGCAGATGCTGAGCGGTGCCTGGGAACAAAGCGCGGTGGCCGGGAGCCCGCAGTGCGGAACCAGCGCCAACATGGATGGGGTCGACCTGTGGGCTAGTACCCTGGCCCAGCTGATGGCCATGAGAAAGCCGTTCGATTCCTGGGAGCTGCTCCCTGACGAGGACCTGGTTGCAGGGCAGGTGGAGGGCAACGGCCACCAGTACCGGCTGAGGGGGCTTTCAAGGTGCGGTAGGGACAGGGCTTCCTGTGGGGTCTGGTGGGGAGGGGCCGAGGTTGCCGACCTGCCCACCCAGGCACCCTTGAGTCCTGAGACCAGGGATGGGTGTGTTGGGACTCTGGGGGTGGGCGGAGGGATCCCAGCCTGCCTGCTCCTGCTCCCCAACAGGTGGGCGTGGGGGCGGGGTGTTTAGTCTTCTCCACTGAGCCCCTGGCGGGCAGTGGTGGTCACAGCCTGCCCCACTGGGTGCTTGTGCCCTGGGGGCGACGGGGGCGGGGGCCGTGGGAGCACTGAGGTGCTCTAGGGGCGTTGGGGTTGTGGGGCCGTGGGTCCGTGGGAAACATGGGGGTCGTGGGGGCTGGGGGGCACTGGGGTCTGTGGGGGCCATGGGGGGCATCGGGGTCTGTGGAGGCCGTGGATCTGTGGGACTGTGGGGCACGAGGGCCATGGAACCATGGGGTCCTTGGAGGCCTTGGCTGCCTCCCCCACATGGCTGGCATGGTCTGTTACTGCACATCTCCTGGTTTCCATGGCAGCGCTGACGCAAGTTGGTCACTGCTAGCCATTTACCGGGATGGGGGAGGGGTGGTCCTGAGGAGGTGGGACTGCCTGGGGGGCATAGGAGCCCAGGGAAGGGGCTGTCTCTGGCTGGCTCTCTGTGAGGCCTGTGGGCGCCAGGCCCTGTGAGGTGGCCGTGGGGGAAAGGCTTCTGACTGGTCACCCTGGCACAGTGGCTGCTGTCCTCCCACACGGACCCCACCTCGCCCTCCTGGCTTGCAGAGGGATTCCGAGGTGGAGTGTCTGGGCAGTCCAACTGCGCCTGAGCACTGCTGCCCTGTGCCCCCAGGGGAGTGCGATTGGCCTGCTGGCACCGACCCCGACTCCCAGCATTCACATCCAGGTTTCCTGAAGCAGCCCGAGCCAGTGAGGCCTCAGAGTGGTCCCACCAGGGGATGCGGGACCACTATGGCAGAGGTGGGAGGTCAGTCTCCGGGACTCACACCGTGCCAGGAGTGTTCCCAGGAGTGGGAAGGCCCTGGTCAGCACGTGCTCAGGACAAGCCCAGACCTGGGGGTCTTAAAGGGGACCCAGCCCCTGCCAGTCAACCCCAGGCAGGGCAGCCCCGACCAGCCAACCCCAGGCAGGGCAGCCCCGACCAGCCGGCAAAAGGGAACCCGCGGGGGCACCTGCACTCTCCCTTCTGCCTCCCGACTCAGGACGGCTGGTCCTGCTCTGTCCACACACCCCTCTGAGGCTCACTCCTGGCCTCTGCCCAGCACCCTGCCTGCTGATATGACTCTTATTTCCTGACTCAGGTTCCCCTGAAGATCCTGATGACTTTTCCTCAGGGCAATGAGGCCTGAGTCAGACTCATGCAAGCAGCCCCAAGCCTGGGTCTTATCAGGCAGGACCTACCCATGGGGGTTGGTGCCAAACCCACCCGGAGGTGTTCCAGCTCTGAATCCCAGTTGGAGGCTAGGGGGTGCCACCCTCAACCTGCCCCATTCCGGGCCTGGAGTCCCACATGGAGCTGATGTTGCTCCCAGGATGCAGCTGCCTAGATTGAGACGTCTGGGGTTTGGGTGTGGGGTCCTTGGGGTGTGGGCCGCGCTCCCTTCATGCTGCTCTCCTCTGCAGGTTCGAGTGTGGCCACTGCCAGTGGGGCTGGGGCTCAGCCCACGTGCACATCCTCTTCCACCTGTGGTGGAACGAGGGCCGGCACCTGGGTCTAGTGAAGATGCGCATCTGGGGCCAGCGCTGCCGCGTGTGTCCTCCTGAGGACGCGGGGCCCTGCCGGGTGAGCCTGCTCAATGTCCGGCTCTTCCTGGGCAAGCTGGTGCTGTACATCCTGCACAAGTGCTACGGGGAGGGCCCTGACGCCCAGTACCCCGAGGTCGGCTTCGGGGAGCACTGTGAGGCCTGTGACAAGGGTGTCTGCTTCTTCCTGAAGCCCCGGGACCCCGACTGGGGGCCGGAGGCCAAGCCACGCTCTGTGCAAGGCACGTACAAGCTGTTCAGTGATGAAAACGGCTGGGACAGGCCCGGCCACCAGCAGCTGCTGGCCCTTGGCAGTGGGACACTGGTGGAGCGCATCTGGGGCGACCCGCCCAACACCATCCCACTCCCCTTCTCGGTGGCCGACTTCATCAGGAGCCCACTGGTCAACTGCAACAACTTCATCAACGATGACGACATCGTCACAGTCCCCTTCTCCCTGGAAGGGGTGGGCAGTGTCGGGGGGCCTTTTGCCTGTGCCCTCCCAGAGGGCAGCACCCTGGGCAAAGGCTCCATCTACCTGCCCAACGCCATGCAGCTGGGGAAAAGCCAGCACATCGCCGTGACCATCTGTGAGCCTGTGTTCCGGGGCCGTGGCATCCTGTTCAACAGCCGGGCCCGCAACTTCAAGGGCTTCATTTTCAAAGGTCACGGCGCTCTCACCAGCTCTGATGGGACCGACAGTGGTCAGGGCCAGGCCAGGAGGCAACCACAGGGGATGTCCTACATTGTGGGGTTCATGGACAGTGGGGAGGGCTCCGTCACCTTCCCCCTGTCCTTGGCCACCCTCGTCACGGGCAAAGACCCTTTCACCTACAACGATGGCTCCGTCACCTTCCCCTTTATCTACACGGACGACGCCTACAGCAAAGACACCCTTGAGGACCGAGCCAGGGGCAGGGGTGGGCGCAGGCGCCGGGGGGGCAGGGGGCGTGGGCCCCAGCCGGGTCCAGAGCAGAACGGTGAGCTCCCGGGGGCCTTGAACAAGGGCTCCGTCTCCCTACCGTTCTCCATCTTCACCCTCATCAAGCGCACGGGGCCGCAGAGCAGCCGCCTCTTCTACCGCTACTACCGCCGCCAGCATCAGCGGAGGAGTCGGGGTGGCTCCTGGGGCTGGGATCACCCCCACACCGACGACTACTGCTGCCTGGCTGGCTGCTGCGAGCCGACCTCTGAGTCCAATGACGACTTCTGGATCTGTGTCTCCACCATCTTCTTCATCCTTTGGGTCATCTACCTGCACAAGACCAGCCCTGACCGCTACCTGGACGTGTGACTGGCCAGGCTCACTGCACAGTGCCCCTGGCCACAGCAGGCCACCCTCCCCCAGCCCCAGGCAATTCTGTCCCCCATAGAGACCCATACCGCCCCCGCCCCTAACCAAGGCCCATCCCCTGGCTCTTGTGGTGGTCTCCCTTGCTTCTCTGTCCATAGGCAATGACGTGAGGTCCTCTGCTGTGCGTCCAGCTGTGCATGTTCCTGCTTCTCTGTAGGTTCCAAAGGTCAATAAAGTGGTCACTATGTGAATTTGTATCCTGGACTGGGAATGTCCTACGTGGGGGCAAGGGGCAGGGGAAGTTGGGCAATAAGGTGCTCCCATTCCACTGGTAATCTTCACTGACAGGACACCCCGCTGGAGGGGAGGGGAGCCCCCGAGTGGCAGAGACCCCAAGACTAATCGGGATGTCTGAGGTCTGGGTCTGAGCTGAGAGTCTCTCTGAGATGAGGGGTTTGGCAATCTCCATCAGTGGAAATGGTGATGGACAGAACCCTTTTTACAGAGCACTCTGCAGTTGGGCCAGAAGTGTCCAGAAGTGTCCATCCTCAGGCTGTCCAGATCCCTGGGGAGTGTGGGAGGGCCTGGCGATGCTGAAAGAAGCGGCTGGGAGAAGTCAGTTTCTAAGTCCCACCCCACGCATGCCTCAGGCATGGACACAGGCAGCATCTAGAAGGCCCACCCGGTTTGCTCCAAGCCTGCTTGAACACACATTCTAGCGGGGTTTGGAGACATCGGCTGGGTTCCCCTCATCCATCTGGTGTCCACACAGGGAGACCTCATTCATGCTGGGACCCTCCTTCACAGTGTCTCATCTACACAGGGAGAATGCTCCTTCCTACATTGGGTCTCTGTCCTGTGGGCATCCTGCCATGGTGGTTCCTAGTAAGTTGACGAGTGAGGCCTGGCAGGAGGCGGGGGCAGCTGGGGATGACCCTGTCTCCCACAGCTGCATCCTGCAAGGGGGTCCCCAAGGTCAGGGCTCCTACAAGGGAGTTGTCAAGGTCAGGGCTCCCTCTCAGAAGTGTTGTTGGCTAGTGACTGTTCTCTTGGGATCATCTCCATGTCCTCACTGAGGGGGACCCTGTGTCCACTCCCCCATTCTCACTGATGGTTTCTGCTTCCCTGGTCACCATCTTGGGCCACTCGGAGCATCCCCTGGGTCCTTGCCAGTGCTGCTCTGCGTGCTCTGTCTGACTGCCTGGCACCAAGAAAGCCAGAGAGCCAACCTCTCTAGGCACCAGACAGGCCCATCTGGGGACTGGGCTTGGCAGGAGGGCAGGCTACCACCAGCCAGAGCTCTGGGGGTTTCTGGCAGCTAGAGGGGTCCATGCAGCCCAAAGCTGCTACCCAGAGTCCACCTGACAGTGTGTGGCCTCTGCCTGTGCACTGGACCACTTCCACAGTGGTCTGTCTAGATACCCCCTGTGGCCCACACATTCAAGGTCAGCACATATAGGCACTCCAAGACTAGCCAGAGAGAGGGGGCAAGAGAGCCTGGGGGCACAGAACAGGGCAGTGCCCCATCTGGAGGTCCTCCTTTGTTGGGGTCCCCAGCAGGCACCCCCTTTCTCAGTGGACCCCACTTAGTGCTATGGGCTATGAGTCAAGTGGGGTCATGGGGGTATCTGAGCCTCTGCAGCCCTTGGAAGTCCCAGGGATGACCTTGGCCACAGCAGCAAGAGGGCCACCAAGACCAGCAACACTGAGGGCTGGGGGCATGTCTCCATCTCCAGATTGGGTCCCGACCTGGTGCCTCAGCCCTCACCTTGCCTGGGAACTGAGGACCGGGAAGCGGGGGCCACATCCACCCTCCCACCAACCCACCAACCTCCCAGTCCCCCAACCTCCCTGACCCCCACAATGCTCCTCTCCCCGAATCTCACACAGGCCCCCTCCCCCTGACAACTCGTATGTGTCCCTGCAGTCACTCCTTTCCCTGGCCCCATCCAGCCTGAGCTGTCCAGCGGTGCCCCCGTGTGGTCACTGGCAGAAAGGGTCAAGGTTGTTTGTGCTTAAAGAGGCGGCAGTGGTCGCTTTGGACCCCAGGGACCCAAGAAGATTGTGTTGAGACTCGAATGTGTCGAGTCCAACTGCAGATCTAAGAGAATGCTGCCATTAAGAGATGCAAGCATTTTGAACTGCGAGGCGGTAAAAAGAGAAAGCGGCAAGCGATTCAGTTCTAAGCGCCATCTTCTATTATGAGAACAGAAATCCTGGGCTGTGTTAGACTGACGGAACAATCCGTGTTTTAGGAGGGAAATTAAGTAGTGTCATGAATAAACTCCCTGAGAGGGAAAAAACGAGCGTTATCCCCTCCTCACCCTGTCCTTGACTCTCTTTCCTGTTCCTGTCCTGTTGCAGATCCACGGCCCTCCCTACACCACACAGACTCACAAACACACATCTGTACACACTGCATGTGTCACATGCCTAATGTGCATAGACAGGAACATACCACACACAGACCCACATTCACACATGCCTACACACAACACACCTGCACACATATGGGAAAGCAATGTACACACCACACACATGTTGACACCGCAGCATGCACACATGTGCAGGTATACATGCACACCCCACATATTCGCCCACATTTGCACACACACCTGCACACAGATGGGAAAGCAACGCACATACCGCTTACGTGTAGATACTACAAAATGCACATACATGCATGTATACATACATGCACATGGCACATGCAGATATGGCCCCACACATGCACACATAGTGGCATACCATGACCACACATGAATGCACACACGCACATGGGTGTCAGGACTTGTTGGCATGCTGCTAATCCCACGGTGGTCAGAGGCACTTTCATTTCTGCAATTTTTAATTTGGTCTTTGAAAAGAGAAGCTGGTTTCCTTTTTCTTTGTTGAGTTACATGAAAGCTACTTAGTCAACGGTCTCTGCAACAGCCCCCCTCCCCCCCCCCCACGGCCTCAGAGCCAGACTCTGCTTCTGAGGAGCTCCCGATGGCCAACCTCATTCTGTGGTCTCCTGTGTAGGAAGGTCTTCAGTGCTGATAATCACACGATTTGTAAGACCTTGGGTTTAAGATGGTGGAGGCAGAATATGTGGGACTGGGGCTTTCCTCAGGCTGGATCTCTGTGGAATGTGTGTGTTTTTCCCCTATGCAGACAGTAGCTATAAGTGTGTTGCTTCTGAGTGGCACTTGCCTGAAAATCATCTTACTCAGATTTGATTCTCTTTGGTTCCTTCTTTTTCCATAGTGACCGTTGTGGTCTAGGAAATGGTTGCTCTGGCTCTTTCTATTGTTCTTTTAATAGTTATTCTGAGGCCCCCACACACATCCTAAATAGCAAGCTAATCACAAATGGCATGGTAAACTCATGCCACTTTGGTCTTTCTGCTAATGCTGGATGGTTAAGAGGACCAGCACATTCATTTGGTGTGAGAGGGCCTCACAGTCTGTGTGAGGGACACATGGTGTGTAGAGTCATGTTTCTGGTCTGGAGGGGGACATGGCACATGGAGTTGCATCCCATGGGTGAGGAGAACGAGGTACATGGAGTCATATCTTGAGAAGGATGTGGTACATGGAGTCGCATCTGGTGTGTGAGGGAGATTGGTACATAGAGTCATGTCCCATGTGTGAGAAGGATGTAGTACATAGAATCTCATCGTGTGTTTGAGGGGGACATGGTACATGAAGTTTTGTCTCATGTGTGAGAAGTACTTGGGACATGGAATCATGTCCCATGTATGAGGGGGGAGGTTGCACATGGAATCACATCCCTGGAGTGAGGGGAACATGGTACATGGAGTCATGTCCCATGTGTGAGAAGTATATGGTACATGGAGTTGTTGCTCTGGCTGTGTCTACTGTTCTTTTAATAGTTCTGTGTGAGAAAGATGTGGTACTTGGAGTCAAATCCCGTGTGTGAGGGGGATGAGATATGTGGAGTCATGTCCTATGTATAAGAATGATGTGATACAAAGAGTCACATCCCTGAAGTGAGGGGGATGTGGTACATGGAGTCAAATCCCATGTGTGAGAATGATGTGGTACATGGAGTTGTGTTCTGAGTGTGAGAAGGATGCAGTATATGGAGTCATGTCCCATGCGTGAAGGGGACATGGTACATGGAGTTGTGTCCTATTTGTGAGAAAGATGTGGCACATGGAGCTGCACCCTCTGTGTGAGAGGGATGTGGTACATGTAGTCACATCCCATGTGTTATAAGGATGTAGTACATGGAGTTGTGTCCTGTGCGTGAGGGGGATGTGGTACATGGAGTCACATTGCATGTGTGAGAAGGATATGGTATATGCAGTCGGGTCCTATGTGTGAGGGGGACGTGGCACATGGAGTCACATCCTGTGTGTTATAAGGATATAATACACAGAGTTGTGTCCCATGTGTGAAGGGGATGTGGTACATGAAGTTGCATCCTGCATGTGAAGAGGACATACCACATCAAGTTGTGTCCTATGTATGATGGGGAGGAAGAGTTGCGTTGCTGGTGTAAGGGGGTCGTGGTGTGTGGAGTCACACTCCAGGTGTGAGGGGGTCATTATCTAGTCACACAGAGAATCTGAAATAGCTTGGCTTTAGCAGATGTGATGAAGCCCTGAGGAAGTGTCCACATCAAGGCTTCCAGGTGTGTGTGGAGGCCAATCTCCGAGGATCTCACAAGCTTAATGAAGCCATAGTCCATCTGTCCCTATGTCCATAGCGTCCTGACATCTGACCCTTGGGCTCTGGTCCATGGTGGGTGTATTTACTCCCTTAGCTTGTGGTCTGCTTGTCCCCTTGCTCTCCCTTAAAACACTGGAATGAGTTTATGTCCCTCATCAAGCCTGAAAGATGGGATGGGGTTGTTCTGAGTCTGCCCAGGATGGGGGTCGGGAAGCCCGTTCCTGCCTTCCTTCTGCTTTCTCAGCTGTAAATCCCTTACGTCCCTGCCCCTGCTCTATGGGCACAGAAGGGGCTTCACGCTCGGCTGTCTTTCTCCCCATCTGGGTGTCTCCCTAAACCAGTTAGTTTCATCACCTCCTTTAAACCTAGAGGTCAGGGCAAGTTGACTGGTTGGTTTCATCAAGAGATCCAGGAAAAACAGCACCAGCAGATGGAGGTGAAGGCATTGTGGCTATGCCGGAGGGCGGGTTGGGCATGTCCCTGGACTGGGTACTGCGGGCTCAGTGGTCACACAGGAGTTCCCTGGAGAATGGGACGTCAGCTCGTGGAATTTTGCTGCATTTGTGGCTTTCCAAAACCTGCCCCTAGTCACACTGGCTAGCTCTGAGCTGTGTCAGCTAGTGTGGTAGGGACACCTGTGGCCATCACTGGGCAGAGGTGACCTAGCCTTCCTCCAACCACATCACCTCTACCCCTCATTCCTTCATGCCTAGTTTCCTCCTTCTAAGAGGGATGAAGAGGACTTGGAACTCAACTAATAGTTTCTGGGGAAACACACTGGCTCAAGTGCCAACGACAAAGGGACGAAAGTGAGGGGAGGCTTAGGCCAGTGCTGAGTCTACCGAGGGCCTGGGGTGGGGGTTCACAACAGGGCCTCTCCCTGGCATCCTTGCTGTCCCCGAGTCTGTCAGTGGGTCCCCGAGTCTCGGGGGAATGACAAAAGCTAGTGGGGAAGACAGATCAGAGCGAGGGGCTGCTGAGTGCCTGTCGTGGCGTGGCCACTGTGGCATGCACAGGGCAGACACCACACCCAGTGCATGTCCAGCACCCTATTGCCCAGCCATTGCCTATGACCTGTCCAGGGCACTTACAGATTGTGACCCTGGGTCCAGGCTTGCTGAGCACTGATGCTGCAGGAAGTGTTTGCTTCTCCACACCCAGAGCTTCCAGGGTGAGATCAAAGAATTTCTAAGATGATGCCAATGAAGAGTGTCTACAGGGCCTTGAACCACATCTCCTCAAATGCTTCCTCTTTTCTTCTTCTTCTTCTTCTTCTTCTTCTTCTTCTTCTTCTTCTTCTTCTTCTTCTTCTTCTTCTTCTTCTTCTTCCTCTTCCTCTTCATCTTCATCTTCCTTCTCTTCTCCTCCTTCTCCTTCTCCTCTCCTCCTCCTCCTCCTCCTCTTCCACCACCACCACCACCACCTCCTCCTCCTCCTCCTCCTCCTTCTCCTCCTCCTCCTCTCCTTCTCCTTCTCCTCCTCCTCCTCCTCCTCCTCCACCACCACCACCACCACCTCCTCCTCCTCCTCCTCCTCCTTCTCCTTCTCCTCCTTCTCATCCTCCTTCTCCTTCTTTCTCCTCCTCCTTCTCCTTATTTCTCCTCCTCCTTCTCCTTCTTTCTCCTTCTCTTTCCCCTGCTCCTTCTCCTGCTCCTTCTGCTGCTCCTGCTGCTGTTGCTTTTGCTTCTCCTGCTTCTGCTTCTTCTTCTCCTTCTCCTCCTCTTCCTCCTCCTTCTGCTTCTGCATCTGTTTCTTCCTCCTCCTCCTCTTCCTCCTCTTTCTCTTCCTCTTCCTCCTCATCCTCATTTTCTTTTTTTATGTAGGAGAACTGCTATTTATTCAGCCATTGATTAAACTGATTGGATTGAGCATGAACCCCACATTACTTTAAAAAAATAATTGGATGTTCGTGAGATAAACCATTACAAAGCTGTTCATAATTGGGTCTCAGTCATACAATGATTCAGCACTTATCCCTCTACCAGTGCACATCTACCATCACCAATGTCTCCCGTTTCCCCACCACCATCCCCCAATCCCTCACCCCCAGCCTCCCTCTATGGGAGGCATTTTTCTTCTTGCTCTCTTGCTCTCTCTTTTTCCTTTTATGTATTATGGGTTGCAATACAGGAAATAAGAGGTCATGGTGTGTTGGAGTACAAGGAGCTTAGGTTTATCGGGTCGCACCCATCACAGTGCTCCCGAGTCACTCCCATTACTTTGCCTGTCTGTAACCACTTCTATGCTCCTTCCCCAACCAATTTGTAAGGTCTCATCCTTCTTAGACACTGAAGCTGTACTGTAAGTTAATATTGCCTTTCTCCTCTCCTTATGTCTTTTGAGCAGTTTACTTTAATGCAATGTCCTTTATCTACAGATACAGGAAGACAATATTATGCTTTATAACTTAGGAGTTGATTGTCTTTGAATATTATTCACTCCTGGCATCTGCTTTCTCAACTTAAGCCTCAGTTGCCCTCACTTCCTAGCACCCCAAGGGCAGGGTCCCGACGTGGGACTGGATGGAACCAGGGCAAGCCGGTAAGTTATGTGCTACCCTGGCATCGAGATGGGCCAGGCCAAGGTGCCACGATTCTTAACTGTAAGTTAAGATTTTGATCATAGGCGAATGCTGTCATGATCCAAAAGTAACGACGAGACTAGGACCCTGCTGCTAGGAGTAGGAAAGATATCTGGCCTGAGCACTGCAGTCTGAGATTGAGATGGCCCTGGAAGAGCAATTCTATAAGCTCAAAGTATTCCTTACTGTGTCCATACAAAATGATTTATATTATGTATGCTTATATGTTGGTCGGACAAGGAGAGGAGAAACACATCCAGGGAAATCTGTTCTAGGGTGGATTGATCTGTCTAGAAGCAGTTTTCCTGTGTGTCCTGATTAGCTTGGATGAGACTGAACTTTCTCCCCTTCAAACTGCCTTCAGTAAATATTTCAGTATAATGAGGCAGTTTCCCTTTTCCCACAGAAACCTAGCTGGTCTTGGATATGCAGATCTCAGTTGCTAGCCAGGCCTGATCTTTGGGATGGAGATTCCCAGCTCTAGCCAGGCTGGTCTTTGGGATGCAAATCCAAGTGCTTGTAGCTTGTAAAAGGTGAGGCCAGGATTCCTGGCCTGCGGATGTAAAGAAACATTTTGGATATAAAGAAACAATGTATGGTTTGCCTCCTCAATGTTCTTTCTGTAACTCCTTTTGATGACATCACTATATTGTGCCCTTTAGAGGTACTGTGATCTATATAAGGGAGATTTCAGGGCTCTCTGGGGCACATGTGTGTCAGAGAACCTGGGAAGATGGGGCTGAGGACAGAAGCTGAGAGAACAAAGGTGCACGTGCTTGAGGATTCCTGAGGCCTCCATGACATACATCTCTTCCATGTAATAAACTGCTGCTAAGACCAACCAGCCTGGCCCTCCTTTCCTTCCTCTGCCTGGCCATCGCCATCGACCTCCCTAGAGTGGGGAAATGGCCTGATGGCCGGCCTTTTTATTTTTTGTGTGTTTACACAGTGGTGTTTGTTCAGGGCATTCGATATATATTTATTCAGCCATTGATTAGGCTGATTGAATTGGGCATGAACTCCACCTTACTTTTTCTTTCTTTTTTATAATTTTATTTATTGAATCACTGTGAGAGCAGTTACAAAGCTTTCGGGTTTAAGTCTTGGTCATACAATGAAACAGCCGCACCTTCACCAGTGCCCATTTTCCACCACCAAAACCCCCAGTATATCCCCCATCCAACACCCTCCCCCTACCTGTGGGGCAGATGATTTCCATGTTACTCTCTCTCTACTTTGATTACATTCAATACTTCAACACAAGACCCACCATTATTATTTGGGATTTTACCCCAATACTCAGATCTGCTGAAAAGGCAACAGTAGACAATTTGTTTTCTATTGCTAGTTATGAATAACATATGATGTCACACAGCCACAGTAGTGGCCATGCAATTTTGGAATTTCGAAATTTTAACAATTAAATCAGAGCAGAGTCTCCTGCCCCCGCGTCTGGCTGTCCTCACTGGGGCCCCTTGGAGGGGAGCGGGTTGAGTTTTCCTCCCCACCCCGACCAGGGCTCCGGCAGCCAAAGATCTCCAGAACCAGCCACCACCATGCTGAGACCACTCTCCGCTCACATGAAGGTACGGCAGGGGAACAAAGGCATGCGGGTTCTGGGACTGAGATCTCCAAACCTACTCGAATCGGGACTGAGCATCCTCCACCCAGATCTCCAAATTCCAGTAGGCGGGGGTCACACTCACCAACTGGCCCCCTGGCGCCGTGTAATCCCATCAACGTCCAAGACTCAGAGACTATAAAACCCAGCTCCCGGAAGCACACGGCTGCATTTGTGGCTGCGCGACACCTTATTATCTCATTCCTACTTTGGACAAACTGGCAGGCTACCAAATGTAACCTGCCCACACGGCAGAGTCTGGCAAACTCCCCGTCGCGTACCCAATATGCCAAATACCAGTAACAATGATGTGTCTCATTCTCATAACTCTGAAAGAGCCTTGAATATGGCACTTTAAAAAAAAATCTCAGGGCTAGGACAAAGGAGATATTACTGGGGCCTGCTTGAGGCAACTGACAAATAACAGGATGGTCGTGATCGTGAACAATTAAATCTGGAGGGATTTCTGCCAAAACCTTCTGAGATTTGTTTCTGAGTCCCTGGGATCATGGCCATTAAGCAGCTTGATCAGGAGCTAGAGAGGACGTTTGTGGACGGTGACTCAGGGTCTCGTTGGGGTGGGGAGGAAACGGCTGGTTCCACCCCATCCCAAGAGGACCTGCGTGTCTTGTTACTGAGGGCCCAAATCTGACTGTCCAGTGGCCTCTGGAAGATGGCATCCACCGAGTCACCAAGGGGGAGCAGGCAGAGGGACAGCACCCTTTCCCCACTGGGATGGTCCGGTGCCCGTAACCCATTGCGAGGACCGGATGCATCTCTGCCATAAGCCGCTGGGTTCTGAGATTTGTCTCTGAATCTCTGGGACGTTAAGCAGTTTGATCGGGAACCAGAGAGGGCTTGCCTCCAATTATATAGCTGAGCCGGAGGTGGCTTGTGGGTGTGTCTCCCACATACTTAACTTTTGGCCGTTTACTTTCTTGGTAAACTTTGCCCCAAGGTTTTGGGGTCTGGCCAAAGGCACAGCAGCAATTTTGGGGTATCTGAAAGTCTGAAGGCGCCATTGGGCTGCTGATGCACTCGCCTCACAGGTACAGATTGACCTGCTGGCGGCACCATACCCCTTGCATTAGATATTTTTATCAGGATGGTAGGGTTGGAGTAATTTTCAACTGGGGGGCAGCTTTGGGGTGTGGTTGTGACTGCCGAGACTTCTGGAAATACAGGGAGGTGGGGAAAGTAGCCCTGCTGACTCCAAGAGAGCCTGGAGATTTCACTCACAAAACCCGCATACCAGAATTTTCAACAGATTATATCTTGGTGAGGTCCATCCTGAGACAGTGGAGTCATGCCCGGGTATGGTGGTGATTTTGGATTGTGGAAGCAAGTGCTTGCCAGGGGCTCTGCTTGGGTGGGCACAGGCCAACTTGCCCCCCTCTGACTTATCCCGGTCTGCTCAGCCATGAGCGGGTCCGAGCTTAACTGCAGCTTTTGATCTCTTTTGAGATTTATTTATGGGTCTTTGAAGCAAGGCCTGTAGTAGAACTTATAGGGTGGTGAAGGAGTTGGTTCGTGGGGATGACTGCCAGTGCTTCCATGAGTATTGGGAAGTATTGGGAAGCCTGGAGATTTCAGTCACAAAACTTGAATACCAGAATTTTCAGCAGATTATATCTTGGTGAGGTCTGTCCTGAGACAGTGGAGTTAGACCAGGGGTCTGGGGGTGATTTTGGATTGTGGAAGAAGATGGCTGATGGGGGCTCTCTTTGGGTGGGCCCTAGGCCAATTCGCCCCTCCCCCCTGATTTACCCCAGTCTGTTCAGCCATGTGCGGGTTCGAGCTTAACTGTGGCTTTGATCTCTTTCAAGATTTATCTATGGGTCTCTGAAATAAGGCCAATAAATGAGCTTGTATAGCTGAGCTCAGGTGGTTTGTGGCTCCCACATACCTAACTTTTGACCGTTTAATTTCTTGGTAATCTTGATCCCAAGTTGTTGGGGTCCGGCCAAAGGTTCAGCGGCAATTTGGAGGTATCAGAAAGCCTGAAGGCACCATCAGGCTTCTGATGCACTCACCCCACAGGTACAGGTTGACCTGTTGGAGGCACCATACCCCCGTTCATCCCCATTTTCTTCTTCTTCCTCCTCGTCCTTCCTTCTCCTCTTCCTTTTCCTCCTCTTCCTCCTCCTTCTCCTTCCTCCTCCTCCTCCTCCTCCTCTTCCTCCTCACATTTTTCTTTTTCATACTCTTTCTCTTCCTCCTCCTCCCCATCCTTCTTCCTTGTTTTAGGTCACACCAAACAGTTTTGAGAGGTCACTCCCAGTTCAGTGCTTAGGAGACCAGAGGTCTCCTCTGAAAATCCTGCGCTCAGCCTTTGAGCCATTTCCCTGGACCTTGATCAAAGGTACAAGTACCTTGAAATTCACGTGGCAGATAGGAGGTGGGGCTCCCAATCACCATATCTTCTGTGGATTGTTACTAGTATAAGGGTAAGCATTGCATGTGTGTCCATTTCAAAGACAGATTTAGCACAAAAAACATAGTCGAACTGTCTTAGGCTTTATTGGGTACTGGTTATGAACTGGAGAAGCAGAAGCAACAGGAAGTCAGCCATCGGGGGAGGGTCCTCCTTTTGCAGAAAGGACATGACCTCCCTGCCCAGTGGTTCCAGCTCACGGGTCTCAGATTTCTGCCGTCTTCTGGGGGTGGCAGGGTGCCAGACGCTGGGAGGGCCCATCCCTGGGGCTCTGTAGCATCTGCCTTGTTCTCTCCAGCCTTCGAGCCCATTCTCCGCGCAGCCTGGATGGGTGACAGTTTGGGTCTGTGAGTCAGCCTCTGGGGACAGGCATGGCCAGGCTGTCTGTCGGCACCTCAGCACAGGTGTGAGCAGGGCGGCCTGACCTTGTGAGTCCCAGACAGCCTGCACGGACGTGGCCTGGCCATTCATACTTACGGATGCAGCCCACCCACCACTAAAGTTTCCCTGGGTCTCACCCAGAGAGCTGACTTCCTGCATGGGGGACACTCGAGACCTCCGCCCAGGGTGCTGCCCATCATGGGGTCGCCATTCTGCTTTGTAGCCTAATTCACAGCAATTCTAATAGAGCGCCTCCAGTCTGGGTCACCCTGGGGCCCCCAGGAGCCCCAGAAGTGTCCCCTCTCCGCACCATATGCCTGGAAAGCCACCTTATATGCAGCACTGAGGGGACTGAGAGTGGGACAGTCAGGATTATGGTGGCTGTGGCTCTGAACTAATGTCTGTCTGTCTGCTGGGAGGTGGCTGCCAAACAGTGTTACAGGGGCAAGAGGCTCTGCCTGGAACAGCGGTGGGGCTGACATGGTTCCTGCCTTCCATCAGAGGGCACAGGTCCCTGGAAAACATTTGTCCCCAAACACAGGGACCGAGGTAATATTCCCAAGTGGGGTAAGGACAGACAACTGAAGCCTGGGCTGGGTGACAGCCCAGGAATGACAGCCGCATCCCTGTCATTCCCTGGAGTGACACCATGTCCCCATACTGCCTCCCCAGGAATGACACCATGTGTCCGACCTTCTCCCTGGGTGATATCATACTGCCATCCTTCTTTCCAGGAGTGACATCACGTTCCCAACCTTCCCAGGAGTGACACCATATCCCTGTCCTTCCTTCCTAGGGATGACAGTCATGTCTGTCCTTCCTGAGAGGAGGGCCATAGCCTAGTCTCTTGCTGGCCGTGGACAGGGAACTTTCAGATGCTCGTGCTCCAGCTCTTGGAGAAGTAGGTGACCTTGAATCCATGTTGGCATGCCAGTGTTGCTCTCACCTCATGTGTTAGGAGTGGGGGGAGGTGAATTCACTCACAGATCTGACCCCAAGTTGTCCAGACCCCCTGTGAGTGACCTCACCCTCACAATATGATGAGGAGCCCACTCCTGGGACCTGCATGTGGGTAAAAGATCAAGAAATTTCCAGCCCTATGGTGCTTGCAGAGCTGCACCGTCACCTGGAGCCTGGGGGGCAGAGAGCTAGGAGGTATTGGTTGGGGGTCGACTCTTCTCAGCTTTGCAAGGAACATGGATAGATACAGTGCAGCTCTGTCTCACAACCCATCACCTCTATTAACACCCTGCAGTTAGAGTCCATCCCAGACCAGGGACCCAACCTGGCAGCTGGACCACAGCCTAACCTCCAGCTCCCGGCAAGGCCATACCAAGCCTAGGCCACCTCAGTTGCAAGAGCCCTTACCCAATGTCTCCCAAGTAAGTGCTGCAGGTGTTCTCCAGAATGGAGGCTGTGAGTGCAGCCTGTGGCTGCCCTCTGAGTCTAGTTATGCTCCCACCTGCTCTCTTAGCTGTCCAGTGGCAGTGACTTCTGAAGAGCCCCTCAGCTCCCATAAGCCCCAGGTCCCTGCCATAGGGATGAAAGGATTGCCAGTGATGAGTGGACCTCACACAGTGGAGCAAGAGTAAGAGCCCCACTCAGCCAGGGCACTCAGGGTGGAGGAAAGGGTTAGGCATAGAGGGGTGGATTGGGGTTAGCGGAGTGGGTCAGGGTGGTGGGGTGGGTCGGGGTCACGAGTGGCATCCAATTCATCACTGGGATTATGAGCTGAGTTGCCGGGTGGCATTTCCTGCAGTTGCCTCACTGCTCAGGTATCATGGGATCTGGGAGAAGTTTTGGCCCAGAGGGGTCATGGCTGAGCCCTAGAGATATGAGGGATGTACCTGGCTGGGTGCAGTAATATGGGCGTCTCAGCGATGTCCACATGCTCTATGCAGTTTACCTGTCCAGGTACCACACCTGCTCACCTGTCCAGGGCACTCCTTTGAATCCTTGCATCCTCACTCTGTTGTTGTTTTGTGTGAAGCTCAATTTTTTTCTCCCAAAACCCCTTCATCACACTTGAATCATAGGCCACTCTTCCAGGGTATGTCAAAGGAGGGATGTTACTCATTTTCTGGAAAAGAGAAACCAAAATCAAGAGCTCAGTCATTTTCACTGCGATGGGGTAGGAGAACTGGCACCTGGGCAGCAATAATGGGGACTCAACCCACATAAGCACCATCTCTCCTGAGGTTCCCAAGGTAGGTGGAGAAGATGGAGCTTTCTGGGTCATGGAACAGAATCCAGTGGTAGGTCAATTTGGGTCTGTGGTTATTTTAACTTGCACTCTGTGACCCTCTGTTCGTAGTTGTGGGTGACAGTGGCCATCAGGAGGACTGTCCATGCTTAGAAGTTTACCACAAATGGGGGGCAGTTAGAACAGAAGAGGGACCACTATGACAATGGTGGTTGGAAATGATCACTCTAGGCAAGAACTGAGTGCTGAAAGGAGGAAAACTTCACCTTTACCTTAACCATAGCCTTTAAGTGCCTCGATTGAAAACCATAATGCCTAAAGGAGAGAGAGAAAAGACAAGACAAGGCAAGAAAGACAAGAAAAATGTCTGTCATAGAGGCAGGCTGAGGGGTTTGTGGCAGGAGGGAAACTGGGGACATTGGTGGTTAGGGAATATACACTGGTGAACTGATGGGTGTTGAAACATTGTAGGACTAAAACTCAATCATGAAACCTAATCATGAACAACTTTGTAACTATGTATCTCATAGTGATTCAATAAAAAAGGAAAAAGAACTGGGGCCATATGGGTGCAGTTGACAGGATCTGCAGCTCACTCAAAACCTTGAATCATCATTTGTCTTCAGTCAGACAGTATGTCAGTCAGGCAGTCAGTCATTATGTCATTCAGGCAATTGGTCAGTTGGTCAGTCACTCAGTGAGTCCCTTACTCAACCAGTAAGTTGGTCAGTAACTCAGACTGTCATTCACTCAGTTGGTTGGCCATTCATTCATTCATTAATTCATTCATCAGTCAGTCACTCAGCTGGTTAATCAGTTAGTCAGTAAGTCAGTCACTCAATCAGTCATACACTGAGTCAGTCAGTCACTCAGTCGGTCAATCAGTCAGTTACTCAGTCTGTCAGTTACTTACAAGCTCAGCCACTCATCCATTCATTAATCTACTCATTCTATGATTCACTCATCCATTTTCTAGTCCATTTATTCCAGATAAGGGGTGTAGGTGGTCAGAGCCTCTCCTGGCAGCTCATGGTCAAGATCAGACCCTCCCTGGACAGAATGACCTCTCATCAGCGTGCACATTACTTATTCATGCTCATCTGGATGGGATAACTTACACTCAGTGACGCTCATGTCAAGTGTCTGAGTCATGGGAGGAAGCCAGAGGAAACCTGACAGGTGTGGGAAGACTGTGCCAATCTCAGAGAGGGCATCCCCACTAGGTTTATATTATTTGATTATATTATTTAATTAATACAATAAAGTGTCAGTATTCTAGCACTCTCAGAACAGGAAGACTGACAAAAATGTTAGCTTTTCAATTTACACCTTGGTCTCATGTTTATGTAACTCAGAACGCAGGAGCCTGGCCATCTCAGGGTACATTTACAAGGCTGTGGGATTAAGGAGTCCTCTCCTTGTTTGTAGTCACCTGAGCACCAGACTGCCCTGGGAACTCTGTGCTTGGAGGAGGTGAGGGTGCCTGGGAACTCAGATTAGGATGGAGTCCTTGGGGGCCTGGGTGCCACAGTGCAGCCAAATCACACAGCACTAGCCTGTAGGGTATGCCTGGAGGTAGCTGTTTCACCTGCTGCTCATGCCTTTCTGCCCATTCGGGACAGGGACTCCTTGCTTGGGTCTTTCCTTCATGTTCCCTTGATTCCATGTAGCTGAAGGAAAGTCCCAGTGGTTCCAGCTGGATGTGCCCAGGCCCAGAGGCCCAGGTTAGGACAGTCTTTCCTGCTGGCTCCTGTTCTGGTGGGGAACTTCTAATTCCCTAGCAGGACACTAGGCTATCTGTTGTTGTTTTTTAAAGTAGGAGTACTACTCTTTATTCAGCCATTGATTAAGCTGATTGAATTGGGCATAAACTCCACATTCTTTTTTTTTGCTTTTTGTTTTGCTTTTTGAGTCACACCCAGCAATGCACAGGGGTTACTCCTGGCATTGCACTCAGGAATTACTCCTGGCGGTGTTCAGGGGGCCATATGGGATGCTGGGAATTGAACCCGGGTTGGCCGCAAGCAAGGCAAATGCCCTACCCACTGTGCTATCGCTCCAGCCCTGACTTTAAAAAAAAATTTTTTTTTTAAATTGGATGGGCTGGAGTGATAGCATAGCAGGTAGGGCATTTGCCTTGCACACGGCGAACCTGGGTTTGATTCCTCCACCCCTCTCAGAGAGCCTGGCAAGCTACCGAGAATATCCCGCCTGCACGGCAAAGCCTGGCAAACTCCCCGTGACATATTCATTATGCCAAAAACAGTATCAACAAGTCTCACAATGGAGACATTACTGGTGCCCGCTAGAGAATATCGATGAACAACGAGAGGACAGTGCTACAGTACTTAATTGGATACCTGATGTGAGACAGACGATTACAAAGCTGTTCATAGTTAGGTTTCAGCCATACAATGGTCCAGCACTGATAAGTGTACACCTCCACCAGTGTACATTTCCCACCACCAATGTCTCCTGTTTCCCTACCACCATCCCCCACCCCCCACCCCCCACTCCAAGCTTCCCTTTATGGGAGGCACTTTTCTTCTTGCTCTCTCTCTCTCCTTTTCCTTCTGTGCATTATGATTTGCAATACAGTGCTAAGAGGTCATGGTGTTTGTTCACAGCATTCAGTATTTTTATCAGGATGGTAAAGCTGGAGTAGCTTTTCAATTGGGTGGCAGCTTTGGGGTGTGGATGTGACTGCCGAGACTTCCGGAAGTACAGGGAGGTGGGGAAGGTGGATCATCCTGACCCCAAGAAAGCTTGGAGATTTCAGTCATAAAACCCGCATGCCAGAATTTTCAGCAGATTATGTCTTAATGAGATTCGTCCTGAGACAGTGAAGTCAGGCCAGGGGTATGGCGGCTGTTTTAGATTGTGGAAGCAAGTGGCTGCCAGGGGCTCTGCTTGGGTGGGCACCAGACCAACACCCCCCCTCTGATTTACCCAATTTACCCTGGTCTGTTCAGCCATGCGCGGGTCCGAGATTAACTGCGGCTTTTGATCTCTCTCGAGATTTATTTATGGGTCTCTAAAGCAAGGCTGATAGTAGAGCTTATAGGGTGGTGCTGTAGTTGGTTTGTAGGGGAGTATTGGGAAGTGGTGGGAGGTAGAGACTAGGCTATTTGAAACTGCTGGTGACCATCATTCTGAGACATGCCAGGCTGATGACAAATTCATTCATGCTGAGGGAGAGATGTGAGGCTTCAGAGACTAGGGGGTACCAACTCTTGTTCTCAGGGTGCTCAGCCTCAAATGCAGCCTTTAAGCCTCACTGAGGGGGAGCCACAAGCAGATGAGGGAAAACCTGAAAGAGGGGATGATGTCTCTGAACAAACACCCCTGGGCCAGTGGGCTACAGTGGCAGGCTTGTCTGGGCCTAGGGTCACTTTCAGAAAGGCCACCCCATTATCCCCCACCCCAAGGACATAGGCTGAGGCAGCTTGTTCCTGGTCTCCATGACTGTGGGGCCACCAACCAGGATCCCACCCTAGTTTGCTTCCTCAGCCACGGCACACAGCTTATCTCCAATGCCCCAGCCACGGCACACAACTTAATTCCCATGCCCCAGCCACAGCACACAGCTTACTTCCCGTGTCCCAGACATGGCGCTTACCTCCAGTGCCCCAGCTTCGGCAAGGTATCCTGCAGTTCTGTTTCTTGGGGTCGTCTATGTGTCTCTCTGGTGCATACACCTCAGCAAGCTTGCCACTCACCGTCCTGTTGTTAGGAACCCGGCTCTTGGCGCCCCTTCAGTAGCCGGGAAAGATGAGCCGTCTTCTGTCTGGCTGCAGCCCCTGGAGACACAACTTGCTCCCTGAGCAGTCATTGGCGGAGCACAGCCCCCCTCCTGGTGCAGGAATCTGCAGAGTAGCTCAATTAGTGTCCCTGCAAATTTGTCTCAAGGGCACCAAGTGGGGCCTCTGTTTTGATGAAGGGAGATGAGGGTATGTGGCTGACAGCAGTGGCACCAAGGGGCCTTGTGTTTAGTGCCAACCCAGTCTGACCCAGGCCTGTGTCTCAGAAATAGCAACTTTGGTCAAATTCGATACTAAAAGACAAGAAAGATGCCCCAGGACAGCCTAGCTCTGCTGGGGTCCTCAGACTCCTCTCCTTGGGTCCTGAGGAACCTTCGAAGAGTGAAGGCCAGTGCTCAGGGATGAGTGTATCTGAGCATATGTGGCTCAGAACAAGGCACCCAGGGTCAGAGAGGGAGTACCATAGGCAGGACGCTTGCCTTGCATGTGGCTGACAGAGTTGGATGCCCCACACCCCATAAGGCCTCCCGAGAACCTCCAGGAGTGACCCCTGAGTGCAGAGCGAGAAGCAATATCTGAGCAATGCTGTGGGCAGCCCCAAAAAAGGGCCCACAGAAGTATGACACGACAATATTTGTGTGCACATGCAGCACTGTAGCACTGTCCTCCTGTTGTTTGAGTGGGCACCAGTAACGTCTCACGAAAAATTGTGAGACTTGTTACTGTTTTTGGCATAATGAATATGTCAAGGGGAGTTTGCCAGGCTTACCATGTGGTCAAGATGCTCTCCGTAGCTTGCTGGGCTCTCTGAGAGGGGTGGAGGAATCGAACCCGGGTTGGCCAGGTCGGCCGTGTGCAAGGCAAGCGCCTTACCTGCTGTAACTGTTTAAAAAATCTATCAAGGGCTGGAGCAACAGTACAGCAGGAAGAGCCTTTGTCTTGCATGTGGCCAACGTGGGTTCACTCCCCAGCACTCCATATGGTACCGCCAGGAGTGATTCCTGAGCACAGAGCCAGGAGTAAGCCCTGAGCACTGTGGGGTGTGACCCCCAAACAAAACAAAATCCATCTATTTATACAACTTGGTTAAAGTAATACATGAGGGCTGGAGCAATAGCACAGCGGGTGGGGTGTTTGCCTTGCACGCGGTCGACCTGGGTTCGATTCCCAGCATCCCATATGGTCCCCTGAGCACTGCCAGGGGTGATTCCTGAGCGCAGAGCCAGGAGTAACCCCTATGCACTGCCGGGTGTGACCCAAAAAGCAAATATAATAATAATAATAATAATAAAATAATAAAAATAAAGTAATACATGACAGTGGGAATACACAGAGTTCCACACACTTGTATCTGTGTGTCTGTATAAGTGTCCTCTGGCTAGTGTCTGGCACCTAAGAAATGGGGGCTGCTATCATCCCCCTTCAGTATCAGGTCAGATTCTAGCCTGCCTCAGGACACCCCAGTGCAACTCACCCACTCACTGAGTCCTGTCCCAGATGTAAGGGTTCTTCAACCCCTCTGCGGAGACCAGACAAGCCCCACATTCTCTCCTGAGAATCCCCACTTCTCCCCTTCACCCTGTTTGCCTGCTTCTGGACGCATTCATGTGAAGGGCAACCAGATCTTTCTGCGTTCTCTTGAAGGGGCCTGGATGTGGGCCATCATCTACAGACTTTGGGGGTCTTTTTCCTTCCCTAGACTTTGCTCAGAGTTTTCAGAACTAGAGGCCACCTCCTCCCACCCACTGCCTAGCTGGTGAGCATGGGAAAGATCTTATTGCTGTGTGTTCAGTGAGGGGACCCCAGGCTGTATTCTGCTCAGCAGCTGCTACAGCGTTGTGGGTTCCAAGAGTTCTGTTTGGAAGCTGGAGGAGTGAGGACTGAGCCAGTGACCGTCCCAGGGGGTTCCTACAAACCCCCAATATGGGAAAGTGGAGAGACTGCAGACAGAACTGTCCACCGTCCAGCTGATACACAGAGGGTGTGCAGGAGGGAGACCCCTACCCAGATGCTCCACCGTCTGTGACTCTCTGGGGTTTCCTCACCACTGTCCTGACCCACAGGGTGCTGGAGCCAGACCATTCCACGCATTCTTGGGGCAGGAACCCTGGAATGGCAACCACTAGGCCATGACATTATGATATTGGCCCAGCCCTGTGATGGGGTGACACAGCTCTTGCCTGTGCACCTGTGCTCAGCTGTCTCCTCTGTTCTGCTTCCAGAGTGTTGGGGTCATTGCATGGTGTCTGCAAATCCATCCCTGTTCTGGCTACCTGGAGGCGGTGGGGCTGGGCACAAGAGTCCTCAGGCTGACCGTAGTAGTCCCAAATCTTTTTCTTGAGTAGTGAGGTAAGGACCCAAGCCCCAAGTTGACACAGGCACCTGCTCTCATCCTGCTGCCACACCCTTAGAATGGAACCCTGCATCTTTAAGAAGAAGATCAATGGATGGGTTGCATCCCCCAGCATGTAACTGAGTTGTGCTATGGGAGCAACAAGTGCCCCCAGTCTGGATGCTGGACTCTGATATGGGTGCGACAGTTCTCCCAGACAGCTCTTGGCAGTTGTTCCAGGGATTGCACTCTCCACATGCATCTCTGCCCATACTTGGGGCAATCAGGCTGGCTTTGACCTGGGTCTACCCTCTACAGATACACACATTTGTCATTCCTTCTGCAGATAGAAAACTTCCTGGGTGTTGGGGTCAGAAGGATGTCTAGAAGATGATTTCAGTTTCTCAGCTCAGGGCTCAGAGTACAGGTTGGTTCCCTGCAGAAAATGGAGTCTCAGACAGTCCACAAGACCTTAAGCCGTCCATCCCTCCAGCTCCATGGGTTAAGCCCCCCAAAGGGTGTGTACTGCACCCTTCTGCAATTGGGAGAGCAGGCACCCGAACCAAATCTGTAAGCTGTGTGATATCATCACAGGTTTTAAATATCCCAGTGGCGGCTTGTTCAGGAGAGTGTCCCCAGGCTATGTCTCTGGCATGTGCATGGTGGGGCATGGGGAGCAGCAGAGAGCAGCAGGCTCTGTGGGACACCTGCTGTGTCCCCTCAGTTCCTGGATCTGACAGCAGATGGTGGCAAAGAACCAGAAAACAGCCAGAGGACTAGAGGCTAGTGAGAGGTATGGCACACTGCTGTCCAACATCAGATGCAGATCCTGGGTGCCACTTTCCACCAGGGCCATGAGACCCAGCCACCACTTCTGGAGACTCTGCCAGGCAGCTAGAGGGTCTGCAGTCAGGATGTCCATTGCCCAGGTTGATGCCAAGGAGGCCAAATAGGGCCTCTGAGGGACAGAGTGTGAATCTGATAATGATTTCCTGACCAGAGTGGCCTGTACAAGAATTTTCTAGAACCTTGACCGTCTCAGACATTGGAATGTGGTGGGTGATTGCTCATAGTGGCTGCTATCCTCTTCAAGAGCCAGCGCTGGGTAGATACATGCTATGGAGCCCAGGTGTGAAATCCCTGTACATCAATGAGCCCTTTTCACACACTTAGGGTGATTGTCCTGGCTATGGTGTGTGACTGTGAACACTCGCCCTCCTTTCGGTGAGGCTTTCAGTGCTTGTTGAGCTGCACACAGATGATAGAACAAGTGCAGTGACATCCTAGCTGCAAATAGCTTGGGCAATGGGATGGCTCTGACCAAAGCTCTGATGGCATTCCTAGGGTCTGTCTTCTTGGGAAGGAGTAGGTGATGGATCTCTGTGAAGGTCATTGTGACTGCTCCTGTGGGTGTCCCCATGAAGGTCCCTGTGGACGCCTCCACGAAGGTCCCTGCGAATCTCTCTCCAAAGGTCATTTACTGTATCAGTTGGATGTCCCTATGAGAGTCCTGTGGAGATCTCCATGAAGGTCCCAGTGAAGACTGACATTGAAGTCCCTGTGAATGACCCTGTGAAAGTTCCCAGGAAGGCCCCTGTGAAGGTTACCTACTGTGTCACTTGGAGGTCCCTATGAAGGTTCCATGAAGGTTTCTGTGAAGATAATTTTGACTGCCCTGTGAAGGGCTCTGATGATGGTGAAGTAATCATGATAGCCTCTGGAAATGTCACTGTGAATGTCCATTAAGCATCCTGTGAGTCTTTGTGAAAGCAACTCTTTGTGAAGGTCCCTATGAAAATTTGTATGAAGGACCCTGTGAAGGTTCTGAACATTTCATGTTTTTATCATCTCATCTTTTTTTTTAAGGTGACCACCGAACTCCTCTGAATCAGGCTGAGTCCAAACACTCATCAAGAGGCAATTTCATCATGCTGTGTCTGTTCTGTTACTGTGACCGACCTCTGGTGGGTCATAAGCTCCAAGACTTTTATTCTCAAGTATATATTCAGGGAAAGTTGTTCTATTTTTTATCCTAGAATGGTCAAGTGTGAACAGCATGTGAGTCTTCACTTTGGATGACATGCCATGATAGAGTGGGCAAAGTTTTAAAGTTGTGTTCCTCTTTTACATTTGCAAATGAATTCAACAAACTGCCAGAATACTTCTGACGCTGAAAATGTGTGGGATCCTTGCTGCTGTTGTTTCCTCACTGTGAGACGGACCCGTTGAAGCCCCCTGAATCACACACCTCACTGTGCCTGCCTTCCCAGGACTTTTCCTCTTGAAACTGCTCCTGAGTCAATTTTAATAATGGCATATTAAATTCTCCAGAGGTAATAACCATAAAAATTAAATATTATTCTTTAAATTTTACCATGCAGGTATGAATTTTAGCTATCTGAGCACAGACCTAGGGAAACGCACTGAGTACTGCCTAGTGTGCATTCTCCACCCCACAACAAAATCAAATGAGCAAACACTTGCAGGACTCTTGACTGCTATACAGAGGATTTGTAATTGATGCTGGAACTTTCATCTGAGACCTACTGGTGGTGAGTGTTAAAACCATCTTACTTGGGTTGATCACCTGATTCAACAGAGTATTAGGCAAAAACCTTGGTTAGGGTTCCCAATTCCATGGTTTCCCGAGGTTGCTACAATTACAGTAATGGCTGTAGAATCACAGCAAAGGCTGTAGGATTATAGCAAAGGAGAAAGGATTATTTTATTTCCAAACTCAACCCCCACTTCCCCTGACTGGGCACCTTTACTGTCTGCTCTCATTTAATACTTTGACCAGAGAAGAAGAAAAATTAAATAACTTTATTAAAATACATTAAAGTAGAAATGCAATTCTGGTGAAATGACAAAGCCAAAACCACTTAACTGCTTAAGTATGAATACAATTAATTGAAGGTAGGACTAAAGAGATAAGGTTCGAAAGACATGCTATTAAGGTATCTTAAAAGAGAAGACGTTAACTTCTAGGATGATGGACATTATTACTTCAGCAGTGTAATTCTCTGACAGGTAAACCAGAGCACCTGAGTGGAGTGGGGAAGAGAGAGAAAGAGAGAGAGACAGAGCGAGACAGAGAGAGAGAGAGAGAGAGGAGCCTTGATTGAGGACAAGTAAAGTTGTTGACTAAGGTTGTAAGACTAAATGGGGAAAGTTCTTATATTTCTTCCTCTTCCAGCTCACCCTGCTCTTCAACCTTAGCATCCTGCCACTGCTGGTACTCAGACACCAGGTCATTTGTGTTGCTCTCGGCCTGCGTGAACTCCATCTCATCCATGCCCTCACCTATGTACCAGTGCAGGAAGGCCTTGCGCCGGAGCATGGCTGAGAACTGCCCCAAGATGCGCTTGAACAGCTCCTGGGCAGCTGTGGTATTGCCAATGAATGTGGCTGACATCTTCAGGCCACGAGGCGGGATGTCGCACACGGCTGTCTTCACATTGTTGGGAATCCACTCTACGAAGTAGCTGCTGTTCTTGTTCTGCACATTCAGCATCTGCTCGTCCACCTCCTTCATCGACATGCGGCCCCGGAAGACAGCAGCAGCGGTCAGGTAGCGGCCGTGGCGCGGGTCACACGCAGCCATCAAGTTCTTGGAGTCGAACATTTGCTGGACTAGCTCAGGCACTGTCAGGGCTCGGTACCGACGGCTGCCCTGACTGGTCAGGGGCGTGAAACTGGGTATGAAAAAGTGCAGCCGGGGGAAGGGCACCAGGTTCACGGCCAGCTTGCGCAGGTCTGCATTAAGCTGGCCTGGGAAGCGCAGGCAGGTGGTAACCCCACTCATGGTGGCTGATATCAGGTGGTTGAGATCCCCATAGGTGGGAGTGGACAGCTTCAGGGTGCGGAAGCAGATGTCATACAGGGCTTCATTATCAATACAGAAAGTCTCATCTGAATTCTCCACCAGCTGATGGATGGAGAGGATGGCGTTGTAGGGCTCCACAACAGTGCCTGACACCTTGGGGGAGGGCAGGATGCTGAAGGTGTTCATGATGCGGTCAGGATAGTCCTCGCGAATCTTGTCCATAAGCAGGGTGCCCATCCCGGAGCCAGTGCCGCCCCCCAGCGAGTGGGTCAGCTGGAAGCCCTGCAGACAGTCGCAGCTCTCAGACTCCCTTCGGACTACGTCCAGGATAGTGTCTGCCAGCTCTGCACCCTCTGTGTAGTGACCCTTGGCCCAGTTGCTGCCAGCACCACTCTGGCCTGCCAGAGGGAAAGAGAACTTTAGAAACAAAGGTAAAAGGAATAGCAAATCCCCTCTCTACACTCCAGATTAGTCTTAGAGTATAAATTCGTATCTTTTAAACTCCGTGGGCTCCAGGTTTTGTTGTTTGTTTGTTTTTGGGCCACGTCTTGCTGTGCTCAGAGCTAGAGTTTACTCTGCACTCAGGGATCACTCCTGGCTGGCCTCAGGAGACCTTATGGGATGCTGGGGATCCAACCTGGGCTGGCTGCATGCAAAGCAAGCACTCTACCCACTGTACTATTGCTACGGCCCTTAGAATTTCTTTCTTTTTTCTTTTTTTTTATGTAGGAGTACTGCTATTTATTCAGCCACTGATTAGCTGATTGAATTGGGCATGAACTCCACCTTACTTTTTTCCCCCATTTTTAAAATAATTTTATTTATTGAATCACCGTGAGAGCAGTTACAAAGCTTTTGGGTTTAAATCTCGGTCCTAAAATGAAACACCTGTACCTTCACCAGTGCTCATTCTCCAACCCCGAAACCCCCAGTATACCCCCATCCCACACCCTCCCCCTACCTGTGGGGCAGATGATTTCCACATTACTCTCTCTCTGCTTTGATTACATTCAATATTTTGACACCAGACCCACCATTATTATTTGGGATTTTACTCCAACACTCAGATCTGCTGAAAAGGCAACCACAGACAATTTGTTTTCTATTGCTGGTTATGAATGAATAACATATGATGTCATGTGGCTGCAGTAGTGGCCACGCGATCTTGAAATTCCAAAATTTTAACAATTAAATCTGGAGGGATTTCTACCAAAACCTGCTGGGTTCCGAGATGGCCCTTAGAATTTCTTTTAAAGAATTTTTTTGGTTTTTTATATTTTTTGGACCACACCTGGTGGTGCTCCTGGCTCTGTGCTCAGGGATCACTTCTGACAGTGCTTAAGAGGGGGTGCTGTGTATTGAACTCAGGTTAGGAGCATAAAAAGCAGGCTTAAAAAATTTTCCATATGCCAGTGACTTTTAAAAATATTTGGGTCCTAATCAAATAAAAAGTGAATTCAGGTGATGTTACTAATTGAGCGGGAGACAAGTTTAACAAAACCTAACTGGTTTCAAGATCAGAATTGAGACACTCTATAGACACTCAAATACGGAACTAATACATGGGCTGGTGAGGGCACAGGTGAACAGAGGAGAGGGCAGGCTCTGAGCCATGTTCAAACCTCTTGCACAGCCTGTGGTTCATTGCAGAGACCACCTGATCCCCCTGGTATCTTTGAAATGACCTGTGGCCCATTAGCTCCTATTGGAGGCTTTTCTGCTGCTCTTTGAGCTTCCTCCTCCCAGGCTGCTCTGGGGCAAGGGCAGCACAGCAGCCCCTGCTTGGAGCTACGCAGATAGGACCTGAGCAACCCCAGGAACAGTTATGCCAAGACTCAGGGTACAATCCCCGCCCGGCCTCCCGAAGAAACAATGGAGGTTTCCACCATGTTGAAGCAGGAGCCCCCTGGAGCCTGTTCCCATCCACACACTGTCACTGTACCGAACACAAAGTTGTCTGGCCTGAAGATCGTGCCAATCGGTCCAGATCTGATTGAGTCCATGGTGCCTGGTTCCAGATCCGCCAGGATAGCCCGAGGGACGTACCTGTTACCTGAGGGAACAGAGCTGGGTGAGACTCAGGGTTGGTGCCGGTGTCTCACACAGGCCATGCTTGTGTGCCTGTCACAGCTGACCTTGGCAGAGAACATCCCGGAATCCCAGACACAAGGAAGAGAATGAGGGCTAACTCTGCTCTCTGTGGGTGCTAAAGGCATGCAGGACCTTAGGAGGTTTGTATCTGTGTTAACACTGAAAATGCACGTAGTGCATTTCTCAGTCATGTGTGAGTTTCGTGCAGTCACTGTGTGGAGACCAAATCCAAGTGGGCAGAAACCTCCCCTCAGTCCTCACCAGCAGCTTCATTATAGTAGACGTTGATCCTCTGCAGTTGCAAGTCACTGTCTCCCTGGTAACTGCCATTCGGGAGGATTCCGTGCTCATCACTGATGGTCTGCCAGAACTGGAAATGAGAGAATCCTTGTGATGGTCCACCGGAACCAACTTCCCCATGTCCTGTGCCACTGTGGTTGGACTACAGGCATCCTGCAGGGGCAGATGGTGTACTCCTGTCCCTGTGCAGCTGTAGTCCAGGGCCCTGCTCCTGCAGATAAGAGCAGGAGACCTAACACATGCTTGACTGAAAGGCTGGGGATACAGCCCACATCCTTCTAGGAGAGGTGGTGGAAGCTATCGTCCAGCTGGGCTGCTCACCAGTATCCCAGATGCTGAGTGGGTGTTGGCAGACAGAACCAGGAGCACCCTGCCCAGTGTCTGCCTCAAGGCATTCCTGTCTCCTGGCACAGATCTCACTGCTCCCCACCCCACCCCCACCCCTGCAAGCAGCGGGAGTTGATGGCAATGACCTCCATGTAGTCTCTGGGCACCGCCTGCGGTGGGTTAGGTGGGGAAAGGGCGCGAATGGAGCCTTGTGGGGAGGGCACAGGCTCCAGGGTGAGTTTGCAGCAGGGAAGAGGTGAGGAGGGAGGTGACAATATGCAGTTCCGAGAGAGCCCAAGTCTATTCCCGCCCCTCCCACAGCGCCCACCACTTCTGCACATAGTCATCTGTGGTCACCCCAGGGACCAGACTGACATTCCAAACCACCCTTCCAGATGGAGGGGCCTGGAGAAATAGTTCAGCAGGTAGGGCACTTGCCGTGCACGTGGTCAACCTTGATTTGATTCCTGGCGCTGCATGTGGTTGCCCAAGCCCCACCTGGGTGATTCTTGAGTGGAGAGCTAGGAGTTACTCCTGAGCACCACCAGGTGTGGCCCCCCCAACCCCCAAACAAAAACCCTTTCACATGGAGAGATTACAGAATCCACCAGTCTCTGTAGCTCAGTAAGAAGCCCCCCTTAGTGTCTGCAATCTAATAACACCATCATCTTTCCCACGGAAACAACAGCCCCCAGTCCTCACGCCCATCACAGGGACCAAATGCAATGAGGACAAACTGGTCCTTGGAGGGGCCTGCGGAAGGGGCTTATTTCAAAGTCCCTTCATTAAAGCACACACAGGTGTGTGGCCACGAGCACTCTTTCTGGACCCCAGCATGGAGGGCAAGCTGAGCAGGTCCCGCTCGGAAGGGGGCACCCACTTCCCCCAACGAGACCCTCGTCCTCGGCCGTCCCCCCACCCCTCCTGCACCCACTCTCACCACCACTGCTCCCTTCCCTGCCCCCGCCCTCGGCCCCCACGATGCCCGGGAGGTCCTGCCCACCTTGCCGCCGACCTGGTTGCCACACTGGCCGGCCTGGACGAGCACAATCTCGCGCATGGTTCTGGCTCAGAGGGGCGGGGTGGGGGTGGGGGTGGGGGTGGGGGGTAAGATGTCCTCAGGGCCAAGTAAGGCCCAGACCCCAGTCCCAGCACACAGAGCCCCTCGTACCTGCTCGCAGCTCCGCCCCAGAGAGCCGCACCCGCCCTATGACGTCATGGGGCAGGGCCGAGGGGCGGGGTTGCAGCGCTGAAAGGGGGCGCTACTTGGGGTGAGGGGTCCCTGAGACCCGCCACTGCCAAGGTGTCCCGCAGGGAAGGCTCCGGGCAGGGGCTTAGTGCGGTCACGGTGGTGCTGGGGTCTTTTCCCGCGGATTGGGACCTCCTGGAGGGAACTCCACTGCCTGGAGACCCTGGACAGGGCAGTGGTTGCGACCTCCCTGGAAGGCGTGAGGTGGAGTCCGGGGGGTCTCAGTGGGGCTTCAGCGGTGTGAAGGCTTTCATTCTGCTGGGAATTTAAGGGAATGGGAGTGCGTGTACTCGGGGCGGCTGGGAGTCCTCAGAGAGAGCTGATGGCACCACTCAAGGACCCCAGGGCCGGCCGGTGCGCTGCTCTTCTTCCCCAAGGTCAGGACCTGGGGAGCTGCGGGAAGGCCTCAGCGGTCACTGCGGATTTGTCGCCTGGACCCTGTACAGGCCGTGTGTGTGTGAGACAGAGAGGGAGGGAGGGACGGAGGGAGGGAGGGAGGGAGGGAGGGAGGGAGGGAGAGAGAGAGAGAGAGAGAGAGGATGCCACCATGTTCCTTCCATACACCGTGTCAGAAGTCTTTGCTCAGTGCCATGACTACTGAGCACCCTGAATGGCAAGAATGTCCCAATACTCAAACTAGGGAAACACATCCCGTGGCTTTCTATGTCCTTGCTATAATCCAAAACCAATATTTGCATCTAGGTTTGATTGATGTTAATGTGGCTGATTTCTTTGAATAATTTTTTTATGGAGACCAGACCTGGGGTCTAATATGTAAAGTATACAGTTTATCCCCTGATGCTAGCTCCCCTGCCCTGATGTCTTTCAACTTTATAAAGACCACTACACTGAATGTGACGGCTCAAAAATTGTAGAGTAATTTTGAGGGCCCATGGGAAGCTCCATTGGTATTTATCTTGAATCCCTGGTGTCATGGCGTGTGGGGAGGGAAACACCCAAGTTACCAGCTGGGAAAGTTGAGGTTCAAAGCGTTAAGGAGTTAACAGGCTAGTCAGCAAAGCATCTTGATGCTTGCTACAGAGATAAAGCCCAGGAAAGGTTAAAGGCTTGGTCAGGACTGACTAGCCCAGCTCAATTGTTCCCACAGTTGGTCCTGAGCCACACTGGCTGATGACACCTGGGCCTGGCTCTTCTTCCCATGAGCACACCATTTCTCTCAGGCCACTATCTGTGACTGTTAAAGGAATATAATCGTCTGTGCTCTCCACAGTTGGCTTTGAAGGTGGGAGGGAAAGCTCGTGTGAAATTGGCTAGAGATTATGGAGTAACTGGAGTAGTTAGTCTGTTCCACTGGCCTGAGTCAGTCCTTATTCCAGTACCACACTGTTTTGATTACTATGGATTTATAGTATAACTTTCCCCCACGGTTTCTTTGGTTAATCATGGGGTTTTGTTACTTGATATAACTTGCATCAGCATGTGATCTCTGTTTTTTTTTTTTAATAATTTATTTATTTATTGAACCACTGTGGGAAAAGTTACAAAGCTTTCAGGTTTAGGTCTCAGTCATGCAAATATCAAACACATTTCCCTTTACCAGTACTTATTTTTTACCACGAAGAACACCAATAAAACCCCACCTCCCACCCCTCCCAATACCTGTGAGGCAGATGAATTCTAGTTAACACTCTATCTACTTTGACTAGATTCATTGTTTCGATAAAAGATGCACCATTATTATTTAGAGTTTACCCCCCCTCCCCAATCAGACATGCTGAAAAAACGTTGTGAAATGATTTGCTTTCTACAGCTGTGTTCAAGAATTAAATGTTGTCGTGCGGCCACAATAGTGGCAGCGCAGTTTTGGATTTCTGCTATTTTACTTATTAACCCTGGAAGTATTTCTACTAAAAGTCAGATAATTAAGAGATTGGTTTCTGTGCTCTGGAGTTGTGGCCGTGCCGGAGAGCCGCTCATGGGGGGCAACTGGTGACCTCGGTACGGCGTGAGGAACGGGCCGGAACGTCCCCCTTCCCATGAGGTTTTCGTCACCCCCACACCCCCGGCTCATACCTCCTCTCCACAAGGCTCCCATGCGACCGCCATCTTTCTTTCCAGAGAGGAGAGGGTGGAAGGGAGCAACACCCTTTCCCCTCCGGGCAGGCATGATGGCGTGGATTAACGCATAGTCCTTTCGCTTTTCTGCTCCAAGCTGCTGGGTTCTGCATTTAAGTCCTTGTGTTCCTGGGGCTGTGGCCATGCCGGAGAGCCGCTCATGGGGGGCAACTGGTGACCTCAGTAGGGCGTGAAATGGGTATTTTTTTAAAATAGAAACTGCATTGAATATGTACATTGTTTGGGTAGAATTGTTATTTTTAATGTATCAATCCTTCAATCCATGTTTCCTTTTCTTTATGTCTTATTTCTTTCCGTAGTGCTTTATAGTTTTCTCATATAAATCTTTCACTTGTTTTGTTTAGAATTTTCTGGGAAACTGCCGGATCTCAGGAAAGTGGTGGTGCTTTAGCACCAGGAAAGCTCCCCAGTAACCACAGTTTGCTCCAATGGGCAGAGGAGAAACCTGTTCAACCACCTGTTTTTTTTTTTTTTCTTTTCTAGATTCCAGTCCTTCTGGAAGTCATGAAGCGCAAATGGTGCCTCTGGTGGAGCACCCTGGAGCCATCAAGTGCAACTTCCTGGTGGTCATGCTCAGGCCGAACAGCACCAGGCCAGGTGCTAACAGAGACCCTCTGGTGCTGTGGCATTGTGGTGTCTGGGTGTTTTGCTAAGTCAGAGACCCAGTGGTTTTCTGTGCTGTCCTGATCATCATGTCCACTCACACGTGAAGGGCTGTTAGTTCTTTTCTCACTGGAAAACACAGCTACCATCACAAGGGGAGACACAGGGACAGGCTGATGCTGTTTTTCTCTGTCCATCCCTCCCACCCGCTGGTCTGTAGGTTTTATGGTCACGATCCTGAAAGCCAGAGCCCACACATACTTCAGGACAGATACAACTGCCTGGTGCACAGCTCACACACCTTCCCTGCACCCAGCACTTGGTCAGAATCACAACTCTGAGGGACAGCCCTTGGACCCACCTGAGAGCCAGAGTGGACCTGAGCACTTCTGTTGGAACACCCCAAAAGCAGAGCAGCAGTATTCTCTGGTAGTCTAGTGGTTGGGATTGGGTGCTCTCACCATTGCCATCCAGGTTGATTCTAGGTCAGGGAAATTCTTTATGCCACATCCCCCCACACAGGGTTCTTGCTCTTCCACCAGGTCTTTGGGGATCAAATTTTCAGTGAAAAAAGTGGGACTTCAGGGCCTTCATTACAGCATTTAGCTAACGCAGTTTAATCCCAGGCACCGCATATGGTTCCTGAACCTCACTGGGAGTGATCCCTGGTCTCAGAACTAGGCATAAGCCATGAGCACTGCTGGGTGTGGTCCAAATCAAAATAACTAAAAAAAGTGGCGTGAGTTTCAAAGAAGTGTGACACGAGGGACACGACCGTTCGGTGGCTGACACTGCTCCCCTGGCTGACACATAGTGACAGACAGGTGAAGGACAGGGGAATGGGGGAACAGAGGAACAAGGGTCCCAGGCTGTTGGTAATCAGGGACCGTTTATTCCATTCTTTTCCCCCCCTTCTTATATTTATTGATTGAATCACGGTGGGAAAAGCTACTAAGCTTTCAGGTTTGTCTTGGTCATACAATGATCAAACACCTTTCCCTTCACCAGTACTCATTTTTCACCACCAAGAACCCCAACATACCCCCCTTCCACTCCTCCCAATGCCTGTGAGGCAGATGATTTTCACTTAACTCTTCTCTACATTGATTACGTTCATTATTTCGACAAAAGATGCACCATTATTGTTTAGAATTTCCCCCCCAACAATCAGAATTGCTGAAAGGCATTGTGAAATACTTGTGTTCTATAGCTGGTTATGAGAATCATATAATGTCACGCTTCTGCGATTTTGGATTTCTGCAAAGAGCCAGATAATTATGAGATTGGTTTCTGTGTGTCTGGTGTTATGGCTGTGCCAGAGAGCTGCTCATGGGGGGCGACTTGTGACCTACATAGGGTGTGAAGGATGAGCCGGTACCATCCCCCTTCCCATGAGACTGCAGTTGTCCTGTCACTGCCAGCTCATACCTGGCTTTCCTATAAGCTCTGAGGCAGCGGCCATCTTGCTGTGGGGAGTGGGGGAGGCGGAAGGGAGCAACACCCTTTCCCTCCTGGGGAGGCATGGCGCCATAGTTTAACGCATGGTCCATTCACTTTTTTGCCACAAGCTGCCGGGCTCTGGATTAAGTCCTTTTGCCTCTGGAGCCATGGCCGTGCCGGAGAGCCGCTCGTAGGGGGCAACTCGTGACCTTGGTAGGGCATGAAGGACAAGCATTTATTCCATTCTTACTCTCATTCTTACGGCTTCATTCTCCTCCTTCTCTCTTACAGTGTAGTTATTTCCTCCCCAGCGTACTTAGATCTCTCCCCTTTACAGTGTCAATATTCTTCCACATAGTTAGATCTCTTTCCCCCTCTTCCTCCATACAGCATAGTTATATAGAAATCATGAAGGGTGGGGGCACACGTGGGGGGGTTTGAGCTTTATCATAACAACAAACAGATATAAAACCACTCCTTCAGAGGAAGTTCTGGGAGATCAATTCAAGGACAAAATCTCATCTGAGGGTTCTGCACTCTAGATTACTAGGAGATCTGCTCAAAGGTGGGATCCCATCTAGGGTGTATTGTTTTCTCCTTACCTCAACCAGTCGTCCATTTAAACAATCATAGTAAATCTACTTCTTCCTGATATCTCTAGTCATTTTGCATGAACACAGTAAGAGATATATATTAAGTTTCAAAGGTTGGCTCTTCCTGGGGACATCTCACTATATATCCCAGACTGCAGTCCCCAGGCCAGGTTAGTCTTTCCTAACCTGTCAGGGCCTTTATTAAGTTACTTCTTATTGGGTCATGACAGAGTTTGTTCCATGTCTGTGCTCTTAACTTATTATATTTCTTATGGTGCTTAGCCTGTCCCTTTCTGATGCCAGGGTAGCTTGCGCCTTGCCCTGTGTCCATCCAAGTTTCTCCTCTGGACCCTTCTTTTTGGGGGTGTTAGAAGTAAGGATAACTGAGCTTAAGTCAAACAAATATGATGGATCTGCAGGAGTAAATATTATTTGGATTCCGTTAACCCCCATGTTACAAAAACAGCATCAACTGGACATTGCTAAACCGTGCAAAGGACATAAAGGAAAGAGAAAAACAATATAGGGTTCGGAGGGCCAGATGGAACTGGGTGTGCCTGGGGAGCATTGTTACGCGTACAACTCAATAAACTTAAACTCCCTGCAGGAGGAGCAAGGACAACCAATGTTATCCAATAACAGAGAAGATAGTGAAGCAATATATTTTATTTAGGAAGTATTAGAGGTCAGAAAGAAGAGGATAAGAGAGCCCTCCCCCACCAAAAAAAAAACAAGGGAAGTGGTTTCACAAAGGAGGGCACGGGTACTTACAGAGGAGAGTGAAGGGGGATCAGATGCATCCAAAGCTGGGATGTGGAGACTCCAGGACGCAGACGGCAGAACTGCTTTGGGAACTGAGTTTAGGGTTCTCTCCTCCCAAGCTGTCTCAGCTCGGAGTGTTGTTGCTAGAGAGTTGCCAAGGGGAAAGGCTTTTGGCCTTGGGGATTTCTGTTCTCTTATCAGGGCCTCATTTCTGCCATATCAGACAAGACCTAGTTTTCATTCTGAACTGGCAGCAGTGTATGACTTTCCAGACTGTTTCTGTAAACATTCCTTGTTTAGTTTTTAACTTTTTATTTCTCTCTGAAACTCACTGCCAAGGGGCTCTCTACCTGACTGCTGCCCTATCACTATCTTGCTTGCATGGTCACAGGGGGCAGATCTACTTTTTTTAAAATTTAAAATAAATTTTTATTAGTGAAACATCATGAGGTACAGTTGTAGACTTAAAAATTTTTGTGCTTGGGTTTCAGTTATAAAATGGTCGAGTACCTGTCCCTCCACCAGTGCCCATTCTCCACCACCACTGATCCCAGTATTCCTCCCACCCCCCATACCCCACAAGATCTACTATTTGCTAGTTTGTTTTTGGGTCACACTTGGTGGTAGTCGAAAGCTGCTCCAAGTGTGGTGCTCAGGGACTACTCTGTGCTCTGTGCTCAGGGGTTACTCCTGGTGGGGATAAGGGAACCATGTAGTACTGGAGATTGAACCCAGGCTTCCTGTAGGCAAAGCAAATGCTCAGACCTTTGAGCCCTTCCTCTAGCCCCAAGAAGTTTTTGTTGCTTTTATTTTTTTTTTGGAGCACTGTAGCACTGTCCTACATCATCGATTTGCTTGAGCAAGCACCAGTAACGCCTCCAACGTGAGACTTGCTGTTACTGTTTTTGGCATATCGAATACACCACGGGGAGTTTGCCAGACTCTGACATGCAGGCGGGATATTCTTGGTAGCTTGCCAGGCTCTCTGAGAGGAACAGAGAAATCGAACCCGGGTCGGTTGTGTGCAAGGCAAACACTCTACCCGCTTGTGCAATTGCTCCAGCCCTTTTCTTTCTTTCTTTCTTTCTTTCTTTCTTTCTTTCTTTCTTTCTTTCTTTCTTTCTTTTTTAAGGAAGATTTTTATTTAAATTTAGAAACTATCTTTTAGGAAAAAAGAAAAGGGAATTGTATCTTTGGGAAGGGTGAGTTGCAGAATGTGGGTATTAGAATGATCAATAAATTTCTTCCTGGGATAGTCCCCGAAGCATCCACTGCCAACTTTTTATATGAGTTAGTTTTTTTCACTTATTATTTTTGTTTGTTTATTTTGTTTATTGGGACATACCCAGAGTATTTCAGTATGGGGCTGGATGTATAGCATCAAAAGGATGTAGGGATACAGGGCTAGGTGTTACCCCAGGTGGAGAAGAAATTTCAAGGACAAGACAATGTAGTTAACAGAAAAAAGATTTATTAAAGAGACGGTACACACACCGTGTGTGTGTGTGTGTGTGTGTGTGTGTGTGTGTGCGTGTGTGTGTGTGTGTGTGATATAGAAGACAGTCCCTGGGTTTTGCAGTCAGGACATCTGAAGGGGTGAGTCAGTGGTTGAGAGGAATATGTATCAGGACTGGGCATGGGGGGTGTCAAGGGTACACGTGTAAAAGGACTACACACTTGCTCCTAAGTCAGCTCTATCACAAGCATTTAATTATGTAGTCTGGGGTGTATGGTACAAATAAATACTATCAGATTATAACCACTAGGCTTGCTCCAGCAGCTGTCTGGACCTGCTTTTCCAAAGTCCTCTATCAGGAGGTCGGTGACCACATAGTGTTCTGGGTGGGAATCTCCATGCCCCTTTGTTATTTAGACATGTGAAATGGGCCTTTCTGTTTCTTACGGTCATTTACCACACTGCTTCACCTGCAACACCAGAGGGCCACATGGTGCGGGCAATGGAACTCAGGCCTCCCACATGCAAAGGTGTGCTCTTGCTTCCCAGTCCAGACACACTCTTATCTACAAATCTAAATACAGGTTTCTAAGGGAGGGTCCAACCCATCCTTATCCTAGACTTTGGGACAAGGGCAAAAATCAGAACAACTTCCCCCCCCAAATCACCTGTGGGTCTTTTCTTAATTTTGAATTCCACTCTTAATTTCTTCTGGGTTGGTTTTACTGAGCCCCGTCCTGCTCTGCCTCTGACTAGGAGCACAGGATACTGAACTGCTCCCTTGGGAGCCAGACTTTTGTTGGTGAAGCCCTATTTCCTTCCCCAAGACTCTTGTTTCTTTCATTCAAGCCTCTCTCCTGCCATAAAGATGCCTACTTGAAGGTCCAGGGTTTGCCTTAGCAAGCCTTAGTAGGAACTCTGCGGCCCTTCTGCCTGGGAGTTTGCGCAGTGCTGCAATAGACTGGCACTAGGAGCACCCATCTGGGAGAGAGTTCCTCAGAACAGTCACTTCTCCAAAGGGAAAGGGGTTTTTCTTGTCAGCTGTACTGCTGGGATAGTGGGAGAGGGGCAGGACATTATTCAGGTAGCACGAAGTCCTTCATCTGGGTCTTACATGGAGTGACCCTCGTCCCAGCCCCACCTGAGCACCACTGAGTATGGCCTCAAAACAAAAAAACACTTGTAATTTTAGACTCAGAGCACCTCATCAAATCTGAGTATTTGGATCAAAAACTTGCCCTAAGGAAGCTCACAGCAGGAGAAGGAAGCAGCAGATCTCAGAAAAGGGAAAGAACTGAAGAATCCTCTTTTGCTGCAGCCCTTAAAGGCACAGTTGCCTGGTCCTGGCGCTGAGAGCTCAGCCGTGTCCTCTGCTGCCCTCAAGTGTTCTATATGGAGAGGTTGACCAGAACCTCCTCAGTTTCTCTTGGCTTCACCTCAGGATGAGCATCACGATCACGATCACGACCACCCTGTTGTTCGTCGATTGCCTCGAGCAGGTGCCAGTAACGTCTTCTTCGTCCTAGCCCTGAGATTTTTTTTTTAAAGTGCCATATTCAAGGCTTTTTCAGGGTTAGGAGAATGAGACCCATCATTGTTACTGGTATTTGGCATATTGGGTATACCACGGGGAGTTTGCCAGACTCTGCCGTGTGGGCATGTTACATTTGGTAGCCTGCCAGTTTGACCAAATTAGGAATGAGATGATAAGATGTTGCGCGGCCGCAAATGTGGCCGCGTGCTTCCAGGAGCTGGGTGTGATAATCTCTGGATCCTGGCCGTTGTTGGAGTTACACGGCAGTTGGTGGGTGTAACTGTCTAGTTACTGGCAGGTCCAGTCCCAAATTGTGCAGGCTTGGAGATCTCAGCCCCGGGTCCCACACACCTGGGTTCCTTTGTCAGTTCTTTTATGCGTGAGGCTCATCCAAGTGTGTGGAGAGTGCTCCCAGCATGGCCTTGGCTGGGCCTCGGTGGTCTTCAGCTGTTGGGCCCTGGTGGAGACAGTCAGGCATAGGGTAGGAGACTCTGCCTTGTTCTCTCCCAGGAGCTGAGTGTGATGATCTCTGGATCCTGGCCGTTGTTGGAGTTACACGGCAGTTGGTGGGTGTAACTGTCTAGTTACTGGCAGGTCCAGTCCCAAATTGTGCAGGCTTGGAGATCTCAGCCCCGGGTCCCACACACCTGGGTTCCTCTGTCAGTTCTTTTATGCGTGAGGCTCATCCAAGTGTGTGGAGAGTGGTCCCAGCATGGCCTTGGCTGGGCCTCGGTGGTCTTCAGCTGTTGGTGGAGACAGTCAGGCATAGGGTAGGAGACTCTGCCTTGTTCAGGATGAGCATACCCTTTGAAAAACTGCTTAAATGTGAGGAAAAGCCAGTTTATTAGGAAATGCATAAACAAAAGTCTGAAAACATCCCTAGGGGTACCACAAGGTTTCCAGATAAACAGGACCATTTTCAGAAGACGCAAGACTCTGACTGTGATTGGGAGTGGTATCACACTTTTGATCACGCAAGCCCTGTCTTCCCAAGGCCCCACTGCGACAACAGCAGTCACTGTTAAGTTCTGAAGGTACATGGAGTAGGATGTGAGACAGGATTCCAAAGCTGTGGGGTGACCAAGTACAACCCCAGAAACAGTTCCAGACTCTATAAAAGTGAAACAGGTGTAGAGATGTAACTGTGAAGGCTCAGTTTGAGAGCCACTTTGAGAGTTCATCACTGGTGATAGGCCAAGAGAGAACTTTATTGACAATAAGTGGATAGGCAGAAGATGGAGATGGACACTCCTCTCCTCAGAATGATCACCTTGCCTTCATGACCACAGAAGTGGTAGTTATAATGAAAGGGAACAGGGAAGTATGTTTTTAGGAAGGTCAGCTGCAAACAAGTGAGCACCAGAGTGATGTGTAAATTTCCTCATGGACTGGTCCCCAGGCAAGCACCGTTTAATTACAGACCTACACAGAGGTTTCCAAGTGAGGGTGGTTCAGCTTGTCCTTACATTAGGATTTTTTCCCCTATGTATTAATTTTTATTCACCAGATAAGCTACAAATCTACTTCTTGATCCTCAGACTCAGAATCATCTTTTTTTTTTCTTTTTGGGTCACACCCGGCAGTGCACAGAAGTTACTCCTGGCTCTGCACTCATGAATTACCCTGGCCATGCTCAGGGGACCATATGGGATGCTGGGAATCATACCTGGGTCGGCCACGTGCAAGGCAAATACCCTACCCGCTGTGCTATCGCTCCAGCCCCCAGACTCATCTTTACCCTGAAGGATCTGGAATGAGCAAAGATCCTGAGTCTTCGGGATAGGAGATGTGTGCTGAAAACTGGTAAAGGACCAAATATGATGATCTCTCAATATCTGTATCGCAAACCCTAATGCCCAAAAGTAGAGAGAGAGTAAGAAGAAAATGCCTGCCACAGAGACAGGCAGGGGCTGGGGGTGAGGTGGGGGGGGAGTGACAGGAGGGACACTAGGTACATTGGTGGTGGAAAATGTAAACTAGTGGAGGGATAGGTGTTGGAACATTATATGACTGAAACTCAGTCATGAAAGTTTTGTAACTTTGTATCTCACAATGACTCAATGAAAATAATTAAATCTCAAGGCTGAACTAGGCTGCCACAACGAAGGAAGACAAAAATGATCGTCTGTACTTTCAATGCACGTACGCTAGCATCAGATACATCCATCGAGGACCTGATGGTACAAGCAAGAATGATCAAGTACGACATCATTGGTCTGACCGAGACAAGAAGGCACGGATCTCACCATGCCGTTTTCGACACTGGAGAAGAATTGTTCCTCGGAAATTAAATAATTAAATAACTAAATAAAAAGAAATATTCTTAATAAAAAAAAGATCCTGAGTCTTGTCAGATGCAACTACATGAAGACAATAACAAAAATTGTTCTTCTCAAGGTATTAGTAAGATATTTTAAATGCTTTTTAAAGACCTGTTTTCAGAAACAATTGGGATTCTATTCTTTTTTTTCCTTTTTGGGTCACACCCGGCGATGCACAGAGGTTACTCCTGGCTCTGCACTCAGGAATTACTCCTGGTGGTGCTCGGGGGGACCATATGGGATGCTGGAAATCAAACTTGGGTCGACCTCGTGGAAGGCAAATGCTGTACCCGCTGTGCTATTGCTCCAGTCCCCAGGGATTCTATTCTTGAAGTGCTCACTGTGAAGAATATTCCCAAGATTTCTAGTTTTTCCATTGACTTTACCCTTCTCCTGCAGAAACTGCTCAAAATTTCCAGAGTCAAATAAGCTCTAAATTTAATTTTCAGGTTTCCCTCTAGGCTTCTTGCCTTTCTGAGCTGCTGGACTTTACAATTTTAATTCAGTTCTCAATTTTTTTTTGAGTTGGTTTCAAGGTCAGGTTACTTAAAATTGGCATTGGGATAAGTGCTATCTGTTAGAACAAATATTACCATTGGGTGGATAAATTGTAAATGATGTGAAGTTAGTTGCAAAGCATCTCTTTGAGAAAGTAGAGGACCACAGGACAGAGAAAGTCTGGATCCCCACCAAAGGATGGAAAGGCATACAGATGTAAGAAAAGGCAGACGAGCTATGCAAAGGAAACAACCTCTGTGACGACCACCAGGTGTTTTCTTCAGAGTGTCAGCCGTTGGCATCAGGAGGCTTGGTTTGCACAAGAAGATATTTTGGGGGTGAGTTTTCAGCTATTTGTCACTTGCACAACATGGGCAGTGTTATGTTTTTACAGAGAAGTCTTTATTATTATTATTTTTGTCCCCCCACGCCCCCAGAAAAACCCTCCTGGTTCTGAGTACCCTCAGGAATCACTCCTGGTGGGCTTGAGGGGCCATATGGGAAGCTAGTGATCAGAAATTTCATTTAAAAATGAAATTAGAATATTACGTTAGAGTAAATATCAAATACAAAATTAAAAACAAAAGGCCATAAAAGATAAAATTAAAATACATAAGGTAAAAATAAAAAACTTAAAAGACTTCAGAATAAAACGCACGTACTCCAGCTGCTACGCTCCTTTCCTAGCTCTTTCGACGTTTCTGTCGCAGTAATGACCCTCACTGCAGCGCGAACTTTCCCCAGTCCACCTCCGGGCTGTCTGGTCTCTCCGCGCCGAGCCTCGGCTTCCATTCAACCCTCTTCCCCCTCCCGCCCACCCGGCGACCACACTCTCCGGCTGGCCCTGAGCGGCCCCTCGGGTTGGGCGGGCGGCGGGGAGGGAGCGCAGTGCGCAGGCCCGCTGCAGGCTCCGCCCACCCCGCGAGCGGGCCAATCCCGACGGGCGGCCGGGCACGTGCGCCCAGGGGCGTGAGGCCTCGCTGGGCGGCTCCCGCGCAGAAGGCGCGAGGCGGAGGCTGAGGCGGCGAGGGCGCGTGCCGGATCGCGGCCCAGGAGTTCTGGTGGGCGCCGGCCCGGGGGGTGGGGTGGGGTGGGAGAGCGCGGGCGGGGAGGCTGCGGGCGTCACGGGCCTGCGGCCGCCTCTCGCGAGGGGAGAGTGGCCCGCGGCCCGCCCCCGGTGCTCCCTGAGGCGTGGCCTCGGCCTGTCGATTCCGCGCGTGGGGGGGGGTTCCTCCCAGGGCGCCACTCGCACCCGTCCCCCGTGTCTGCGCGGCCTGGGCCGTGGGCGCCGCTGCCTGGCTCTGGGGGCTCTCCCGGAGAAGTCCGCCCGCTCTTCGCCTCAGGTGCGGCCGCTGCCCCCCGGCGGCGAGGGAGCCCGTCGCTCGCCCTCCCTGGTCGGGCCTCCCGGTGGCCCCACCGCGGCGTCCCCGGCGAGGCGACGGGCCCTGCGCTGTCTCCGCCCGGGCGAGGGCTCCGCGTCACGGCTCCGGGTGGAGCCTCCGGACAGCCCCCGGGCTTTGGGTTCGGGGTCCGGACATGACCCTTTCTGGTCACAGACGCGGGCGAGAGGCCGTCGTCCATTTTGGAACGGAGAGAAAATCCCTTGTGCGATTCCCTGACTTTAAGGGTTCATCTGCCCAAGTGGCAGCGCGGTCTCGGACCTAACGGTCGCGAGTCACGCTGCTGTCGCGTGCGTGGGTGGGCAGTTTCTGCCGGGGCTCTGACTTCGCTTCCCGTGGCCCTCGTGCTCGCGTGGGGTTGCGCGCACGCCCGCCGAGGCGCACCGTCGAGTCCTGCCGTTTCGACGTTTCAGGTGGTTGCGCGGGCTGGAGCGGCAGCACGGCGGGGAGGGCGTTTGCCTTGCGCGCCGCCGGCCTAGCCTGGCCGGGCGGTTCGGTTCCCCCGCCCCTCTCGGGGAGCCGGCGAGCCGCGAGAGCTGCTCGCCCGCTCGGCAGGGCCCGGCAGGCTCCCCGGGGCGCATCCGAGATGCCAAGCACAGTGACAGGCCTCACAGTGTTCCTGGGCCCGCCGGAGCAAGTCGACGAACAGCGGGAGGACAGTGGCAGTTGTTTGGGGGATCGCATCGTTTCCCTCTCCCAGGAGTTGGCCTCTTCTGCTTCTCAGGTTGCTGCATCGTCTTACAGGCTTCGGACCTGTCCGTTCTCTCTACATGCCCATTGGTGGACGTTGGCTCTGTTCTGCCTTTACTTTCCCTTGAACGTTGTTGCTGCACGTAGCCGCATACAGTGCTTTGGACACTGTTCAATCTCGTGCGGAGATGTTGGGACTTTTAGTGAATTTTTTGAGGTCACGACAAATAATTTCAAACATAGGTACTCAATATTTGCTCAAGCAGCCTGGCCGTCTGTGCCTTGCATTGTGTTTATCATAGCCTTTCCATCTGCGTGTGCTTTAAGTTTTCATTTTCTCTGTGGCCCATGGCATTTCCAATGGATTTCCTATTTCCTTGGAAAATGAACTTTAGTACTCTATTGTGCAGTGAAAAAATTTCAACTTGGGTTAGATAAATAGTTTAGTACAGGTGAGTTTGTGTTTTATTTATTTATTTTGCTGTTTGGGTCACACCTGGCCATGCACAGGGGTTACTCCTGACTTTGCACTCAGGAATTACTCCTGGCGGTGCTCAGGGGACCACATGGGATGCTGAGAATCGAACCAGGGTTGGCCACGTGCAAGGCAAACGCCCTACCCACTGTACTATCACTGCAGTCCCTGAGTTTGTGTTTTAGATCCCTATAGGCACATGTTGGAGTTCTTCCTGGTGCAGCTTCCTGGCCATCTTGGATGCTGGGCTGATGCGGGAAACTCAAGTTCACACCTTGAAGAGGGTGAGCTGTTGCCAGGGGAACTGGCATTTCCTGGCTCAATGGCCTTGCAACTGCCCGTGGCCGGGGTTTGAGGTCAGAGAGGGCCGACACCTGTAGTGTTTGTAAAGCTTATTGTCTCTCCTCTTCATTAGCTCACAGAAATCCCCTGACTCCTCGTAACACTCCATCCCATCAAGTTCATGTAACCATAGATTTCACCTTCCTCTTTCTGTCTCATGATCCCCACATGATGGTATAGTTTAGTTTGTGTTTAAAGTTGAGAGTGAACATAAGTGTAGGCAGTTGTTCAATTTAGGCTAATCAGGTTTACGCCAAGCTTGGGTAAAGTTAGTCTGGGGTTAGAGTTAGGATTAACATTAGGGTTAAGATTAGGATTGAAGAGGATTATGATTCAGGTTTTGCAGTATTGAAAGTAGAAAATGAAGGTTACTAATAGGGTGATTGTTAAATTTAGGCTAATTGTTTAGTCCTATATTAGTGAAAGGTTGTATAGGGTTAGGATTTGTATGAGAGTTAGGATATATGTTTGGCTGTGTTTAAAGTTGAAAGTGAAAGTTCTGTATAAGGCAATTGTTCAATTTAGGTTTAGATCTAGCTCATGTAAGGTTAATCTAAGTTAGGGTTAGGATTAGCATTAGGGTTAGGGTTGTGTTTAGGTTTAGGATTTTTGTGAGAGTTAGGATAAGTTTTTTGCTACATTTAAAATTGAGAGTGAAAGTTACATAGCACTGTAGCACTGTCATTGTTCATTTGCTTAAGTGGGCAACAGTAACATCTCCATTGTGAGACTTGTTACTGTTTTTGGCATATCAAATCACAGGGAGCTTGCCAGGCTCTGCCGTTCAGGCAGGATACTCTCGGTAGCTTGCCGGGGTCTCTGAGAGGGACAGAGGAATCAAACCCGGGTCAGCTGCGTGCAAGGCAAATGCCCTACCCGCTGTGATATCATGCCAGAATGTTACATATAGGCTGATTATAAATTTAGGCTACTTTTTAGGTTTATGCCCAGTTCTGGTAAAGTTAGTCTTAGGTTAGAGTTAGGATTAGCATTAGGGTTGAGTTTGGAGGAAGATTACAGTTCAGGTTTGGGTGTTTTCAAAATTTGAAGCTAATTTTAGGGATATTGTTAAATCTAGGCTTTTCTTAATTTAGATCAAGGCTGGGGTAAGGTTGCTGTAGGGTTGTGGTGCAGATTAGGGCACATGTAAGATTTAGGATGATATGTTTGTTTTTTAATTTTTTTAAATTTAATTTTTAAATTTTAGTGAATCACCATGAGGTATAGCCACAGACTTACAAACTTTCATGCTTACGTTTCAGCCATACAATAATCGAGCACACATCCCTCCACCAGTGCCCATTCTCCACCACCAATGTTCCCAGCATCTCTCCCACCTCCCCATCCCCCCTGCCTTTGTGGCAGGCGCATCCCCCCTCACTCTGTCTCTCCTTTTGGGTGTCATGGTTTGCAATACAGGTAGTAAGTGGCCACCATGCTCCGTCTATAGTCTACTTTCAGCGCACATCCCCTGCCCCCCAAAGCGGGCCCTCCAAGCATCCTTTAATTGGTGGTCCCTTCTTCATCTGAGCTGCCCCCTCCCCCAGCGCGTGAGGCTGGCTTCCAAGCCATGGAACAATCCTCCTGGTCCTTATCTCTACTATCCTTGGGTATTCGTCTCCCATTCTGTTGTTTTATATTCCACAAATGAATGCAGTCATTCTATGTCTGTTCCTCTCTTTCTGACTCACTTCACTTAGCATGATACTCTCTATGTTGATCCACTTACATGCTTATTTTATGACTTCATCATTTCTGAGAGCTGTATAGTGTTCCATTTTGTAGATGTACCAAAGGTTCTTTAACCAGTCATCTGGTCTTGGGCACTCTGGTTCCCCCCCCCCCAGATTCTAGTTATTGTAAACAGTGCTGCAATGAACATACAAGTGCAGATGTCATTTCTACTTTTTTTTGCATTTCCGAGATATATTACCAGAAGTGGTATTGCTGGGTCAAATGGGAACTCAATTTCTAATTTTTGGAGAAATGTCCATACTGTTTTTCAAAAGGGCTGAACTAGTCGGCATTCCCACCAGCAGTAAAAGAGAGTCCCTTTCTCCCCACGTCCATGCAAACACGGGTGACTTTTGTTCTTCTGGATATGTGCCAGTCTCTGTGGTATGAGATGATATCTCATTGTTGTTTGAAGAGCATTTTGTCATGTGCCTTTTGGCCATTCCGATTTCTTTTTTTGAGAAAGCTTCTGTTCATTGCCCCATTTTCTGATGGGATTAGATGTTTTCTTATTGTAGAGTTCTACCAGTAACTTGTATATCCTTGATATCAACCCCTTATCAGATAGGTATTGGGTGAATATCCTTTCCCATTCTGTAGACCGTCTTTGTATTCTGGTTATTCTTTCTTTCTTTCTTTCTTTCTTTCTTTCTTTCTTTCTTTCTTTCTATGTAGGAGCACTGCTATTTATTCAGCCATTGATTAAGCTGATTGGATTGGGCATGAACTCCACATTAGTTTTTTAAAAATTAAAAAAAATTTGTAAGTAAGTTCACAGTGTTTGATTGCATTCAATATTCAAACACCAGTCTCACCACCATTACACCTTCCCTCCAACAAATTTGCGATGTTTCCATCCCAAACCCCAATCCCGGTCACAAAACACAACCGAAGTAATATATTTCGGATTGACTGTTATGAAGAACTGCTGAACGTGATTACAAAAAGTGTTCATATAGTAAACTGTGAGGATTGGTCTATTTTGGCAGGAACCATTAAGAAATTCTGTAGGATATTACTGACATGTTAAAATTTGGGTGGTGTGAGCTTTCGTATATGTATCTGAAAAAATATATATTTCCATCTAAGATTCGTTGCCTAAAATCTGGTCCCATCAAATGTTGAGAGGTACTGATGGAGAATGGGTAAGAAGTGTTTTATAATGTATTCTGTGGCCGCTTTTGCGACTGTGCAGTCCAAGAATATGATTAACCATATGTAGGACTTGACCTGAGTGTGTTAGGGTTAGGGTGTTAGGGTTAGGGAGCAAAGGGTTAGGATTAGGGATAGGGTTAGGGGTAGGGTTAGGGTTAGGTTGGGTTAGGGTTGGGTTAGGGTTAGGGTTAGGGTTGGGGTTTGGGTTGGGGTTGGGGTTGGGGGTTAGGGGGTTCAGGGGTTAGGGTTAGGGTTAGGGCTAGGGCTAGGGCAAGGGTTAGGGTTGGGGGTTAGGGTTAGGGTTGGGTTAGGGTTAGGTTTAGGGTTACGGGTTAGGCTTAGGGGTTAGGGTTAGGTTTAGGGCTAGGGGTTAGGGTTAGGG